>NC_046164.1:12474888-12824888 GCF_011064425.1 Rattus rattus | reverse complement strand
AAAATAACAGCCAAATACCAGCAAACGCTAACACAGTGTTTGCACAGCTGCCATTTCCTCTTCACCATTAAGAGAGTTTGAGCACCAACCAGGTCAACATCATTTCAAAGTTCTGACCTTGACCCCATTTAGGTTTTGCTGTGTGCACTGAGAGGCCTTGACCTTCTCTCTCATACTTGTGAGGTGAGACAAGTTCCAGAAACCTTTCTTTTCAAGCCAGTCATTTTTGAAGTTTTCCTAAATTAAATTATATGATCCTCCATTTCTTATTGTTTGTCACGTACATCCACAATTTATAAAAGCACTCATCTTCCATCTAAAAGGTCCCAATATTTGGCTGGTCTTCAAGGCTGGATCACGTATCCTTCCTACTCTCTAGATTTTATGATGGGGAAACCAAGCTTACTATATTTTCTCTGCAACAGGAAAACATACAGTATCAAAGCCACACTGGCGTTCTCTTTGTTAGACCATTCTGCAGACTTCACATATCCTGTAGCTTCTCTGTCATTCGGCAAGGCTTTAACTCCAGTATAGCATGTCTGCATGCCTACTGGACCACAGGATAAAATTCTTTTAAGAGCTCTCAACATCATATGTTCCTAGAAACAGCAAGAATCTGTGTAACTGCTGTCTCAGTGCAGAGATGCAGAGATGCGGCAATGGCCTGGGGTGCCTAACTGCTAAAACACACATCAGTTTCCGTCTTTTACCCGGGCACACCTTTAAATCCAGCCACTTAAGAGCGTAGGGCAAGTAACTGCTTCAGAGAGACCCGCAGAGGGCAGTGTTGATGTGCATTCTGCACTGCCTTCCACATTCTCACAACCCAGCCATCAAAAGAAATGGGGCGTCTCAGTGAGTCCAGTTATCTTAGCAAGGATACCTAGTTTATTATCCCTACTTGTATCTTACAATGCATTACAACACCATTCCTTTAACAGACACCCTCTTCACTTCCCTGAGCACCGTTTACTTAGACTGCTCTATTCTGACGACTGTTTAAAACACTAGAAATGGTTCTGTTTTAAACTAAGCTCCAGCTTTGAATGGTACTCAATCCCGGGCTACTGTAAGGTCATGACATCGCTGGTTGTTTTTCTTTTCTGTTCGCTGTGTCCTCGTGCTTCGCTTTTCTCAGTCCCGGCGCAAAAGGTAGTTGCCAAGATTGCTTCACAGACATTTTATTTTTAAGAAATAAATGTATTCGATCCATTGTCCTTGGAAAAAATTTAGTGGTGTCATGATTTGAAACCAAAGTGAAACGCAAACCTGTGGTAAGAGCTAACAGAATCAAAATGCTCATAGGAGAGGCAGATTTTCTCGTTGCTTCAGGCATTTTGCCGAGAGCAGAACAACAGTTTCTAGAGCCGAGCAGGATGGATTGAAATGAGGAAAAGCCACAGCTATGCCATAACCATTTGGACCCACTGGCCAACAGGCGCAAGCTTGATCCGATCAAACAGAAACAAGGTTGTGAGGACTCTCATCTCTGTGTTCTCAATGAAACGGCCCAACAAGTTGAGTGCTGTCTCAATCCAGGTCACTTCCTCACAGACAACAGCTTCCTTGTTCTACAGGTCAGAGGGAAGTTAGGGCACTAGATGGATTTTTTTTAAAGTTGTATAAGGATGAAGAAAAATAGTCAAAACAAATATCACAAGGAAAAATGCAGCTCTTGGAACTGCACGGCTCAGGAATTGATTAGTGGGTCTACAGGATAGCTGGGTGGCTTGGCAATTGATTGGTGGGTCTACAGGATGGCTGGGTGGCCTGGGAATTGATTGGTGGGTCTACAGATGGCTGGGTGACTTGGGAATTGATTAGTGGAACTATGGATGGCTGGATGACTCAGGAACTGATTAGTGAGTACAGGATGTCTGGATGGCTGAATCTGAAGAGCAGGAGATAAGGCGTGTAGAGCCGCATTACACAGATTAGGGTCTGAGTCACTAAGGAGGTGTTCGAGGCTAGCCCGTCTATTCCTACAAACTGGACACTGGGTTGCTAATCCCCTCATTCACCTACTCGGGCAATAACACAGTGAAAACCCAACAGCACCCATATCACTGCTCCAGCTGCACCCCTTAAACCACCCTGGAAAATCTCCAAGCCTACAGCAAAACAAAACAACCCCACAAAGCTACCCCAGGTTTCGCTTGCATGCCAATGCGTCCTTTCTGTGTGGTTGTCTCTATTTGTCGGCTCATGGATTTTCTAAGGCTCAGTCTCCGAGGGAAGGATCTGCATTTGGGAAAGTCAGTACCAGAGTATGCTTTATCACCAAAGGGTGATGCTTTATTCACGGTCCGTGGTTTCCATATTAGGTAGCATGCTAACAGGCACCAAATAAATGGTTAAGTTTTTAAGCCTCTCCCCTTTTCTCCTTCTACTGGAAACTGAGATATTTTAATCGATCAAGGGGATGGGGGATGGGATAGGGGGGTTTGCAGAGAGGAAACCCAGAAGGGGGATAACATTTGGAAGGTACATAAATAAAACAACCAATATAAATGAATTATCTAAATCAAAAGCCCAGAGAGGTATGCATGCAAAAATGTATTTCGAATGAAGTGATCATTAGGTGACAGAGGGTTTAAAGTGATAGGGAGAATCCTGGACTACTGTCACTAGGGTTCAACCCGTGCATACCTCTCGTCCTACAGGTTATTCTGACATTCCGTTTGTCAAGTGTGCCAACGGCACAAACAACCGTGGGGGTTGCCTTTAACAACATGGGGCAGGGAGCTGCGAGAACAGCCACTCAGTTATCACTTCAGCTTCAAAGGGCTCATTTTCTCCCAATATTAGAGGTGCCACTCAGCAACCAAGAAGCTAACTATATAGTATTCTCACCGGATTTGGGTTCTGGGAGTGCCGCTTTTATTACTTATGCGACTCATCTCTTGTCGGTTTCGTGCACAGGCAAGGCAAGGATGTGACTGAGATTAAAACCAGAATTCTAAAAAATTCATATATTCAGGGGTCATGAGAATTGAAGCCAAACAAATATCTTTTCTAAGTCACATAAGCTAGCGCCTCTGCTCTCTGGGATCGAGGCATGATATCAAATACGTTTAGACATCTCGCTAGCAGAGGTGTGTTCTGGTACTATGTAGTATTTGCCAGCCTGGGTGGCGGCGCATTGCAATTACATTGTCTGCCTTTTGTTTCTGACTGTTCCTTGATTAATATAAATTTCGAAACCATTTATGATTGCTTAGGGACCTCTCGCTTTGACTGATGTGCAGAGTCCCCGAACACGCACCGAATCTTTGCATAACCAGCAGCTGCTCGTGACTATGGTCTCAGGCACCATCCAAGCCATGGGGTTTCCAACACTTTATTAATTTAGGTGTCCCGTGAAGAATTCCATAGACTCTTTGGCCTCAATATCTATATTTTAACAAGCTTAAGAAATGCGTGAAAAGCCACAAGGTGGCTGTTTATTCATAAGCGATGGGCAAAAGAGCAAAGACACTTAACAACACTAAAACACTATTTCTGCCCTCCAAGCAATGCGTGAGACGGTTTACAGTAATTCCACCCCAGGGGTACTGGTCTCCTCCTGAGCTCAGAGCAAAGCAGGCTTGTATCTGGTTAGTACAGAGATCAAGAAACGTGTATCCAGCAAGCAGCATGGATAGGGCTTGAAACAACTCATTATAAAGGTGGCTTGGCCAGACCACTCCAGGATCACACAGAGCGGGGCTGAACCTGGCCTCAGAGTCACAGCTCTGTTCATTCTTATTCCACCTCAGCACCCACTGCTACAAATCGAACCTAACCAAGAATCTACCCACGTGGCGCTACTGTGAAGTCTTGCCTACTACCTCGTTGCCTCTGGTAGAATTTAAGAAATTAATTCAGTTTGCATGTGTATCTGTGCTCATGTCACTAAAGTCAAGGGCCCACTGTATGCGAAGATGTTATGTTTTATTCTCTTTGCTCACATGTACAGCAATTAATCACTTGCTTAGTTAACTCAGGTTCCGGGTTCCACTCTGCCACTGAGCTGAATCAATCTTGTGTTTGGGTGGATGGACAGGCCAAAAGAATCAGTATGTCTCATCCCGATTTCCACCCTTCTACTCTCTCGTTCTCCCCCAATGTCCAGGATAACACAGGGACATCGTCAATACCTCAGCTCAACAAGCATTTATCTCCCCCAGTAGAAAGCACACGCTTGGGCAGCTCCCAGCATCTGAGAGTTGAGGACAGCGCCTCGCTCTCCACCCCGATAACCAAGTCCTGCCAAATATCAGCAGATGGTGTCTCCCTCACAGATGCCTAGAGTCACATGGTAATCAAGCAAATGTTCTGGCTGTTTTGGGGCAGATCTATTCCAGCCACTGACTTCTTCGCTTCCTCCTCCACCTTGGCAAACAGGGACACAGGCCTCTCGGTCACTGTCACGTTTTCCCATAACCCTTCACTGGCCATAGGTTTGTACAGAGCAGAATTTTCTTTTGCGTTCGGTTTTGGTGTTTAGCTTCATCGTTAGATGACGGAAAGGAGCTAGAGTTTTGTAAAAATGATGCACCGAAATATCAGTAGACAGAGAAGCAAATTGTGTTTCTCTCTCGCTGACTGGCCAGATTCCCATAGTTCCTCTCTAAGGGAAAAAAATGGCCACATCCAAGTAGATTCACTGTTTACTGTTCTTGCTCATTTCCAAACTGCACACATCCATGTGCATGGAACCATACCCTCAAGGCACTGTCCTAAGACAGCAAATGCGAGCCTACTGATGATGACCCTAACCACAGGCTTTCAGATGTCTTTTCACATGAAATAAAGGCCTGGCCCCGGAGGTGATACAATGGAGAGCATCTACAGCACGCAAGGCCCAGAGTTTGATATCCCCACTCGAGCCACAGAGTCAGTCAGTCAGTCAGTCAGACAGAAGACAGACAGATGCATGGACATTGTGAGGGTGATGGCTATTTTTGTTTTATTTTCTCGAGTCAGGGTCCTATGCATTCTGAGCTGGCCTCAAACACAGTACATGGAATAGATTGCCCTGAGCTCCATGTTCTCTTACTTCCTGACAAGCTTTGGGGTTCTAGGTGTGTGCGCCATCACCCTTACTGGCTGGATGAAGGCTGTTTCTGTCTTCTGTCCTCTGTCTTTACTTACAAGTCAGTAAGACCCCAATGAAGACTTTTCTCTCAGCCCCAGCCTTCCCTAACAAAAGCAACACCAGAGACTATATCTAGTGACCATAACTGCCAAACCATCACGGGTGGGTCTGAGCCAATAGTTTTCTGTTTTCTTTTTTTCCTTTTCTTATCTTTTCTCTCCCCTCCTCCCCCTGGGCTAAGCAGGAGACACACATCTCTCTAGTGCTGAAGGGAGAAAAGCCTTCTAGTACTTATCTGGTTTCTGGAGTTGTTCCTGACTTTGCCACCCCACCTCAGCCACCGGGCTCTGCCACCCTGCCTTTGCAACTTTATGTCTGGCAACCTAGAGCAAGCTGATGTATCCTAAATATTTGTTTTCCTTGAGGAGAGGGCATGTTAAGAAAATCAGTCAGCTGGGTGTGCCATGATCTCCAAATTTACCTTTGACCTCGGGGCGCTTATTAGCATCAAATGTCAAACTCTGGTGTTCAAAGCAAGAGACTGAGCATCCACCGTGCTGCTAAAGTAGATGGCAGACGGTCAAGAAGAGAATCACTGAAAGTGAAAGAACCGGGCTCTTTAAAGAGTCACGCCTGGTCCCGTGCTACCTTGAGGTGAGGGGAGGAAACCTCCATAAAGACCCGTTCCCCATCTGTGAGCTGTTTGGGCTCATGCACCACAATGAGTGAATGAACCCAACACTTGTCAGTGCACCTCGTCTTATACATAAAAAAAAAAGATACTGTAGCATGATTGATTATGTTACATAAACAGTCACCAATCCCCTATTGCATTATGACACATAGACAGAATCCTTAGAATGAGAAAAATTATACAGACAAGGGTAGATGCTTCGGGCATAGGCAAAGTGGCCTAACGGTCAGTACAACATTTGCTTTTGGGGATGGAGGAGGGATCCTAATGGTGGTTAGGGCTGTGCTCATCTCTGAAAATACTAAAAATCTCTTAATGTCGTACCTCAAGTGGGCATTATACTCACAGTACACAACTCAATAATGTTGACAAAACACAAAACCAAAACATTTGCTGGTATGAGTAGGAAAGTGGAAGTTAATTCATGACCAGTTTTAACCTTTCTGAGATCTATAAGGTAATATACAGCTTTGTGAGCAAACTGCACTTTGTCAAAAGACGCTAATTTAGACAGATTTGAGTAGATATTAAGAAACCCAAGCCACTCCAGCGATGTTTTTTCAACGGCAGGGGAGGAACGTGAAGTGGGTTCAGTATCTTGCTCTTGGATAACCAGTCTCCACACTCTCTCTATATTCCTTTAATTTTGCTGGCTGTGGTAGAAGGGAGGCTGCAGCTGTGCAGCCCGCCATGTTGGGAGTAGAGTGCTGACACCATGAGACTCCTGGTGCTCCCTCTTATTTCCCGTGTGCTCTGGGATCATCGACCCAGCATCACACCGTTTACTTCTGTAACTTAACTCCCACCACCCCCAGCAGTTTTTTTTTTTCACATGATAAAGTTAGCTAATTCAGTGGGTCTCAATCTTCCTTATGGTGTGATCCTTTAGTCCAGTACCTCATGTTGCAGTGACCCCCCAACTATAAAACTATTTTTGTGCTACTCCACAACTACAATTTTGCTGCTGTCATGAAGGATAAACACATGTATTTCCCAATGGTGTTAGACGACCCCTGTGAAGGGATCATTCAACCCCAAAGGGGTCTAGACCCACAGTTTGAAAACCGCTTTGAGGATTTCCCAAAGTTCACGAAACCAGTGAGCAAGCAACATGGGGTCTGAATCCGAACTATTATGACTTAAGTTGGCCTGTTTACTGAAAAGGAATTAAGTTAAAGGAGTTTGGGGGGTGTATTCTGTCCAGAAAACATGCCTAACACAGCTCTTCCTCTTCCCCTGAGCAATAGTGAACAAAACTAACGTCTGCAGAAACAAGGAATGTATCGTACTGACTCCATTTTCATGGATTTTCTAAAAGTTTTGGTTTTAAATTCAAGTTTAAACTGCCTTTGTCGAACGTTACCCATATAGGAACACAGGAATGGAAAACAATAGTAGCTAATCATCCAAGCACTCAGGAACATGATCTTTTAGTGAATTTAAATCTACAATTTGGGAAATAAAAAAGAAGCAGTAACTGTATTTGTTGGTCATCTTCCCTGGGGTTCTTGAAAGACAAGAGATCTTAGCTGTTCCAGGTTGCAGATGTCCTTATGGGAGAACGCATTCATCCTTCAAATCATTTTAGCCACATCTAGAACTACAGACATCTGTCCATGCTGAGGGCTTTGTCCTCTACAATCTGTGCTCTGTATTTGTGTTCTAGATTAATGCATGGGGCAGTTGTCTAAAATGCCAAGAGGCTATTTCACTGTTCTTTAATTAAACAATGAGCATCAAATTTGGAACCTATTTCAAGCAAGTTGCCCTTCCAAAAGTAGACAGTCTAGCTCACATCACAGGAGACATGTTTAAACCCTGATCGGATGTGCAGAAAACAATCCCACACTCCTACTAGACTTTCGTCTTTTGCAGCTAAAGATAAAACTTTATTTTATCAGGTAACTCTTAGAAAGTACTCCCCAATATTTATTTGGCCAAGGACTCCTTGAAATCTGTTTTGCCCGAAGGGTAGGCGGCTCTGTCCCTTGCTTCGGTGACATATCGTGTTTCTGGAGCCTCAGCTCAACTTGACACACAGGTTATCCACACAGCCATCATTCTCTTATGTATGGGAAGCCAAGCTGTGCGTGCAAGCCATTCTTCTTTCCTTCATCACGAGCCCTCTCCGCTGACCCTTCCAGTATAATTTCTTTGCACTGCTAGCAGATACCAAGAGTCTGCCCTCTTCCCTGTTCTCAGAAAAAGGAACTTGGAGATGAGGGAAAATTTGTATATGCTACGGCAATCAGAGTCCATATAAGGCGTAGGACCCACATGGCTGCTGTATTAACATCTCCTTGCATCTCCAAGTAATTTCCCTTGATGGGAAGTAACATTTTTAGCTGTGTAGCATCCCGAGCTACGCTGTACCTGGTCCTAGCTTGTAACTGAATCACTGGTCACCGCACAGAGCACAGAGCTAGACCTGCTACGTGCTACGTACGGCTCAGCAGCAGCACTCATGATGCCCTGGAGGCTTGGTGGCCTGGACAAAGAATGCAGTGCCGCTGGCAGCAGCCGTTAAGTGCAGAAGGAGCCATTCATTTTATAGGAGGCCCCAAGTCAATGCGCTAGGAGCCAACGGGTAGCCGACGAACCAAGCAGGGCAGGAGGACTTAACGCTGGATACTAGACCTTCCTGAGTGAGGAGAGGAGTCCTATGTTCCATCACATAACAAAGGAAGTAAATGGAGTCTGACGAAAGAAATTCGTATTTTAACACCGGGATACCAATCATCTCATTTCTTTTCATCGAGTGGTTTCACACCCACTGACTCTTCACACATCGACAGAGGGAAAAGGATAGGAAAGACAAAATGAGTCACACTCATCACGGGGTGGGGTGGGAGGTAGGGCTCAGGGCGTCAGAAACAACTAGCGCTGCTTTCTGGGAGGTCAGTTGAGGAGAGAGACGCAGAGGTGGAGGGAGGCTCCGGGACTCATTTATAGAGACAGCCTTCCTCATTTGGGTGACATCGAGTCACACACACACATCACCTAACCTGCAATGCTGCCTTGCCCAGGGAGAGCGCCACCTTTCCTACCTGCTCATCCTAATAGTGTCAGACACCCCCAACATGAGAGTTACCAGTTTATCAAAATGTCTGGGGAGAGACTGTCCTTCCAGATGTTCATTCAGATGTTAAGCATTGGTCCTGTAAGGAAAGGGACTTGGCTTATATGGTCTGTTTTACAGACCTTTATTTGTGAGAAAGACCTCACCATGTTCCTGCAGTCTTCTGCATTGCCTTCCTAATCACAGGCAGCAGCACCATGCCCAGTTCTGTGTATCCCCGATTCTAACTATATGGTTAGCGAAAGAACTCAAATGTAGGGTCAAAATGAATTACCAAGTTACTGGAGTACTCAGGGCTTCTGGTTACCTACCATTCCCTAGTTTCTTGGTTATTTTCCATTCCCACATGTCATTCTGTCTCCGTCTTTTCCTTCCTAAGTACATGTCCTTAGGTAGTTTACTGTGCCAGAAACGCAATGGTGAGCAAATCTTCTTCCCAGTTCCTCTGGATCTTAGCATTCGTGTTGACAGAGACAAACGACAAAGGCTATAGGCTTTCAAAGTAGATGGAGACACCGGGAGCCTTGGTTAATCACTGGGCCATCTCTCCAGGCCTTGTCTGTGCTTCTTTAGGCCTGGAAAGATGGCTCGGCGATTAACCATACTCACTGCTCTTGTAGAGGACTGGGGATTGGTTTCTAGCGCCCGTATTGACTATCTTACAGCCAGCTGTAGTTTCAGCTCCAGGGGACCCAATGACCTTTTCTGGCCTCTACAAGCACCTTTCTATACAAGCACAAACACGGACATAGACATACGGAGAGATACACAGACCCATAGATACAGACACACAGAGAGGAAGAAGGAGAGGGAGGGAGGGAGGGAGGGAGGGAGGGAGGGAGGGAGAGAGAGAGAGAGAGAGAGAGAGAAGAGGCACAGACACACAGACAAATACAGATATACAAACACATGCACAGATAATCACACACAGTGTAAAACACAAACACACAGACATGCACACACAGACAGATACACAGCACAGACACACAGACACAGACACAGACAAAGATACAGACACAGACACAGGCACAGACACACACACACACACACACAGAGTCACAGACATATAGACATGCCTACACACACAGACACGTATGCACACACAGATACATACATGCACACAGACACAGATACACACATAGACACAGATACACAGATACATACATGCACACAGATACATACATGCACACAGACAGACAACTTACATAACATAAATGATAAAACAAATCAGAGGTACCATTGCGGTCGGTCAGAGAGATGAGCTCCAGCTGGCCTTCTCCTCCTAGATGGGAAGCAGCCAGTCTAAAGCAAGGAGAGGGATACGCAAAGGCTCCAGACACGAGGAGAGCACCGCTATCTTAGAAACTGAGAGCTGTGGCCATAGACGTGAGAGCCAGGGAGAAGAGTGAAATACAGCAGAGATAGCTTATACGGGGGCTTCCTAACCGGACATTTAAAAAGTTAGTTTTATTTGTATAGGCATTCTGCCTACACATATGTCTGTGAAACACACAGGTGCTGGTGCTCATGGGGGCCAGCAGAGAGCATCAGGTCCCCTGGAACCGGAGTCACAGAAGGTTGTGAGACATCACATGGGAATCTAATCTGGGTCCTCTTTGAGAGCAGTTAAGTCCTCTTAACTGCAAAGTCATCCCTCCTGCCTGTTTGTTTGCAGATGAGGATCCTATCTGAATATGAAATCTTACTTTGCATATGAGAACTCTCTGCTTTCCGTACAAACCTAAGGGAATATATAAACAACTCCCTACTGAGAGTGTTTGTACTCACGTCTGTGCTTCCAGCTCCACAGAGGCTGGGGCAGGTGCATCTGGAACTCAAGGCCAGATTTCCTAGTGAGGTCACATCTAGAAGAGGCCACTCTGGTGATAGTGGATAGAAGCATGGGTAGAAAACTTCAGTTGTTTGGGAGAACACTGGATTTAAAGGCACTCCTGTCATAACACAGAGAGAAGCTAGACAAGTGGATGGAAACTCATGGGAATAATGCAGAAGGATCCTCACCCTTTGAGTGACACTGACTTGCAGGCATCCGCAAACACTGTGCCATCTGATAATTCCTAGTGGTAACATTCCCCAACGTCAGACATAAACAAGCAGAAGAAGGTGCGGTGTCCTGGAGCCAATGGAAGTGAAGGCTATGGACTGAGAAACAGGGAGTTGTCAGCTCTGCCAAGCCATGGCCACGGGCGGATCTTACCAGAACCCCAAACGGTAACTTCACCCAGAAACACTCGCTCGTACCAACGACATAGGTAAGAAAGAGTCTTCTTGGGGAACTGAAATGGATTGAAGCACGGGCATGAGCTGCAAAAGGGGTAACGAATGCTTGTGCAAGGAGAGAGAACTAAGCTGATGGTTACTGAGAGAAGGGAGGTGAAGAGTCAGTGGCCCAGCATTAATTAGACAGATTACCAAACGCACGTTGCTTTAAACATTAAGATGCATGAGATTAATTTGCTTTTCTTTTTATTTATTAACCCTTTTATTCATTTGCATTTCAAATGTCCCCATTCCCAGTTTCTCCTTCATAATCCCCCATCCCATTCCCCTTCCCCTTTGCCTCTATGAGGGTGCTCACCCACTCACTTACCCAACCACTCCTGCCTCATCGCTCTAGCATCGCCTTACCCTGGGGCATTGAACCTTCAGAGAACCTCTCCTCCTACTGATGCCTCTGACAAGGCCATCCTCTGCTATACATGGGGCTGTAGCCATGGGTCCCTCCGTGTTTACTCTTTGGTTGGTGGCCTGGGAGTCCTGGGTGGTCTGGTTGGTTGATATTGTTCTTTCTATGGGGTTGCAACTAATTTGCGTTTCAATATAATTGCTTATGGGAATAATGAAGCATAGAGGTCAAGGCTACATAAATATAAGACATGCGTAGAGCACAGTTCTGGAAAGATAAGAATAAATGGATTTCAGAAAGAAAGAAGAGCGGGCAAGGCAGGGAGACAGGGCAGATTCTCAGCTGGAATAGAGGAGAAGGGGGATCGTATGGGAAATGCAAGTAGCTTTGCCTATACAGTACTGAAGTTGAGGGATATGCATGAAATTTAGTAGGTTCGTGCAATTATGTGGGAGCCACAAACAAAACACTCAATAAGTAAACTATTGAAATAATAATTGATTTGCCTCCGTGAAATGAGGCATTTATCTTTCAATCACAAAAGCCCATTATGATAAATCACAGCCAACAGATCAGCCCCAAACAGCCTCTAAGCACGACCTAGTCATTATCTCTCTGTGACTCCCGTAAGCAAGTGACACATCAGGAATAATGACTCACGAGGAAGACGGCGGGATTGGCACCTACGAAATGAGCCCCACACCAGGACATGCCCTTCACAAATTGTTTTCCAGACGCCTTAATTGCCTGTGTTGATCCTCTGACAAGTCAGACAAGAAGGCTTGGATCACCCGGTAAGATGGAGGGAAGCTCTTCTGCCCTTTGATTGTTGCTGACTAAACCCAGCACAGAGGCGTTTAATGCACTGGGTGCCACTCGAAAGAGGGATTTGTTCCCAAACGAAATCAGTCCTGTCTAAACAGAAGGAAAAGACTAAAACAGCAGGAAAACTAACGGTTGGTTGTCTGTTCTATTTCTTGTAGGCAGAATGTTAAAAATAAAATGAAAAAAAAATTATGAATAAAACTTGAAAAATATTTAAACCTGAGGTCATTTTTCAGGAAAGAAAAAGTATGTATCTAAGACAGGTATTTTTCCTGTAGACCGATCCATGGCACATCCTACTGGCACGGTCTTTATGGTGTTGGGGGAGGCAGGTGGGTTCTAAGCCACAGCACAAAGCACGCATGTCTAAGGACTGGGCTCAGTAGGCGAAGAACCTCTAGAAGGGCACTCGGGCCCTATCTCCCCCTGACAGCATAGGCTGAGTATTCTAGTCTGGGTTGAGGTGTGTTTCCTGCGAATAAACAATGGAGTACTTCAGGTTTAAAGACCTTCTGGCTTCCTAAATTTGAAAGTAAGGTCTTTGAAGAGGTCATTAAGTTAAATGTGTCAGTGTGGGTTGATGTTAATCCAGTGTTCTTGCGTCCTCATAAGAAATCAGGACACCAAAAGGCACAGAAACAAGATCCCGTGAAGACACAGTGCTACAGAGATGGTGGCTGTCCAATCCAAGGACAGATACTGAGGAAGGAACCAACCCAAGGACAAATACCGCAGAAGACACCAATCCAAGGACAGATACTAAGAAGGGACCAATCAAAGGACAGATACTGAGAAGGGGCCAATCCAAGGACAGATACTGGCACAAGTGACCAATCCAAGGATAGATACTGAAGAAGGGACCAATCCAAAGGCAGATACTGCTGAAGGGACCAATCCTACCATAGATACCAAGAAAGGACCAATCCGAGGGCAGATACCGAGAAGGGACAGCCCTGGCACCTCCTTGATATTGTGTGTCTGCCTCCAGAATTCCAAGAAAATACAGTTCTCTTGTTTAGAACGTACATGAATTGTCTGAAAGCTTTAGGAAGGTAATGAATGTCCCGTGTACTCTTCACCACTCCCCACCCCCACCCCAGCTCTTCCTCGTCATAGATACACACCAGGCTGTTCTACAACCTGTGCTGACCAAGGGGGCAGATCCCGAGAAACGCTTCTCGTGCTTTGTGGCGCGCGCGTATCATTTCCGGCCTTCTTCTGTTTGCCAGGATTTTCTCTGCCCGGAATTCTTGACATCGTAGCTATCAAGTCAAAATCCAGAACGACTTTTAAATCCCAGCCGCACCCCTGCCGCCCTGGGAAGGCTTTGTTGCTCTTCTGTAATCTAAGTCCCGCCAGATTTAAGGCCCAGTGAAACACTATTTAGTCCCCACACCAGGACTTAGTGCAGGGAGCCACAGGACCTTTCTCCTAAGAGCTCGGTGCTCCTGTTTTCATCTTCCCCAGTCTTTGAGGTACGGGTTCATCACTGATCCTTCTGATGAGACACTCCTCACCCCCTCCTACACTGGCCTCCAGGGAGCCTCGGGAGCCTCCTTAGACAACCAAGTTCCTTCCATATTCTTCCTCTGATAACTCTCTGGTAGGTCAAGCACAATCGGCTTTCCCTACCCACATCTACCTAAAGCAAACATGGGGACGAAGCCACATTATAAAATACAATCGGGGTCCTCACAAGTGTTTGGAGGCTTTCAACTTCAGCTGCCAGTAGTCTTAGCCGTGTGGAGGGATGTCGAGGGGAAGGAGCACACATTGTTGGGTGCATACAACCTCTCAAGACGATAGTGGGCCAGGCTTTTGGCCCTTCGAGAATGGATGCCACGGGCCTTCAAAGATGGCTGGAACCAGTGATTTGCAATGTCCCTGCAGCTATTCTTCCAGACTTCTCAGCAGCTGCTTGCCGCATACCCGTTTCTTCTCAAATATTTATTTCCCGAGAGAGGTATGCCTTCTTTAAATCACTGGCTGCTCTCTCCACCAGCCACCACCTCATTCGAACACGATTCTGTTCCAGCTAAGCCGCTTAGAGATGCTCAGCCCTAGGAGAGAACCGCCCCAGGAACTCCATTCAAATAGCAGCTCTGGTGTTTGTTTGGGTCTTCACTGTGTTCTCGGCCTTGTTCAATTCCTTTTCTATTACTGCATGAAAAGAGGCAGGTGAGCTCAAACAGCCTGAGCCTGCATAATTAAAACCATGCCATAAAGAACAATGAGCAAGGAAAATACAATTATTCTGGCAAATAACTCATTAACAAATAGTGTCTGTCACCGAGGCAATAAATGGCATGGTTGGCTTTTTTTTTTTTTTTTTATCAGCGATGGACTGAGGGATGAGGCCAGGGGGACTAGATTTTAAAGAGAAAAAGAGTACACAGTACGGAAAATTAATGAGTTTCTTGAGTCTCTAGTGTCCTAGGGTGGTGGGGAAAGCATCTATGATCCAATTTAAAAACTCAGACTTGAAAGGTCCTAATTTTGATCAGACCAGTACAGTCAGTACATCATTAAAAAAAAAAAACAGAAACAAAAAACAAAAAACAAAAAAACAAAAAACCAAGGTCACATCTGCTCATTAGAGCGGCAGACATACATTGACTGTGTCCAATGTGATGGCATTCTACTAAGTGTTGGGGACAGCAGGCATCACCTCTCATCTCTATAAGTGCCATGGAGAGGAGAGAATAAAACTTCAGCAAATGTCAATACTGGAGACAGGAGGGAGAAGTTATGGTTTGGGTTGACACTAGTTTTACCACATCTAACTTAATTCCTTCTTGCTGTCCCCATTTTTTTTTTCTCGAACTCACAGCTATTTGGCTTCTGTCGGACCTAGAGAACACATCGCTCTGTGTTCTTGCTGGTGGGAGAAGTCTGCAGCACATGCTGGCCTGTGGGCCCAGGTGGGTGTGAAGCACAGGGAATTCGAGTAGGAACCACTAATTGCCAGCGAGGGAAATGATAGTGACATCATCATGTCAAATAAACCACTGTCTTCGAAGCCTGACATATATTAGCACAAGACCCGAAGGGTACATATATGTGCATGTAATTTTAGCAAGCGTTAACTATGAATAGGCTAGAAGTGTTTCCCATGCTGGTGTTAAAGGAACCTTGGTGGGGTCAGGGGTGGGAAGGGGAAGCTTGATAGCTAGTGGCGATCGGAAGGAACGCCTTAGAAGAGGAGTTTCTTAATTTTATTTGATTTGTCCATAAGAGGCTACACTATTATTTTACGAGAGATACTAAGCACTGTAAGATACTAATGTATGGGGTTGGGGATTTAGCTCAGTGGTAGAGTGCTTGCCTAGGAAGGCGCAAGGCCCTGGGTTCGATCCCCAGCTCCGGAAAAAAAAAAAAAAACAAACCAAAAAAAAAAAAAAAAAAGATACTAATGTATACGTAAAAATGACAGCTTAGAAGAGATTTCCATCTGACTTAACCTTACGGATGCTTCCAGATCAGAATACACATGAATCACTGCCTGAACATTAGTGGACTGAACATAGCATGGGGAAATAGCTTCTAATGGCATCCAGTCAATGGCCATCGCCATGTTAAGTCACACAGAGTTCAGTGCTGGTCGGGAGGTACAGTTAGTTCGGGAGGAGCTGGGTCAAGGCTGAGACAGACTCCTTTCGGCCACTGATATTTTCAGGTTCATCGTGGTAGTTTGATATGTTATTCAGAGATGGCTGTTCTAAATAAAAGTGTTGACGGTCACTCTCCCAACCATGGGCATGGCAGGGGCAATGCTGTGCCTAGACAGGCTGTCTCTGAAGTCTAATCCTAGCTCTGGTGTCGCCAGTGAAGAGCATTTCTATTAGTGTCTTCCACGTGCTTTTTATAGCTCTTGGCTTTTTCTTTCTTTCTTCTTCTTTTTTTTTTCATTTGGCTCAGGGATGAGAAAACTGTGCCCTGTGGGCTACAGTAGGCCTTCTGTCCATATTTCACATTTTTAAGTGTTTAGAAAAGAAACCAAGAGAGAAATAATAGTTCCTTTAAATTAAATTATTTATTTTATTCATTTTTGCTTGGTTGGTTTAAAACAGTGTCTCATAATGTAGCCGAGGCTGGCCTAGAATACAACGTAGAATAGTTAGGCTGGCCTCAAACTAATAGCAATCCTTTTGCAATCAATTTTCTCTCTCCCTTCTTCTCCTTCTTTCCCTCCTTCCCTCTCTCCTCCCCTCCCCTTCTCTCTCATTTCTTTCTCTTCTCTGTGTGACTGTGTATCTGTCTATGTGTTTACACACACACACACACACACACACACACGTTCCTGTGGGAAGAGATTGCATAAGAACATGTCTACACATTCATATGGAGGGCAGAGATCAACTTTCGATATGATTCCTCAGAGGACCTGTCTCCCTGTTTTTTGAAACAGCATTTCTTGCAGGTATGACCTTGCCAAGTAGTCCAGGCTGGCCAGCCAGTGGGCCCCAGGGATCTGTCTTCCCAGAACTGGGGTTCCTGGCAGAGTGCCATGCTTTGCTGTGTATGTAAATGCTGGAGATTCGGGTCTTAGAGCTCACCAGAAAGCACTTTACCAACTGAGGCACCTTCTTGGCTTTCTACTTTGGTTTTCAAGACAAGGTCTCACTGTAGCCCAGACAGGTCTGGATTTCACATGCATCACGAAGTGGTCTCAAACTTAAGGCAATCCTCCTGCCTGAGCTTTCTGAGCATGGGATGCGATACCAGTTCCTGGCATCTACATTGTCTGAGGCTACATTTAAAAGTGGATGAACAAAGCTATATTGGGGCCTGGCCAGCCACACTCAACTTATATCACTACAGCAGAACAGAGCAGTAGGGACAGAGACCCCGTGGTCTGAAAAACCTGTGGTATTAACTCTCTGGTTCTTTCCAGAAAATGTTGACTGATCCTTGATCACACGGTGATGGGAACTGGAGCAGCATGACCACAGTGTAGAAACATACTCCCTGTAGACATGTCTCTGGAGAGGCTACATACACACACAGTTCATAAAAGCTACAATCACCTGCTCGTTCAAATGACGCAAGCAAGAATATCGAGCATGAGAAGGCATCTAAAGCAGTCTTTGTGCAGCGCAAATACCCCCCTCCAAAATCACACTGCAAAGTATTTTATGTAGGAAGAGAACTGGGAAGCAAAACAAAATCCTGCAAACTTGTTCTAAAGAGAAGAATGTAGGGCAGCCTGCATGAAGATTGAAACAATGTATTGACTTCATGTTCTGAGCACTTGCGAACATTCAGCTTTTACACTGCAAGAAACAACTCCTACTCCTGCTCTCTAGACGGTCTGCACATTCCCGGAAGACTGCTGTGCTGCCTACAGAACTCAGCAGACAGATGGTCACTGCCGCTGCTCAGTCAGTGACAAATGCAACCGAGTGGATTTTAATATAGTTCTAAGCTGAAAGGGGAGGGGCGAGTTGAAGACACAGCCCCTATTGTCCAAGCAGATGCCTCTGCAGCATACTGAAATCAAGACAATGACCGCATCTTACATTAAACCACTTACTGAGAGTTTCCCTGGAGCACTAGAGAGATTGCTCCGAGGTTAAGAACATACCCTGCTCTTGCCGAACCAAGTTCAGTTCTCAGCATTTATCCCGCAGCTCACAACTGCTTGCTTGTAACTGCCGTTCCAGAGGATCCAATGCCCTCTCTGTTTTCTGCAGACACTGAAGTCATGCACGCACACACACATAAAGGCACACAATTAAAATAAAACCAAAAGTATCCCCATATTTACATGTAAAATATACAACAAATGCTGACTTGCTTTTTAAATTTTATTCTATCTTTAATTATGCATATGTGTGTGTCTGTGTATGAGCATGTGCAGGTACATGTAGGGTACCCACGAAGGCAGAGGCATTGCATTCCCCTGGTGTTTGAGTTACTGGTGGTTGTGAGCCACGGAAAATGAGTGCTGGGAACCAAACTTGGTCCTTGGAGGAACAGCCAAGCCTCTTAATCACCAAGCCATCATCCTCCCAGCCTATGACTTCCCTTTTGAAATGATAGGATGTTAATATACCAAATGATATCACGTGTTCAACCCAGGAGTCACAAACACAGACATCACTGGTAAACTTCCATTGGCGATATTGCGTAATTACCTTCCTAAACCAGAACATTAGCCAAGCATTTTCTCTCCCAGAGACACCCATGAACATCTGTCAGAAGTATTTGTTCCTCGGTTGGCTTGTAACATAGCACAGCTGTACTGACTGTCTGAGCAGATACGAACCGGTGAAGAAAAATGTTTCCAGACTCCAGACCTATGAAATGTTCTACCGAGAAAACGTCGTCTTGTACATGTGTGACATACAGCCAAGGAGATTCACATTGTGGGAGGGGGAGGAGACCAATCAATCCAGGGAGCTCAGGTCTGATTGACAGCACTTCTCACACTAGCCTGTTTCACAAGAAACAGTGGAAAACTGATCGTGTTTAGGTGAGCATGGTACAGGACGGGACAGGAAGTGGAGGGAAGTAAACATCTAAACACAGAAACAGCAATTGAAAGACCGAGATTATAGTGATTAACAAAGTCTTTGGGGCTGGATTTAAACCATGTGCATGACTGAAGGGTATGTTTACAGAGTCAAAAGTCTGCATAATTAGACACATATTTAGTTAAAAAAGAAAGGAAAAGAAAGAACGAGGGGGCTGTAGTGCATTCTATTTTCTGAATACCGATGCCTGCTAGCTTTTCACTTAGCTCCTATGAAATCTGAGAAAGTAGTTAGGACTAATATATATTGTTATCATAAGTTTGAAGGCCTCACATGCTCGAGAGAGGGTATTGGAAATAATTAGCATGGCTGCGATGAAAGGTGAGGTAAATGGTAAGTTGTTCTCTTCCCGAAGGATTTTAACTGAACCTCACCTCAGATGGATCACACTGGCCTTTCTGTTTCTGGAACAATTTCTTTATTCCTCCTCCCGTTTTCTCCTGTGTCCACATCTTCTTTTCTCTCTTTGGACAAGGACCAGGTAAGACAGCCTCTGGGAACTGATCCTCGATGGGGAGGTGAGAGTCTGGGAGGCTGGCAATCGCCTTTGGGATCCGTAATGGATCTGTGCTTGGCTGGGAAACTGACTCCCAGCATGGTCTCATATCATACATGTTTCTTGATGGCTAGATAATGGGCATACGTTTTACCAAGTGTCTACAGGGTGTGTGGAAAGAGTCTGAGAGCAGTTCCCTCATAGTGTGTTGTCTAAGGAAGAGCCCTGGGCTTTGGGGGTCTCACAGGACATTAACATGGTGACATTCCTAACAGGTAAGACCACGCCTGGCAAGTGTGTTTTAATTCCACGTCATCCTGACACTGTGCTGTGACCTCAGAGATGCTTGCATTAGGTTTGTAACTGGGAAACTTAGTGTTCATTTTCACGATGCATTTAAATGTGTAAATAGTTTCAAGTAGATTAAAATGCCTACTCTCACCTCACCTTTCCTTCTGAGCTGAGGAAAGATCCCTGTTTATCTATTTCAGATCAAAACAAGTAACTCCACATACATGGCTTCTGGAAAATATGGTCCAGATTCTAATAAACTCATAATATAAACGCTGGCTCACTTTAAACTCTCCTAGTTACCTTTATACACGTTTATATACGTTTATACACGTTTATTTTGGTCTCTCGAAACTGTGCCTGAGAATGAGCAGCATACCATTCACACGCATAGACAGACAAACTCGCACACGGACAGACAGAAGAATGCCTGGGCATATTTATAAACTCTGATTGATGGAGTTAGTGTCAGCGTGTCGCCCTTGAGAGTCACCTTTCTGGGCACCAATTTCTTCATGTATGTAACAGAGGTAATCATCCATCAAGGATGCATCCATCAAGGACTTATAGGGATTAAACAAAATGATTACTGCAAAAGAGTCTGGAATGTTCTCTAGCTCGTCAGGAAATTACCTCGCCTGGATGTATCTTTTTCTATAATCCAGGAAGCATTGATCTTAGGAAATAAAATCCAGATCCTCTGTTTGAACAACCAGGAGGGGCCTTCCACCTTCAGAACTCCGCAGGCTGAGAGAAGACCTCAGTTCCAGTGGCAGGAAGCAGCTCTGTCTATCCCAGCCTGTACTCCCATTTCCTCCCAAGTCAGCCATCTCCAGAGAGCACTCCCAGCCAGAATCTGAAGATTACTCTCCATCACGATCTTTCCCAGAAACTTGCTTTAAGTGTATAGGTTGAAATATATTAAAATATCTATCTTCCACATTATCCTGGAGTTGCCTTGAAGGCCTCAGGCTTGAAGAAAACGGGGCTGCTAAACCTCCAGATTCTAAGTTGAAAAGACCAGTGGTTCTGGATGGAGCTGCGTGCCGTCTGAGCTTATGAACAGAATCAAGTTCGAGACCTGACCCTGGCTGACCACGGATACTGTACGGAGCCACATACCTTCCAAGCTCACTGACAGAAAGCAAGTTAGAGTTGGAGCCCTGCAACAGTTGTGACAAGGCAAGACTAGGGAACTGTGCATGCTTCCTGCCGAGTGGCTTATCTATAAGCACAAACTGTTGAGGGATAGGCAAAACTGGCCGCTATGTATAGAAAGTCAGGAAGGCTGGGATGGAGCGGTGGCTCAGTGCTAAGGAACACTTGCTACTCTTGCAAAGGACCCAACTTTGGTTCCCAGCACTCACATGGCAGCTTACAACCATTCTTAATCTAGTTCCAGGAGATCTAGCATTGTCTGGCCCCCAAGAGCACCAGGCATACACATGTCACACGTACATAGATGCAGACAAAGCACTCATCACAGAAAATAAATATAACCATTTCTTAGGAAGTTAGGAAGGCACAAGGGCACAGCTTATAAATTGTTAAATCTTCCTACTCCTCCCAACTTGAGGCCTCCAGATGAAATCTGAAGCTGGCACTGGCTTTGCTGGTTTTGCAGCTGGTGACCCACCAAGAAAGGCAAGGCCTGGAGAACAGGACAACAGCCTGCGTTCCCCTCCCTTTGCAGACTTGGAACATGAATGTGCTGGTTGCTAAATACTCACAAAGAAAGCAACTGGACAATAAGTCCTCTTGTATTCCATCCAAAAGGACCATGTCCACAATGGGTGTAGCCTATCATGTGACTGCATTGCCAATCCCAGAGACATGGAATCCACCCACATGGTGGTATCAGAATTTGGAGAGGAGCACAAAAGCCAGGCTATGTGAAGTGTTGTATTCCGGCAACAGCACCCGTGTACCAGGATCCTGCATCCAGAGACCAAGGCAGAGGAGTAAAAAAAATCATACTGGGATTCCCTTCCACTTTAACCACCAGAGTCACAGAACCAGAACCGAGACCTCACAGAGCAGCAACAGTGCAACATTGTTGCATTCAAGGCGCAGTCTACCAGCATCACAGCTGGCACAGCTGGATGAGGCTGTTGCAAGCGCCCAGAGGCAGGCTTCCGGGCTAGACCGAGAGCAGAGACTTCTTTTCCTCTTTGGCTATCATTAGCCCGAGTCTCTTTTCTCTCTACTCTCCTGAGAAGTTATCTGAGAGAATCAGTGCATCATTACCCTACTCACCATTCTGTTCATTTTGTTAACAAAACAAGGGAAACTCAGCCCAAACACATTTTAAGAAGCAGAGACCAGCTCCATTCTCTTTCCTCAAAGACTGTACAGTAAAAACCTGCCAACATTCCTTTCTCAATCACGTTTCCCAAAAGCTTAGTACTTGGACATGAATGTTCACTCCCGCCTAAAGTTTGGCACATCTGACCATATATTCTTCAAATTTGCCAAATTGGCTGACTTTTTTTTTTCTTTTTTTTTTTAAAGCAAGTGGAGAAAATTGGAAAAATTAAAGTGAGATGTTGTAACTCGTGGCAGTGTTCAAAAAGATAATTCATTTCATGGATAATAAATCTATTAAGAAATTTATACTAATTCATGGTAGATTGTTTTCCCAGCTAGGTTTTGACAAGTTTGAAATCTGTGTAGAGATATGATATGCAGATGAATATAAATTAGTAATATACAAAAATGCCAGTTTCCAAATTCTGATAAAAATTGTTGACTTCTCTTACTTTTTTTTAATTTTAGATATTTCAAATTAATGCAAGAACAAACTAAACCAAAATTCCCTATGTAGGAATACATTATAAAGACATATGTGGCATGTGACGATAAACTTCTCTCATACAATGTGCATGTATGCTCATAGTATTGGAATGAATAGGGAGGCGCTGGCTGGAGGCTCTCAGGAGCTTCACTGGTAATCATCATGATCAATGGGATCGGACGACTACTTAAGGGCCTCATATTCAATCACACATCTTGGGTAGTTGCACTTTGACATTTTGTCCATAAAGATAGGTGTGTTGGGTCTGTATTCATTTTTGTGTAGTGTGTAGGGTGGGTTTCTCAAAGTAACAACTCAGAATATCACAGAGAGAACTGATGTGGAATACAGACTTGTCATTCATATAATATATATATATATACATATATACACACACACATATATACATGAATATATTCATATATTTATGTGAATATATACCTATATATGAAAATTCATTTTTGGTAATATGTATACCATACAAAGTGCCATACATCAACAATCCCTCCTTTCTTTAATTTCTGATTAATCAAAACATTCCATCTTCACCCCTCAATTTCCATATTAAAACACAATTGGAAAAATCTGAGAAAATACTATATTGTCATTCCCATCTGAAAAAAACACACCAAATATCTTGTTGTTTTTAAATAAGCCTAATTTTGCAAAAATCTGTGTTAACTATGTGCAATAGATCTCCATATTCTTATACTGGGTACTAAGGGACTTGACTGGAAATGCCACTCTTCCCCAAGGTGGCAGACAGAAAGCCCACTTACTAAGGTGTGTGACAAAGACACTTGATTCTTTGTTGCCTGGATACTTCGCGCTTCCTTCTCAAAGCACAACTGGTACAATTCTCTCTGCACTCTATAACCATTCAGAATTATAACTCTCCGTTCACAGGGTTCTGTGTATCACCTTGAGGATTTGGACAGCACCCTGTCTCCATGGAGCTGTGAGCTCACTGTAAGGACTAAGAACATATCAGTGAGACTGAATTTCCTGACACCTTTTACAAAAGACAGCTTCAGACTTCTCATCACATAACCTTCAATGTGGCCTAAGTCACAAGCCCTACAGCATGTGCACTGTCTGTAAAGCATGTCCCCGGTCATAGCATATTGGAAAGAGCATCTAACACAGGCTCAAGCACACCATCCTACATCAGAGACTTCTTGATAAGCTGAGATCTACGGATAGCCGGTAGACTGACTGGGTAGGTAGACTCCCAGCTTTATTCCTGGAGATAAAAAGCCAAAGCCATCCACTTAGTACTATGGTGGTTTAAAAACCAACAGGCCCTGATGTGAGAGAATAAACAGGGAAAGAAATTTCCTCTACGGATACTTCAAAGCCTCTGCAACATCTGGAATCAGGCTCCATAAGGGATACTCCTCTGAGAAGTAAGAACAAAAGGACTTTAATAGGGCAAGCAGGAGTCAGGTTTCTTACAATGTGTTCTCCCTGGGGGAAAACAAATAATACAACGCATCTGACTAACCTTTCTGCACTTGAGCTGCATTAATTAACATTTAGTCATGGATTCCATCTCAAGCCTGATGAACTCAGGGCTGCAGCTGTTTCCACTGAGGGGGGAAAAATATGCTCTCACACTTTAGATTCCCAGACCATTATAAATCTGGGAAATCATGTTTGATTGGCTGCTTTTACACCAGCATTATGGGTACAAATTACACATTACACACACACAGATCAATACACACCCACCCTACGCTGCATTGAAATCAGCACCAACATCACATCAGCCGGATTGTCCAACTCCATAAAAACAACAACAACAACAACAACAACAACAACAACAACAACAACAACAACAACCACTGCATCTGCATTCTCAACCCTTTTTTATCAAGTATAAGGAGATGCTGAAGAAGTGATCAGTGATGTAGACCGCGGCCTTGGAAGAGCAATCCCGGGGCTATCCTAAGAATTAAATGCGGCTCAAATACACTAATGTGGACGGGAGCTGATAACTAAAGACCATGAAGAGATGTTGCAGATACTAAGCATGGATACCCTGGTAGACACATCCTCAGTTCCACAGGCCAAACATGTGCAAGCCGCTGTTGGGGAGCACTGTGAAGACACAGCTGTAACAATGCTTGCTGGGCCATTGAGGGTTTTTTTTTTTTTTAATAGAAAAGGTTTATTCAAAAAGAAAGTTTTGCAAGGGAATTTATCAGATAATCCTCTGGCAACACATTCGACCAGTAACATTGTGTCAAGTTTCCATCACAGGATCCCTGTAAAATAAGACTCCCTTTGCACAGCACGCTACAATACAGTTTGATCAATTCTGGTCAAATCAAGAGTCTCATGGGCAACTGAATCTCTCTGAAGCCGTGAGTGTGTGTGTGTGTGTGTGCACGCGCACGCGCATGGGCAAATATGTCATCATTGTCTATGTAAATGATAGCCAAAAGCTAATGCTTGTCCTCTCAAAGTCATATTTTCAACAGAACTGATGATCAAACCAGCCTGACATGGCTTCCCTTTCGTGGACACAGGACAGCGATAATTTAATCGAAACAGAAAATGTATCTTACCTGGAACCACTTCAAAAAGGAACTTTCCTGGACTTTCTTCATTGCACGGATGCTCAATGACTTTATTTCCAGGCAGGAAAATAGTCCCCTGCAAACACAAATGCCCCAAACGTCAACATAGCAGCAAGCACCACACAGCGGCAGCACTGAGCATCGAAGGTGCTGGGTGTCTGCAACCCGATAAGCGGTCATGTGCACCAAACGCCCTCGTGTTTATGGTAATCAATTTCCATAAGCTAGAGTTATATCCGTTTACCTTTAGTACCTATTTTTGAGTAGCTCATGTGCATTAGACAACATTAACTCTGGGATCACTTTATATATCAGTTTACGATGTGGATTGTGTGCCATCAAATTTACTGAGCGTTCTACCAACACTGTAATATCCAATGGTTAGACGAATCTAAAGCCGTCGGTATTATTTTCTCCCATTTCATGGTTGTAAAAAATTAAAGTGACAGCCTTAAAGAAACGTAGTAAAACTTCAAATTGTCTTCCTCTTATGCCACAGTTGGTTATGTGAGCCCAAGATTGGAAATTTAGTACTAGTGCAGCGTTTGGGGAGTTTCACCTGGAGGCATAGAAGTCATGAGAATTCTTCAGAAGCTAATGTGTTGGTGGCCGTTATGAGAGTGAGTGAGGCTGGAATCTTAGCTCTTCTTTTCTTTGCTTCCCACCGTGGGGAGACGCACTGAGGAGACACTGGTTCCCTGAAGGTAACCTTTATAGCACCCAGAACTGTGGACCAACAGATTTCTGTTCATTTTACATTCCCCAGTCTCAGGCATTCTGTTACGGTAGCGCAAAGACAGATGGAAGCTTTGATCATCCCTTCTGTTAGATCTTTCTCTATTCAGTGGATCATTCCCAGTACTTTAGACACACGTAAATGTCTATTCCATTTTAAAAACCTGTCCTTAATAACTCTTCCCACATCACATCCTATTTCCTCATTATCTAGAAACATTGCCATTTGTTCATATATACCTTTGTCTGCCGGTCTTTACACCTGTTGGTCAGGGAATGTGACCCATTGCTACATTCTAGACACTATTCAGTCCTCAATGAAACTTCAGTCTTTTGGCAACTGTTTCTTTTCTTTTTTCTTCTTTTTCTTTGTTGTTTTGTTTTCTTTTGTTGAGACAGGGTCTCACCATACAGCTCTGGCTGTCCTAGAGTTCACTATGTAGATCAAGCTGGCCTTGAACTTAGAGACTCGCCTGCCTCTGCTTCCCAAGTACTGGGATTAAAAGCACCATTGAGCTCTTAGCCACCGGTTCTTGAAGCGCCTGTTTTTCTGTTTTGGTTTTCTTCCGGGTTCTCTCTCGCATCTCTGTTATTAGAGTCTGATTTGCTGACTTTACTTTCCCTTACATCATTAGAACTTTCCAGATATTTATCTAATGAGTCCCTCTCTTCTGACACTTCTTTATCCAGCAGCACACATCCCTCCACACCTAGGACTTCAGGAACCAACTATGAGCCGTTTAACATCAGTTTATCTAGAATAACAGTTCTCCTTCTTAGACTACAGATCTGACAGCTTATTTGATGTTGCTAATCGTGTATTTCAAAAGGTATTTTAAATGCAATTAAATTAAGTTAAAATGAAAACGCAATTTAATTTGGTCCCTGGCGTGAGTTCCCTATCTAAATGTCATGCGGCATCCTTCTCTACATTGTACACTTATGGAAGTGATTGTCTATATTCTGCCCCACTTTGCTGCTGGTCCGCCCTGCCTGCTGCGTGCCAGTAAGCCCGACCTTTAATCAAATGTCCCACCCCTTCACTGAGGTCTGTACCATGCTTTCAGTGTCTCCCCATCTAGTATCAATGCCACCCGAGCATCCTTTAGTAACACATGTTTAGCCCCTCCTTCCCTACACAAAATAGCTTTGATTTGTTCCAGAATGAAGACCTCAATGACCCTGTCCTACCCATTTCTCTAAGCTATGTTTCTGTGGTTTTCCTATGATCTGGGTAAATGCTTTTATAGAAATCCTATCATGGCCTCTCCCCACCACACTAATTATTATCTCTCAGGTCATTTCATAGGCATAACATACATTTGCATTCATTGATTCTTAATTTACCATTAGAGCCTGTGCATGGTGCTAACACATGATTAAAACCAAGGAAGCGTGCTGTTGAGTACTCCCCCCCCCTTCCTCACCCCCCTTCCCCCTTAAACCCCCTCTCCCTCCCTCCCTCCCCGTGTGTGTGTGTGTGTGTGTGTGTGTGTGTGTGTGTTACATGTAACAGTAATAAAGGAGCAGTCGTGAGGTTGAGAGGAAGTAGAGGTGGATGTATACCCTTAGTGTAGTAAAGCCATCTTCCTTTAAGACGGAGAGATGACTTGGTGGTTAAGGGTCTGGATTGTTCTTACACAGGATATACATTTGTTTCCTAGCACCCCTTGCGAAGTAGCTTACAATTGCCTGTAACTCCAAAACCAAGGGATCCTGCCCAGAGAGCCTCTGCAGACTCTAGAGGACCCACATAATTAAATAAAAATAAATTATAAAAATAGTTTAAAGGCCATATTCAAGAATACATTGGACTCAAAAGCCCAGGATCCCACCCTCTGTGTTACTTCATCTACTTTTCCCAGTGTGAGGTAATACTTAGTCCAAGTGGTCTTTTACTCAACTCTCACCCTATCTAGGTTGGCACAGAAAATTACAGTCATCACTGAGTTCCTGCCTGGGCTTATATTGAGTGATAAGGGTTAGTTCCAGTCTTTAAGGTTTCGCCTCTCCCAGAGGATTAATCAGGGTAATATTCCTCTCTGATTTCAGCCCTGTCGATTTCATTGACCCTCATAATACTTCCTGGTGCATTATTTGTCTCATAGACTTCATTTGTGAGTGACATCATTGATTTCTTGCTGGGATCTTGAATTGCAAGCCATCCAGAATACAAGGGTCTGTATTTTCTATGTCAGGGTTCTAGAGCATAGCATGATGTTCAACCTGCTACAGCACAAACTGCAGTGGCCTAAGAGAAATGCATCCTCGGATGCGGGAAGGGGGTGCAGCAGTTCCGATGGTTTGGAATATGTAGCAATAATCACATGCTAATAACTAGAATGTTCAGACTGCAATTATATTTATGCTTATCTCCAGTGGGTATAGCCTTTTTGTACAGTGCCATCGCAACTTCAAAATGCAACTTGGTAAACACCATCGTTCATGCAACCTGGTAAACACCATCTTGCATAGTTTGGCAGCTCAGAGGTGGCAAAACAGAATCGAGAAGGACGCTGGCACTTTGATTTCAGCTCCACTGGCTATTAAAATGAAATCTCATCTCTAGTTAATATCAAACCAAGGGAGCCAAAGCCACAAGAGATTAGGGTAAGGTTAGATGTTATTGAAAATAGACATAGGGATTTTTCCTTTGGAATTTTACTCTGGGGAAAAAAAAGGACCTGTCTGTGTATGGGACTGTGTTCCAGGCCAGGAATCAGGTCAGGAGCAAGGAGCCACCGACCATCTCAGGCCTGGGTACTAGGGACTCTGAACCCGCTCAACCTTACTATTTATAGTAAAGGTTCATGCTTGCTTGAACTATTATTTAATTGAATTTAAAAAAAAAACTCTGCAGATCCTAACCTTTCAGAGACTTGAAGTGCCAGGGTTGGGAGGGTACTCAGGGGTCCCCCACATACTTGAAGGAGAAGGGGAGGGGAGAAATTGTGGGAGGGGTTGGCTGGGAGGGGGCAGTTAGCAGGATGTGAAGTGAATAAATAAAAATAAATAAAATGTTTATAAAAGACTATGTAGAAAACGTGATGTCTGATTTGCTCTTGTGTAGAGGACTTGAATAATGACCTTCCAAGGACAGCCGCCCCGAACCCTGGACCCCGGAAGGGTTAATCCATCAGAAGAGAGTCTCTGTAGACGGAGTCAAATCATGTAGTCTGATAAGAGATTATCCTAGACTGTCTGAGTGAGCCCAGATCCTAATCACAAAGATCTTTAGAAGAGAAGGGCAGGGACATGGAGATTTGATACACAAATGCCAGGGGCCTCATGAAATTTGAGCTAGACAGGACTAACAGCCACAAGCCAGGGACACTGAGAATCCCCAAAGACTCAAAGAATCTTTCTGAGCTCAGCCCTGCTATCCCTTGCTTCCAAGCTCGGGAGAGAGTGCAGGGTTTTGTTTAAGCCATAGGTAATTATCAGGTGCAGTACATAAGAGAAGTCACAGCTTCAGGGAAAGACTGGGAAATATTCTTCCAATGACCCCTAGGAGTTATTCACAAACCTCCGTCTGAGGTTTCAAAGAAACCCCGTTTACCAGTTGGCAAAGAATACCTGACTTTTCATTACCCCCTTGTTTTGGAGAAAAGAAAAACCTCACAGTGGTAGAGGCATTCAGAGAGATGGCAGCCTGGGAAATGGCTCTTCACCCAGTGCTCTCAGCTCACCAGGATGGAGCTGTCCAACCAGCATCATTTCAGGCCCTGGCAGAAAGTACTCTGCATGTTTACCAGTCCTCATTTGGAGAAGAGTGAGGTCCACCTCTGCCCCTTTTAGTCTATAACCAGGCACTGTCTTGCACTCGCACAGTCATTTTACAGCATTTGTTATTTCTCTTGGGAGAAGACACATCAACAGAAGGCAGGAGGAGCCAAATGGTGGCTTAGTAGTTTCTCTCCCTCCCCTTCCCCCTTCCTTCCCCTCCCCCCTCTCTCCCTCTCCCTCCCTCCATCTGTGTGTGTGTGTGTGTGTGTGTGTGTGTGTGTGTGTGTGTATTACATGTAACAATAATAATCAAAGGAGCAGTGGTAAATTTGAGAGGAAGTAGAGGTGGATGGAGGAAGGGCTTGGGGAGGGGCAGGATTGGGAAAGGCACGAATATCACTTTCGTAGACGGAATCTCAATATTTTATTTGTAAAGTCAAAAATTGAATTTGGTATATGCTAGAAGAGAAAGAAGAGGAGGAAGAAGGAGAAGGGAGTGGGAGGAAGAAGAGGGGTGGGAAGAAAGTGGAGGGGGGAGGGGAAGCAACTGTGGCTGCTTTGGGAATTAAGTCTCAGTTTGAAACAAAACGAAAAGGGGATGTGTCCATGTTGTAGACTATTTATTAAGGGAAAACTCTAAGACCCTAGAGTAAAAAATCCAATAAGCCATCATCAATGGACCGGAAAATTGATGGCAAAGTAGCCCCCGTTTAAGCCTTATTTTAATTAAAACCTCTGCACGGTTAGAATGTTAGTGGAAAAGACCTAGACCTAACCTTGAGAGAAAATGTTCACAGGTAAATCTAGCACCAAAATAACCACAGACACGGACTGCGCTGTTCCTAAAGGTTTGTTCGACAAATAAGTAAAAGTATTTTTGGATTTCTTCAGTGCCACCCCACAGGTTTTCATATTAAAACTGGAAGCTGGAAGTGGGAAAGAACAAAGCCACAGCAGGAAGGAATCCTCTCTGGGCTGCAGAACAAGTTCCTTTTACATCCAGTGTCTTTCAAAGAAAATCATTCAATGCCAACTTGAGAAACAACTGTCACCTTGAAACTATTTTAACATTTTATCTGTTTAGCAGCAAAACCCCAAATGAGAGGGAAAGCCCACAGAAATAGTAACACTCTTTGACTCTACTGATGCCTTATTATTTTTTAGGGATTTTTTTTTGTTACTCCAGAATTCCTAGTTAGCAAGAATATTACTTTTTTAAAATACAAAATATCGAAATATAAAAATTGAATCTGTTATATCCAAGGAGTTAAGGATATAGTGTGAGGGCTTTGTTACTCTAGACAAGCAGAGCCTAGTGCTTGGGAACAGAGAACCTAGAAGATAAACCAGCTTATCACACGCAAAATACGCTATCTGAGTATTAGTGCAGAATGGAACTGAGTATAGATGCAGACTTCCTTTTACTTAACCCTGCCCTTGGCAGAACAAACAAGTAAAAGAACCACAGACACCCCTACTCTTCTCACGTATCACAATGTCTTCAAGGGAGGACCAGAGACTGAAGGTTGAGGTTCCATAGTCGAGCATTTTATATCTTAGAAATCATACTGAACTCGTGGCTTTCTCAAGAACTATTATTGGATTTGATATGTGAGTTCTTCGTGTGTGCCCCAAGCTATTCAAATGCCATTGTTTTCTTTCTCTAATGTAGCCAGGTTGTAAAGTAGATCTCTGTATCATCTACCTATATACGTATATGTGTATATATGAGTATGTGTATGTGAATATGTATATTTTAGACAGACAGACAGATATTGCATAAGGCTTTGTTACTCTAGATAGGTAGACCCCTGGACTTAGGAGCTGAGAACCTATTAGATATAGCAGCTTAGACAAATGCAGAAATATGATACCTGAGTATTTGCACAAGATGGAATTGAGTGTAGATGCAGACTTCTTTTTACTAAAGTAATAAAGACAAGACGCTTAACTTCCCGATACTCATTTCCCCCAGCCCCCAAGCACGTAGCCGGAGGCAATGTTGCCATCTTTTAAAATCCACTTTCATTTAGCTGCATTCATACTGATATTCCAATGTCCCCACTTCTCAGGCACACTGAGAAGAAAGCCTTTCTTGTCACTGTTCCGTTAGCTGCTGCTTCTGTTTGCAGCACCGTATATGAGACCCAGGGCCTTGCACATGCCAGGCAAGCCCACTGAGCCACATTCCCAGCCCCTTGGCTGCTGTTTAAGCATCCATTCCTTTCCTATCTGAGTGTTGTACCACGACAGAGGCAGAATTTCCATCCATCCCTTCTTGAAGTCAGACAGTGCTTTAAGGGCTGAAGATGTAGCCTTAAAGTCATTCATGCCGCTAACATTCTGATTAGAAAAACATTCACAGGCAACTCTATATGGGATTGGTTTAAAAGAGCACAAATGAATCATTAATTATTAATTGGTGTAACCAATTAAGATGAGGTGTCAAGTTTGGAAGCGTCCAGGCGCTTGCTTTAGAACCACTGGCCGGGAAAGTCCTCTATCAGCTGACAGCTGTGCCGAGACCTCTGTGCACAGACCTGCCTACCCAATGAGACATAGAGAATGGCAATGTTAGGTGTCAGGGGGCTGGTGATGGGGTCCACTTCACCTGGATTTTCTCCTGAGTGCAGTGAGAAGCTTTAGAAGGTTTCTGAGCACTGGATGACAAGATTTGTATTTTTCAGAGAAAACTGCATTGAATTGAAAACAGACAATGTCTATAAGAGGGACGATGGGGGTAGAAACAGGAGCTGCTGTGAGTCTGGTATACAAAAGATCAGTAGCCCCTAAGCTGAGGAAAAGAGGAATTAGCTGCAGCATGCTTAGAGCGGAGAGGGGTGATGGCAGCGTTAGCTCTGAGACTTGGAGAGAGAGGAGGGACGGCTGAGGTGCAGGACTGTGTGAGGCACAGAACTCTGGTGATAAGGAAGAGAGAGGGAGGGGAAAATTGGGGAGGGGGAAGGAGGAAGTTGGCTAAGGACACACTCGAAATGCGTTCTCTACATGCAGGAAAATAATAAATAGAGTTAGACGTATGAGCGTCAAACCTCCCGACAGAGAGGAGGACTGGAAACTTAGTTTGGGAGCTCATCGAACCGTGAGTTATATTTAAAGCATAATTGAGGTAACCTAAGGAGATGTGGGGGAGATAAAGGGGCACCTACAAACAAGATGGCCAGAGGAAGCTTCCAGCTAGAGTGTCTACAGCAGAGATGGAACGCTAAAGAAGTCCAGTGGGAGGGCGAGAGAAGACGGAGGGAAGCCACAGAACCATGAACTCCAAGGCAGGAAAGTGCTACAAAACAGCCACCCAGTTTAATAATGTCGCATGGTCAAGGGACCGGATCATCAGAGAGCTAGCAAAGGGATTTGTCCAGAAGGAAGCCAGAGGTCAACTTTGCAAGCATCGTCTCACTGCAGAGGCAGAGAAGTAATCTAATTCCAGGGGCTGCAGCAACATCTGGGGAAACGAGTAGAGACAGTCTCTCCAGATGACTTGGAAAGTTCTGATGTGGGCTAGAGAGACGGCCTGGAGGTTAGGAGCACCGGCTGCTCACCCAAAGGGTCCAGGTTCAAGTCCCAGTACCCACATGGGCGCTCAAACTGTCTAGTAATTCCAGTTCCAGGAGCTACAACTCCCTCACATAGACATGGATGGAGGCAGGACACCAATATAAATTAAATAAAGTAAGTAATTTGTTTAAAGAGTTCTGTGTAACAGGAAATAGATCAATGAGCTAGTTGCTGAAGGATGTAGGGACCAAGGCATGTGTGTGTCCTTTTGTTTTATGAAGGCATAAGGTCTAGTACATTTATATAAAGTTTAGACTATTGCTAGAAAGGAGAAACAATAAATAAATCCAAAATTATTTTTGAGAAGTCGGTTCCTTTCGACGTATTTTCTCTGGTAGGTCTTCTAGTCATCACTCCCCAGCCAGTGAGGTTCTGGCTCTAGGCTTGTTATTCTATTCTCTCTCTCTTTCTCTCTTCCTGAATGCCCCTCTCTTCCTGAACCCCTCTCTGTCTATTTCTGAACCTCTCTTTCTTTGATATTCCTGAGCCTTTCTGTCTATTGTATGGTATCCCTTCCTAAAACAAAAGGACGCACGCATGCTTTGGTTCCCCCACCTCCTCTAACAACAAACTCGTTGATCCGACTCCTGTCACATCAGAACTTTTTAAAGAGCCATCCGTTCTGTAGAAAGTCCTGCTGTACTATGTTGATTATTGTACCTTCATATTTGATCATACAGTTTTCCTTGTTATGTTCACCATTACAAATAGCCCATCTACTTAACCCTCTGCGTGTCCTGACAGTCAGAAAACTCTTATTGATAATTACCGAAGTACCCTCTTGAGATATTTATTGGCCCTGTCTTACTTGCGGCTGTGCGTGGGGGCACACCTTCTGCCACCCCAGCAATCAGGAGGACAAGGCAGGAGGACCATAAATTCAGGGCCAGCCTGAGCTACATGGCTAGCCTCTGCTTCAAAAACATCTACTAAATTTTACATAATGTCAATAGAATCTTTGTTAGATTGGCTTCCAATACATAAACATGATATACTCCTCCATTAAGTTAGGATTCATAATGTCCTTTAACAGTTAAAATTAGTGTATTTCGTACACATACATGCATATTTACAAATTTGTCTACATTATATATACATATATGCTTTGTATATTTTGATACTTGGTAGAAACGTTTGAAATGTGGGTTTGGGATGCTTACTGTTAGTATATGTGAATGTATATTTATTTGATATATAATGTTTTTTCAAGCTCACTAATTTGCAGAATATTTTAAAAATACATATTAAACCTAATGGCAGCTATGAGTATTCCTTCCATATCTTAACAACTCTCCCATTTACCTGACGTGTACTGACAAGGAGTCATTGATAAGATGGTGAATTGGAGCAATGGTCTCAAATACTCCTAACTCCGTTGTAAAGAGAATTGTCTTAAGGGGCCTTAGCTATAATGCTAGTGAGGGGGTTAATGCACCATTGTTATCTTCAGGGTCCCTCTACTCATATGAGGTCGGTAAGAATTGTTTAGTTTGTATTTTAGCATCACGAAGGCATGCTACGTTTTATTAGACAACCTCTTTTGGTGTCACAGAAATAATCATGCTTTCACTGGTGACATATTATCATAGCAATGGTCAATTTCCAAATCATAACTATTTCATTTTAGGCCTATGTGTACTGACAGATTTCATTTCCCAGGTACCTTTGTATTTAGGAGAGATCAGGGGGCTGAGCTCTGATCAATCCTAGGTCAGCAGAGTCCTGTGACTCTACAATCAGCCCTGGATCACCTGCTTTTGCTGTTATCCCCCGTCTTATTCCACTGTATTGGTTGGCAAAAGGTGCTTTCAGGTCATAAATCTATAACTACCTTGTATCAGGTGTAAGTCTCTGTGTTTGCACATATAAAAGTGTGTGTGTGTGTGTGTGTGTGTGTGTGTGCGCGCGCGCGCGCGCGCGTGCTCGTGCACGCGTGTGCACACTTCAACCTCTAGAAAGCTTTCTATCCACAGACTTACAGATGAATGGAGATTATTATAAATTTATGAAAGCTTTGAAATGTCCAGCCACATATAACACCATAATGAATACTGCTCAAATTCTTTAACAATGACAATCCACCATTACTGCTGAAAGCATTTGAGCCCTAGAATGCTGCGCTGTGTGAAGACCCCACGGACAGAGCTGTCTCACTCCTGGCTGGCTGGCGGTGAGGAAAGTACGGGAGAGTAGGAAGCAGGAATTGAAGGTTATTGCAGGGCATGAAGAAAGTCGTTTAATCTTTCAGCGGGCCTCCTTATCTGCGAAGGTGAGGATAATTAGAATACAGTGTGTACTTAACTAACGCAGGATGGTTTGGAGATTAAACCGAATAAGGCATTTGGAAATTGTAAAGTGTAAGACACTACGGAAAAGATTATTGTGTTCTCTCGGTCTCCCATCAAAACTCATTTTGACCAGTGATTGTAGATAGTGGAACTTAAATTGGTTTTCCTAGGTGAACCGAGCTCTCTTTTGTTAGAAGTGTTCAAAAGTCCTGAAGAGCTACTAGCAGGCAGGACCTCTCCCTGGAGGTCCCCTAGCTCCTTACTTCCTTACTAGAAACCAGAATAATGCAAGCAAGTGGGAAAGGAAGTGAATCCACGCTGCTCACTGGAGTGTGTCCCAGAGACTGAGGAGTGCGTGAGGGGCTGGGAGTGAGGATGTGATGAGCCAGCTTTACGTCCCCACTTAGTGCACGTGTGACTTCACCGAAGTTAGTAAAATGGTTCCACTTCTGTCCTGTCATTAATAAAGCCATCAGAAAGGAAGGGTGAATGGAAGGAGGGAGGGAGGGAGGGAAGGAGGGAGGGAGGGAGGAAGGGAAAGATGGATGGAAAGAAAGAAAAATACCTGAGGTTTAAATAATATAAGAATGTAAACATTTAGCCTGGTGCTTGCGACATAGGGATTTGTAAACAGCAGTCCTCACACCACGGTTGGTATTTATCAGGCACAGATCCCAGCTTCAGCATCTAACATCCCCTAGCCAGGACACATCACTACGATGTGTATTTCTAGTCTAACACTGCTGTCCACGTGAGGTAGTGACGGCCAGAGACACCCACGCTTCCCCGGTAGCTGCCCTGAGGAGTAGGGGAGGCTTAAGCACGGAGCTGTTTGGTGTCTGCCTGTTTCCAGGGTCATGGTGCAGGCAAGTTTCGTTAGTGAGTCGGGAAATGAGAGCCAGCAAGCATGTGACAGTCTCCTCAGCAGCCCCGGTCTGTCACACACCTACCAGCCACAGGGAGGTGGGGAGCAGAAAAGAGATGTCAGCTATGTCCTGTCTGTTCTACCAGAGAAAAAGAATTAACAGGCGTTGGTGGCCTGAAGCAGATTGAGCTCAGCAGTCACCCTGGGCTCCCTCTAGGTAGAGGCTGCCAGACCACTGAGCCACAGTGCCCTGTGACCTGATTTGGAGGTTTATTTAAACCTTAGATTGATTGATTGATTGATTTCCGTCTTTCCTTCCTTCCTCCCTCCTTTTCCTTCCTTCCTCCTTTCCTCCCTTTCTTTCTACTTTCCTTCCTTTCTTCCTCCTCCCTCCCTCTCTTCCCTTCCCTTCCCTTCCTTCCCTTCCCTTCCCTTCCCTTCCTTCCTTCCCTTCCTTCCTTCCCTTTCCTTTCCTTTCCTTCCTTCCTTCCTCCTTCCTTCCTTCCTTCCTTCCTTCCTTCCTTCCTTCCTTTGTTCCAATAAACTAAATTCAAGACATCTTTCTCTTTTCAAGGGAAGAGCTTCTACCTTACACAGTTGTGTTAGGCACGGAAGTAATTTTTTTTTCAATGAATTCTGCTTTTAATCAAACCTAGAAACCCTGTGGGGGGACCGCTCTTCGCTATTGCCTACATGCTTATCCAGCACTCTCAGGACATCTAAAATCGGAATGTATTCTATTGTTGAACTTTATCATCGTCATAACTACGGAAGTATTAATGAAGAATCTTATTCAAAAGTTTTGCCAAACATAGTGGAAATGAGGAATAAAATCTGTAATAGTTCCCGGCCTCTCAGCAAGTCAGAACACTGAACACACACACACACACACACACACACACACACACACACACACAGACACACACACACAGACACACACACAGACACACACACAGACACACACACAGACACACACACACAGACACATACACAGACACAGACATACACACACACACACATACACACACACACACACACAGATACAGACACAGACACACACACACACACACACACAGAGACACACACACAGACACACACACACACACACACACACAGACACACACAGACACAGACACACACACAGACACACACAGACACACACAGACACAGACATACACACACACAGACACAGACACACAGACACAGACACACACACACACAGACACACACACACACACACACATAGACACACACACACAGACACACACACATAGACACACACACAGACACAGACACACACACACACAGAGACACACACACACACACACCATCTGTGCTTAGGAATTCTGGTTATTCAGATGCAGTATTGAAAGAATATTATAGCAGACCATAGAGATGATATCAGAAAGAAAGAAGTTAAAACACCATTTGTTTATTTAGACAATACATTTCAGAAATACACTGTTGTGAGAGACACGAATTTCATTAAAATGTGTTCATATCTAGTAAACAATCCATTCTCGCTCTATTATTAAATTGCATTGGTGATTGTCTGTCACAGAAAATACTGATTTAGCAATGGGCTCTGTAGAAAGTTCTTTATAGTGAAAAGGCAGTTCTAGCATGAAAGATAAGTTTTTGTGTAAGAGGTATTCATTGACTAGAAGCTTTCTCTGTGTTTTCAGCAATTTTTACTCAGTAATGAAACAACTCCTGGAGAACTGTCTTTAAGTGAGTCAGTGGATACCGTCTGGCAGGCCCGAGACCCACTAGCTAGAGGAATGTTGAGAGGTATTTCTGTCAGCTGATTCCTATCTGCATAGCCCATAACCTGAGAGCCAGAGTGGACTTTGAAGTCGCTGGGTCCTCCAGACTCTGAGGCACGCCAGCAGGGAGAAATCTGTGATTCTTGAGGAAACTCAAGCTCAGACCCTCTCTTGCCTTCCTGTAACCCAGCTGGTATCTGGCTCTCAGAGATTCCTGTACCCAGCCCCTAACACTGCCAGGGAGTGTACTCTTGCTCCTGACATCTCTGAAGATGGACAGCTATTCATACTATCTTAGCTTCCTCTCTGTTACCTTTTACATTTTCATACAAGTATATAAATATATTTTGTGTGTTGGGCACACTGCTCCCCTTCAGGCCCCTATCCTCCCCCTTTATCTCCCTCCCCTTCCTATCATAATGTCACATAGTAATTACAAACTTTAAAGTATTTTGAAATAACTGAAGATAAAGAAATGAATAGGAAACTCTCTCCAACTCCTCATCCCCCCCCCAACCCTTAGAGTTCTCAGAACACAACCTTGTGCACATTAATGGCAGAGCATCCTGTTCTATCCGACAGTCCATCTGGAAAGAGTGACATTGAGTTGATGTTACTTTCCCCACCACGCCTTGGTTTCTATGAGTGTTTTCATGGCTTCCATTTGAGAGTGGTCCTAGAGAACATGATTCTGCCACTGCTCCCTATATACTTTAGCTTACAACTAAGAAATTTGATGCTCACATTTTTTAACTCCTTCTCGTGAACCTATATTGAACTTGAACTTCAAGAAGAAATGGGTTTATTGGTATATAGGCCGTTAGCCACTATAGGTTTATTGGTATATAGGCTGTCAGCCACTATAGGTTTATTGGTATATAGACTGTCAGTCACTATAGGTTTATTGGTATATAGCCTGTCAGCCACTATAGGTTTATTGGTATATAGGCTGTCAGCCACTATAGGTTTATTGGTATATAGGCCATCAGCCACTATAGGTTTATTGGTATGTAGGTTGTCAGCCACAATATTGGGGAGAAGAATGTACAGTGCTAAAGACGATATGGAAAAATACATGAATTAACTAACACTCACTAATAAATAGCCCAGCGGTTCTTCACCAAGTGAATGGATAAATAGTGTAGGTACAACCACACCAATACAAAGGGGAGGCACTAATGATTGATTACACTGCATGTAATGGCAGGAGTCAGGCTCAAAGCTACGTTCATACTGAATACATACAACACTCTTGGAAAGACACAAGTGAGGGGAGAGGAAACAACAGTTGTGATAGGATCTACAAATAGAAGAGAGGTTGTCAGGAAGAGACCAGGGGACATTTGGAGGGCGGGGTTAAGTGGTGGGAATTATATGTAAATTATACCTCAACCGATGAGACTAGAAAGGCAGTGGTGTTGATTCTCTGTCAGCACCGGGAAGCATTAGCCCGTTCACACAACTTTACCAGCAAGCTGGCCAGCCACAAGCTGCTTACCTGCCTATAAATCATGAAACGTTAGCCCTCCTAGTTCTAAGGAGGACCATGTACCTCTCTAAGAATCATTTTATTTTATAAGTGCACCAATCCTCTTCACGAGTACTTTGCCCTCATCATCAAATCACCTCCCAGCAAACCCATTTCCTAATACAGTTATCTGAGGGTGAAGAATTGAGCAAGTGAATTTGCGGGGAGAACTGTCATCGGGCCCATGGCAGAGCAGAGCCCACTGATGGCAGCCCAGTGGAAGTAAAATAACCCTCCATCTTTTCCCAGCTGATGATCCTCCTCCAACCTCCCTGCCTACCCAAGTACCCAGAATCCTCTGCCACACTACTCCAGCTACACTCCTCTACTCTCTGCCTAGAAACATATTTGTATATTTCTCACAGTAATAATTCCCAGGGTTTGAGTTGATCTTTATGCCCATCTAAATTACAGGCTCAACGATGAGGACTGTGCAATTATGTGCTTTTGTAAACATATCTGTAGTACTCACCAAACTCACACAGAAAAGAAAACACATCTGTGTCCTTCACAGGACTTCACAGGGACTCAAGAGTGTATGTGGTACGAGTGGTTGAATAAACCAATTAAAACTGTGAATGGCTTTCTTATGTGACTGTGGCATTTCTGACCGGGCAGCTTCTATTTAATTACCTTTCTTTCATTGCCTTGGTTGAGTTTGTCTTTAACTCAGTGGAAGATCAAACTCCTCTCTTGTCAGCAATGGCCCAGAGGTCTCAGTCCTAGTCTTGGTGGGACTTAGTGTCTTGTTTCCTAGGCTTTCTCTTCCAACTTTCCTCGTGCCACCTTCTTGTCATGGTTATTCTCATGGGTAAGACCACACGAGCATGTCTCAGACCACATTCCTGTCAGTTCTGAACTATGTTTTCACTGACCCCTCCTGCTGCCCCACGCTAAGACTTCACTGACCCAGCCATCTGCCCCCTACCAATTTTCCCCACTGATCCCCCTATCTACCCCACACCAAAGCTTCCCTGATCCTCCCAATCTACCCCATACCACGGCTTCACTGATTCCCACCCCTGTCTACCCACACCAAGAACAGTCCTTTCCATAACTCTGTGTCCTATCATGTCCTTTTGGGGCTTAAAAGTGGCCTTGAAAGGTCATTTGCAAAAAGCTAAAATTTCAGTTTATCTTCTCATAGATTGGAAATGAAGCTGACGTGGGCAGGAGGCTGTAGAAACCAGAAAAGCAGCTTATGATATGAAACCCAAGCCACATCAAAATCAGCAAGTATCAACATTTTCCCAGTAAAGAGAGCTGAGGCGAAATGTTTTAGACTTAGTGCAAGTGAGGTCATACATTAAAAATGCATTTAATGCTCATGGTCTGGGCCTGCCTTGTGCAAACAACATCAGTTACAGTAGCATCAAAATTCCTAAGACCGTAAGGCAAAGGAAGAAAAAACATTTTCAGGGAAGTTTGACAATCTGTGGTTACAAAAACTATTATGATGAAACAAGACTAATTATTTTATCGAGTACTATTTTTATAACCATTTAAAATCTGGAAAATACTAATTCAAACTAACTGATACAGAAAGAATTCTGTTATTATGTATTTTAAAATACCTTCCATTCACAGGGCATTAGTAGGTTGTGAGACTAAGTTACAGGGGCCTGTGGTCCTTGTGGCAATGACTTTGAAATGACCACTGAAAGGGGAGATCCTCTCTGACTTTGTGAAATCATATCGGTGTGCCTCTGTTTTCACAGAAGTAAGGGGAGCTAAGGTTTAAGAAAAACCTGCCGATCTTCCTCATTTTCTTATTCCATTTTTTTCAAAACCAAAGTATACTTCCCTGTTCCGGTTCCCCCACTTTATTTTCTCTGTATGCTCCCAGCACGAGTTTTATTACACAGAGATGTATTATTTAATGCACATATGCGTTAAAAATCAGAGAGGGAGGAGAACAAAGCCAAGAACATGTCCCATGTGGAGTGGAGTTGAGATAAATATCTTACCAGGAGTGAGTAAAATACTTCCCCAGGACCAATGGATGGCTTTGACAGTTTGCTCTAGGCTAAAACAGTGGGTCAAAACTTTGGCGTTTTGTCCTCTCAGATGAGACCACACCGCGAATGACTTGGCTGCTCAATGTTCAAAGAATTTTACTAAATCCGTTTGCCATGTGTTGTCATCCAAGCAAATCCTCCTTTTCTACAAATACATAAAGCAGGCACATGTCTGCCTACCGACCTTGATGCCCCTCCGCCTGTAGTTTGCACTGATTCAGAGTTCACAGGCTTCCCGAGCCTCTGTCGGACCACCCATGCAATCCCCAGTCCTAGTAAGCGGATTGTAATCGGTGTCCCACCAGAGAAGCTCTGAACCAAGAGTGAAGATTTTCCTTCCCTGACAGCTTGTTTCAAATTCCTGTTCTGCCGATAACATTTAGTTTAGGTAAGGTGCAGTCATGGAGAGGAAGAGGAAGCCTTTTGGAAAGTGTAATAAGGGTCTCCAATCAAGAGAGGTCGTCACTAACCATTAGACATGATTATAACCGGTGGCTAATACAGTCGTAAAAATAGAAAGTGTTTAGGTCTGGTGTGGCCATAAGGAGACACAAAAGACCTTAAGGGGGCTGAGGTTCCAGGATGTAGCTATTATTTCCCTATGAAACTTACCTTCAAGAGTCCTCTAACTAGACTGACAGGCTAATTAGAAAGCCCCCGAGTGACTGACGTCTTAATTATTACAATGGGATGCTTCTCCCTATTCTAAATACACTTAATACATTTTGGGTGGAGGAGGCTTCAAGGAATAAATATTGTAAGTTATTCACAAGACCAGAAGACCTTAGAATAATGCAAAGAAGTCTTTTATGTAGATTTTGCCCATTGGAGGAAATTCTACAGAAGGGCAAGTATTCCTGGGGGTCCTCAACAGCAAAGGGAATTAACTGATCTTTTCAGCAACGATAGTGTATTAAAAATTAGCGCTTACACCAGCTCTACTCCATCTCAAACACGGATATTTACGGGGACCTAAGAAAATTCCCACTTCCGGCCCAGACCCCATCCTTTACCTGTGACTACCTCAGCCTGCACAGCCACGGTTCTCAGAAATGGCTGGGGTGGAGCTGCTTGTCTCTCAGCTCCCATTCCTCTCTCCCCTGTGGTTATGTCTTCCTCTGGGTGGCAACCTCATCCTTCAGGGAACATGGCCAAAATTCCTGACTTCCTTTTTCTTTTTTTCCCCCTTTTAATTCTTTTCACTCTTCCGCCATTTTAAACAAAATTAAATATAATTGTATCATTTCTTCCTCCTTCCCACCTCAGCCGTGTTCCTTCACCCTTGATGCCTCTCAAATTCTTGGCCTCTTTTTCTTTAATCATACACACATACACACACACACACACACACACACATACACACACACACGTGCATAAGTATATACACCCTGTCGAGTTCACTCTGTGTCGCTGGCTGGTATGCCGTGATTTCGAGGATAACACTTGGATAACTACCTCGTGAGCTCATCTTTGGAGGTGACCAATTTTTCCCTCTTTCAAAGGTCTTCTTTTTTTTTTCCCCTGCAGTGTTTCTGTCAAGTGGTGGGGCATTGGAAGATTTTCTCCTTCCAAGTTAGTCATTGTCACTGACTGGATCGTCTTTAGGCAATCATATTGGTGGGGAGTCACGGGTGAAGTGCCCCGGTCATTCCTAGGGGACACCATCTTCTAGTCCTTTGGCCCTTATCCTGGGATGTTCCCTGAGCCTTAGGTATGAAGGTTGTGCTGTAACTGTGTCAACTGAGGCTGGACACCATGGTTATCTATTCTCTGGGTTTTGACCAGTCATGCTTATTGTCTCAGTCTCCTGCAAGAAGTGTTTTATGTTGAGGGGTGAGAGTTATTTTACCCCTACACTCAGTGCATGACCATTTCTGCTATTCCCATCTTCAAAATAGGCTCAGAGCCGGTGGCTTCTCTTCTTAGTACTTCTATTATATTGTCACTCTGGGCAAGTGAGAGCTGTTACTAGGTCTGAGCTCATCAAAGCATTTCCGTAGCCGTGTCAACTGTCAACAGACGGACATGTTCACCTCATTGCCTTTGATTCTGACTTATTCTGCAATAATATTGAATGCTGTGTGGGAGTCACGCGCTACTCCAGACCATCTGGATCTATCTGTGAACAGCATAAAGCTCCCTACAATGGGTCTTACGTCTGACGGGAGGCAGGAAGTAAAACACGTAACAAGAGGATGTTGGGTAATGTCATAGACCATGGTTATGATTGGCGAGATAGAAAACTAGAGTAGTGCAAAGGAGACCAGGGCTTCTAAAGGGATCGAAGTGTCAGGCGACAGTTCTAAATAGGGGCATCAGGATGTGGCAATGCTCTGATGAAAAGGAGAGTTTTCAACAGATATTTGTCCATCCCCCTTTACATACCTAGCGGAAGGGTTGATAAAGAAGCTCTCGGGATAAAATGATGTATCCTGCCCCTGTCTTTGATTTGAATATGTCTTTGGTAAAAGTATTCTGTTAGAGAAGGAGAGAGGAAGGAGCGAAGTGGGTGAGGGAGTCAGCTAGGAAACAGGCTCTTGCTACGGAGCGTTTCTGTCCCACCCAGTTCACACGCTTGCATCTAAAGCCACTGTGACAGTGTTCAGAGACGCGATCTTTAGAAGGTAGCTATAGATGAGGTCATTAGGTAGGGTCTTAAGGATGCTCAAGACGCTTCCAACAGGAAATACAAGGAGCTTCCTTCCTCTATTTCTCTCCACTATGTGGTGATACAGCACATAGTGAGCCAGGTCTCCTCTGTGAGCCAGGATGCAGCCCCTCATCATCCCCACAGTACTGACTCTCTGGCCTCAGTCTCCCCCATCCCCCAGAACTGTTAGAAATAAATCTATGCTGTCAAGCCAGTCTACTGTATTCTGTTAAGGGGAAAGGCATAGTCTTAGACCCACTGCACTGTTAGGTGTTAAAACACTACCTACTTCTTCTTGACGTCCTATAGACTCACTCTTGTGATGTCCCACTCCATCCCCCAATCATTTATCTTGCATCCTCAAGCAGCTCACATGGGAAATTCAACTAACCCTCCACGGTCAAAAACACTCAGTGTCTTGCAAATGTCTTTCATGTTTAACTAATCCCACAACATCTTCTACATTCTCCCAGTTAAAGAGATGAGATCTACAATACTTAGAACTACAGCTAGCACAGCCTCCTCATTGGTCTACCAGGCACCTCGCTAATTTCCACAAGTAGCTAGTCACAGCCGCCTGAGTACACTCATCTATGACCCCCAGCTCATCTGGTGACTGAAACTCTGTGACAAGAATGGACCTCCAAAACTGATAACAAGATGGAAACAGTTGTGTGGGTGACCTACTTAATCTTCACCATCCGTCAATTTTCCCGATGGAGAAAACTGTAGGAAGATTCAGTGGGTGACTTGTAGTAGCCAAGCACCTCTTCCCATTTTCCCTACAGGGTCATGCTCCTCTCAAAGGTACACCCGTGAAACCTGCTGCATAAGGAACAGTGATCCCTTCACTAAGAAAGTATACTCAACAGGTATAAATAAAAATGGACTATGCATTACAATCAATCGTTTGCAACTTTTTCATAGAAGCTTCCAGTCTTTTAGCCTGAAGAACTTTCCTATCGTCACCCTGGTCCAGGCAGCCCTGCATGTGCCTGGCACATCCTCTTGAATGCTTGCACAAGGATGCCCACGTCCTGGGCTTTATGCACGCCACTTAGCATGGGATGTGCTTCATACAGTCTGTCATCAACCCTGGGTGGATTTCTAAAGTTCAAGTTCTGCACTCTCTGATGTCTTTTTCTCAGTCGCTCAGTACATTTGATAAGGAACTCAGATTAATTGATTTTTTTCATTTCCCTTCATTTTTTTAGCCTATCTCTTAGAATAGATTTACATATTTATATCATATGATAATTTTCACTTTGTAGCAGAATTATGCTTCCCGCTACAACCATGACCCTCAGTTTTATGTGTGCGTACTTTCTACCTCCTAGATAGTCAAGCTCCTTGAGTGTAAAATCAGGATTGTATTATTCTCTATGACATCATGAGGATGCAATCCAGTGCCTAGGAATGCTGGTTCCCGCCACATAAAATAATTTAAATAAATGTTTGCTGATGGGAGAAGAGCACACTGATTGGTAAAATGAGTTGGGGAATGGTATACTGACTCTCTGAACACACTCCTCCAGGAAAGCACTTGAGAGTTACCTACAGAATTCAGTGTCCTCTGTTAGCCACACACATCTTCTCTATCTCTCTCCACCGTTTCTACAATGGTCTCCTTCCAAGTAGGCCAGCAAAGTGCTCTGGTAACTCGTGCTTCTCAGCGGCAAGCGCTGTTCCAACTTAAGCCACAGGATTATCTGCTAGACATTTTTAACTCACAATGGATAAAATCCAGTTGGGAGTTAAGTTGAAGAAGAGTTGCTTGGGAAATAAAATGGTTGCATGGGTGATCCCAGGGAGCCATTTTGAAGAAACCAAGCTGCCATTTGGTACAAGGCTTAAAGAAGTATAAAGGGCCCTGAACTAAAAATACAACCACTGAACAATTAAAGTGGAAAGGATGGGGACAAGGCCTGAGTCTGCGACAATTTAGAGACATTGTCCCATTTGCTGCCTCCTATACAGGACTGCATGTTTCTAGAACACATGTCCTCTTGGTTGTTTGTTTTATTTTGCTTTTATTTCTGACAGGAGAGACTTGTTTCCTTCCTTTTGTTTACTGGCCTGGATCTGACCTCTTGGATAGAATCTAGGAAAGGTCACCTTGGAGTAGAAAAAGTGATTACATTCAGTGCATATTTAAATTAAATTAAATTTAATTTAGTTTAAAAATAAACAAAGTATTTCAGATATTAATTCCCAAACAGTCAAAATAAAACCCATCTATCCCTAAATGAGACTGAGACCTACCAATCACTCTCAGTAACAAAAAACAAAGACAAACAAAGAAACAAAAAACCAAACAACAAAACGCCAACCATTCTAGTACGTTCAAAAAGCAGTGATTCCTCTGTGTGAGGCTAAGTGTAGATGGAGATGAATGGGAACCAAGCCAGCACACACTCTTATTTATAGCTTTGTTGATATATTTTCTCCAGGAAAATGAATTTAGGTTGTGCTCAATCAATATGCGTCCTCTTTGGAATTCTCGGTTCTTTGAGACTCTGAAACGTTGTGAAATGGAGCCTGACAGACACTGCCCAGCCCTGCACAACTTACAGACCGAGTAATTCGCTCTCCTTCAAGTCCAGCTGATTCGTAGGAAATTACACGGACTAATCCTCTTGAACACTAAGCACTAGTCATTCATTGGAAAACATACCTCTCTAATTTACTTCATTTCCTGCTGATAGAGCTCATCGAGAACCTTAAATTTGATTTATTTTAACTTCGGAGTTTTAACACATCCATTTCAATATGTCATGGTCAGTGGCAATCGAAACACAAGGCCTTCACTAATGATCACAGTCGCTATGGCAACGTTGTTTTTATGTCAAGATAAAAAATTTCAAGTTTTTAAGGCTGTGCCTCACAGCAAAACTTCCTTCCTTGTTGTCTGATTAGGCGTGTTTGGGAACTCTTATTTTTGATTGACCGTACTACGTTTCAGATTTCACTTCTTTCAGTAGGCAAGCGTGGAAAGGTAAGGTGAAATTATACACATTCTTCATTATAGACAAGCATCTTAGGCGGTGAGAAACAGCTTTCCTATATACAACCCCACATTATAGGTAAAATCTTAGGGGATGAAAAGTTTTGTCTTCGTACAGACAGTTCCACCTTACGGATAAACACCTGAGGCGATGAGAAGCTGCCTTTATATAGACATAACTACATTATGGATAAGTATCTTGGATGATAAGGAACTGTCTTCTGTAGACTTGCCCACATTATGGATAAGTACATAAATAATAAACTCTCTTACCGAGCACACATTGTGACCAACAAGGACATAGATGGCAGAGAGCTAACAGTCATGGACCATCAACAGTGACTTTCTGTGCAGAGATAAATAAATGCAGGAATTAAAACCTTCTGTCTCTTTACTTCTCACAGTGAACAACCGAAAGTAGATCGGTTGAAACGCAATCAAATATCAAGTTCTTCCAACAGAGCTGAGCCTAGGGCTAGAATTCCACTGACATTCCAAGTCATTCCAATGAACCTCCATTCTTCAGTCTTGAGGTTGTACTCCTCACTGGACTAGACTTTAAAGACCTGGTATAAAATTGCATCTCTGAGAGCAGTGATGTGGGGGTTAGTTTACTACACATAAGTAGCAAGCTGGCCCATACTGAGTCAAGGATACGTCTTCATAATCAGGAAAGAAATGTCTAACATTTGTAGGTATGTTTCTAATACTCTCTTTATAGCCTAAAAGATAACCTAAAATGCCTAGTTGGTCTATGTAAATGGATGTGTGTATGTATGTATATATGTATGTATGTATGCATTCATGATGTAAAGCACACACAGTGAGGACAGAGGAAGAAAAAGAAAGTTAGACACATTAGCTGGTTTTTATGGGTGAGACAACTTTCACTGCATACGCCAACAGCGATGGGTTTTCTAGTCCTTAGCAGATTATGAAAATGGATACTGCCAACGTTCCCAATAACCTACACTAACATTACTTGCACTCCATTTGTACATTGTAGAAGCAGCATTTCTCTGCCTGGGCCATGTCCTCAGCCATCTCTGACAGAACCTTTTATTTATGATGCTAATGAAAAGTGTGCATTTGGAGTTTACATATGGTATGTCACTTGGAGGTTTGTGCTAGTATATGAAGAAATCAGTCTCAGTAGCATCTTATTACATATATATTTTGCTATACTATATAGATCATTGAGGTTTTGCTTGCTTTCCATCGACAGTGGAGCTTAGGGATGTGTTTAATTGATGCAGAGCCCTCTCCACAGACAGAAGTGAGGAGAATACTCACATGGCGGGCCCAAGAGAAACCACACAGGGTATCCTGATTACCTATCTAACACCATGCCTCTCTACATGGGGGCTTGGAAGGTTTCCTTAAAACTCACATCACTCTCAAACAATTAATAAAAATACTTTTTAGAAGGAGCATCAAGGCAAGCAGACATCTGATTTCCTTGATAAAAGCCTCATTTTTTTCTGTTTTCTTATGAACTCATCTCACTAGCATCCTGTGGTTTGTTAACTATCAGTCCTAACTCTTTCCACAAAGAGCATGGTGTAAATGAATTGTCCATAATATTAATATGAAGAGTGAATTAATCAGCTGGCTGTTATCTCTTTACCTTATTGTATTCCCCAATAACTGCCCTGAAAAAATAAGATTTATTCATCTCAGTTGGCTAAGCAGTTATTGATCTATCTTTACCTCCTACACAAGTCTGGCCACCTCCCAGTCTCATCCCACGATACTTGCATATTATTATTATTGACCTGGCTCTTATGACCCTTTTTTCATGGCTTCAAATCTTCCATTCTGCCTGCTGTTCTAAATCTTCCTCCCTCTCTCTCCCCTCTGCTGGAAGATGTCCTACCCTATTCTCTATTCTGCCCAGCTGTTGGGTGACTGGCATTTATTGACAAGGCAGAGAATAAATGGTAAGAAGTGTTTACACAAGCTCAAGGCAGGCAATTCTTGGTATAAGCATGACAATGCTGAATGTTTCATATCTTGAGACAAGATATGAGGTCAGAGAAATCAGCATTTGAATAACCCAAGGGTAAATTTTACACAGCATATAAAACATTATGGCTACAGGCAGGGATGGGCTTTGTGACTGGTCTCATCAGCACTGATTTCTATCTACTGACCTGTTTCAGGGATCACTTTCTTGGACCCTGAACCTCCAAAAGACTATCAGCTCTCTGTAGGCAACAATGGTAGATAAGCTATGTGTAGATATTCTGATTGTTATTGGACTATCCATAAAGTCCCAGGTATGTGTGTGTGACACTGTCGTGACCTCTAACATCTAACAGTGTATCAATAAGTGGCCTCAGTTACCAACAAATTGATAGAGAGGTAGAGTCAAGCTCTGTCCGATTTTCTAATGCCAAAATAGTGAGATGAAGCACAAGAATGTGTGAACCTTGAGTGTTCGCAGTGTCCACCGTGCAGTGATGCATAAAGCACCATAAAGCACTTTATGCCATGGAAATGAGCCCCACCTACACAACACAAATTCTGCGAATGGGCGGGAGACAGAATCTCGTGTCCTGGAGAGGAGTAGGGAAAGCAGAGAAGGAGGAAAGGTAACTCCTGATCCATGGTAATCAGATGCCAAGTAGTACTGGGTATCACATGATGGGAACAGCGCAGGGTGGACTGATGGCTTGGTTCTCCAGGAGTCCCTTCTAAGTGGTAAGTGGTTTCTTCTGAATGTGGTAATGTCTGAGTAGAAAAAAGATAAAGTAATAGGAACTTCTAAAAGGCTTTAGAGAATCAGACGAAAGCCTTTCTGCGGCTAATTATGAAACTTTTCTTACAACAAATAAATTGCTTTGGGGTAAGTGGCAGATTCTGTGCACTGAAAATCAAAAAGCAAATGCTTTCATGGGTGTGGCTGTGAGACATTCTGTTGAGATCTCAGAGCACTTTGACAGTACGTCCAGGAGATCTAATGTTTAAGAATCCTACACACACTTCTGATAATCATACACACATTTTCCCTTCACAGTCCTACACATACTCTCATAATCCCACACACACACCCCTCATAATCCTATGCACATTCCCCTCACAATCCCACACACGTTCCCCTCACAATCCTACACACATTCCCCTCACAATCCCACACATATTCCCCTCCCAATCTTACACACATTCCCCTCACAATCTTCACACATTCCCCTCACAATCCCACACACATTCCCCTCACAATCTTACACACATTCCCCTCACAATCCTACACACATTCCCCTCACAATCCTACACACGTCCCTCACAATCATACACACATGCCCCTCATAATCCTACACACATTCCCCTCACAGTCCTACACACATTCCCCTCACAATTCTACGCACATTCCCCTCACAATCATACAAACATTCCCCTCACAATCCTACACACATCTCTCACAATCATACACACATGCCCCTCATAGTCCCACACACGGGCCCCTCACCTAAGCTGTCCTACCTATGAAGGACTCCAAAGGATTCAATGAGTTGCCTTTAGAGCCGGCCAACTATCCAGTGAGGCTCTTCTGTACAGCGTTATTTACAAAGGAGGGCACTGAAAAGCATTCTGTCCTTGTCACTCACTGTGCCCACCTTCATGGAACTGGAGAAAGGCTGTCGCTCATTCTACATCATGCCATGACTCTGCGGAATGGACGTCAAGTGAGAAGGCTTCTAGGCAGCTTGTTTCTAAAAGTGTCAAAGGAGGCAGATGTTCTTTGCAAGAAAGGTCAAAAACAAAACAGGATGAGTGTTTTTCTTTACTTACACATTTACTTCCACTCCTGTGTGCATTACTTGAAGGCTACCTTGAATTCTACCCCTGGAGGCCCTGCTGACTACTGAGTGTTTCGGTAGCATCTGTCTTCTTGCTGTTTTTGTGCATGTGGCCATGTATGAAGGCTGTGGAACTGGCCTAATCTGGATGGCAGTAATAAATTCCATCAGGCCATTCCTTATAGCTCCTTTTTTTTTTTTTCTTTTTTTTTTTTCGGAGCTGGGGACCGAACCCAGGGCCTTGCGCTTGCTAGGCAAGTGCTCTCCCACTGAGCTAAATCCCCAACCTCCTTATAGCTCCTTGATGAAGTTCCCTACCATCGCTTTGTAAGAGTGAGTAAGTCTGAGTTAGCGCAAACCATTGCCTTTTTCTATTCAACTAAGAATCTGGAAGTTTGCCTGGCAATTCAGTAAACCGTAGACTCCTGGACCACAAGAACAGCTCTGACTTTGCACGTCTCTTTCATCTACAACAATGAAGACAGTTGTTGGGAGTACTCTCTGTGGGTATTTAGCTGGTGCAACAGGCTGTAATCCCAGCTCTGGGAGGCTACAGCAGGAAGATTGAGAGTTCAAGGCCTCTCTATCTCAAAAAAAGAAAAAAAAAATGGTTGAAGATAGGTGTTAGTGCAAAAGTTGTTTCCTAGCCTAAGACAAACAAATTCTTTATTCGTCTTTCTGAACACCAAACACATAATCAGTATTGAGCTGTGTGAGTTCATTTCTTCCTGTTACGCTTCACCAAGAAATATCTTTATTTTATCAAAAATGTCATTAAAGATTGAACTACAGAGCATGAATGACAGTCACAGGGAGCTGCTCGCTCCTCCGAAGCCCGGACAGCTCAAGTTCCTCCAGGAATATTGACCATTCCTGGTGTTGTTTTGCATAAAGCATCTGAACAATCAGATCTTTTCTGAATCATTACATTTGGAATCTAATGCATATGAAGCCTTTGGCCTCTTTCCTAGAAAAACCGGGCACTCTGCGAGGATGAGTGTGTGCTTTCCAGATGATGCCTTTAGACAGCTCAAAGCAGCTGTTGTCTCCTACTGACCAGCAGGCCTGGCTCCAACTTCCCCAACAGGAAGCAACCCTCAGAGGGGAACACAGTTGAATGTCACACGAGTTAGCAAAGGCGTTCGTGAACTTACATCACACTTAATTGTATCAAATGCCGCTCATTATGTGGTTTAGGTCTGCGGTGCTTCTGGAAGGGAAGGAGAAGGAGGAAAGTCACTGGCGTTTGAACGACACCAGAAATCTCTGCTCATTTGAGACCTCAGATCAGGCTTGAGTCATAGGATTGCCAAGCCTCTCCTGCTTGGAGTCAGCTGGGCCGGCCTGGTCCCTTAAAACACAATGTGCTTTTCTTATTTAATCTCACTTTCCCACTAGAGGGAAATTGGGGGAAGATGTTCTCAGAAAGCAGGATTTGTAAGGGTTACAATACAGTTTTAAAGACAAGCCTTAAAACTCCACAAGGAGTCTTTTCTAAATATTCGAAGGTTGACAGTGGAAACTCTATAGTGTTGTTTAAACTGCAGAAGCTCTGGGGAATTAATGCATAACACACCTTTGGACCAAACGCCTTCTACGCAAGGTTTGAGCCCAGGTTCTTTCCTTTTGTGTTTGTCATTTTACCTTCAGCGAACTATGACGGTGATAGAACGGAAGGCTCACCGTGAGAGGCTTCATTCTTGTTGGAGTTGACTGTTGAGCTATGAGAACGCATAAAGCCTAAAACCGTGGCTTTCATTCGCGGCGCACAAAGTTCTCTGCCCATTTCACTAAGAAGGAACAGAGAGCACCCAGCCACAGGGGTCTCGGGACATTTCAGAAGCTCATTTATCTCTGTCTTTGTCTTCCTGTGACAACCCCTGTCTGTCACTCCACCTCTCTGACTGTCAGGTTTGCTCTGAAACACAGAACCAAGATCCATCTCACAGACTTTAGGGCGCTACACGTGTCTGGAGAAGTGGGAGCCTCCTAGCCTGCGAGCTCAGTCTGGTGCCATCCACAGCTGAATGAATTTCCTTGGCACGGTTTGGCTCTTACTCTAACCTCTCTACTCTTAGTAGTAGCACGATTCCAGGACTGTGGCTCACTTGTGTGCCGCTCTGCGAAAGTGCGCTTACGTGCTGCACAGGAGGGTCAGGGTCAGAGGGTCAGCTTTGGGGAATCCTTCCCACTGCTTTGTAGTTTCAGTCACATCAAATGAATCTCTGGCTTCAAGGAGGGAGGTGATCCCACTAAGTCCCGCCCTCTTGAGGAGGAGTTATTGGTGATTGACAGCTGATGGGAAGTCAGGGCTCCCTCAGTGTTTAAACACAGGCTAGGCTGCCACCTGGTATGGATCAAGCCTGTAGGGGTTACAGTGTTAGACAACACTGATCAGAAGGCATGACCATCGACTTCCTTGTTCCAGCACCGCCACAGCTCACGATAGCCCAGAAAGGAGTCTTCCCCGACTATAGAATACCCGCTGAACTTTTATGAGTTTGTAAGGTACGCTTAAGCCTTTTAAAATAGTCCAGGAAAACAAACCCTATAATACTAAAAAAAAATTAATACAAAATGCCACATTAATCGTTCCCTTTTTTTTTTTTTTTTTACATTGGATATTAAGCGCATGGCTGATTTAGAAAGACTACATGTGTTTCTTTTATGGGTCACTATTGAAAGAAGCAAAATCATTAAAGACATTTTTTTTTTTTTAGAGACTGATATGCTCTCAGAAGGTCTCTAACCGTTCTCGATTTAAAATCTACTTCCCTGGCAACCAGAACAGCAGCAGCGGCAGCGGCAGTAGCAGCAGCAGCAGCAGCAGCAGCAGCAGCAGCAGCAGCAATGCATCCTGGGTGGCCTGGCAGGTCCAAGGCTCTCTGAAAATGTACTCTGAATATGAAATCGGCTCATTATGCCCGTCGTTCCTTGACTGTCACGCTAAGACACAGCCTGAGCTTCAGGCTGTGAGCCCGAACTACTATGTTGGATAGCAAACGTGAAGCCCTCCTACCCTCTGAACGTGCAATTAAATTGTGGATTCTCTGCGGAGGTCAAGACGACCAGATTCATCTCTGTATATAAACATGCTAACAGATAAATGGAGGGTTACAACAGTCAGGAGCTATCGCAGGAAGGATAAGTACAGACGAGAGCAAAAGGAAATCACAAGCATGTGTGCCTGTCACTGGTGACCTTTGCTTAATCAAAGCATCTTTGATCCTTCGGATGGATCAGCTGTCAGGAGCAAGCTGCCATCTTAAAGACATTTAGCAGAAGGGACTCTCACTGCTTTCCCAAAGGGGGGCGTGGTGCTAGTCAAGAAGGCTTCTTCCCATTGAATGATTGAAGCTTGCCTCCCGGCCTCAGCAGTTCCACATCCCCATGCTGACACCCTACCTGCCCCTTGGCTACAAGTGTCTTTTAATGGCACGGGAACAGGAAATTGGGAGAGCCTTCTCTTAGCCGGTTTACTGCTTCAGAGCACCAGCGCCTTTGACAGCAGGGAATACACTTAGGGGATGAGATCACATTGCTCTACTAAAACTACACCGACCACAGATCCCTTCTCAACTTCTTTTTACTTTTAGTTTTATTAATTCTTTGAGAATGCCACTCGAAATCCCATATTTTGATCATATTCATTTCTCCTCCTAGGTCCACCTCCATTTTCCTGCCTATCCAACTCTACACCCTCTTTAAAAATATTACAGCCATCGAGTTCAATTTCTGCTGCCCCAATACTCTTGGAGTTGAGACCATGCACTGAGTATAGCAGATACCAGTGGTCACACTCTTGATGAAAACTGACTCTCCTTATCCCAACAGCTGTCAATTACCAATAACTACTCCTCTAGGGGGTGGGACTTACTGTGACCACCTCCCTCCTTTGTGATTCTCCTCCCATCAGCTGTCAATTACCAATAACTCCTCCTCTAGGAGGTGGGACTTACTGTGATCACCTCCCTCCTTTGTGATTCTCCTCCCATCAGCTGTCAATTACCAATAACTCCTCCTCTAGGGGGTGGGTCTTACTGTGATCACCTTTCCTCCCTCATGATGAGATATTTGCCTGAATTGAATTTTCACTTGTCTTGTGCATGTTGTCACAACCACCATGAGTTCATGCGTGAAAACGATTCAAAACATCGTTGTTTCCTAGTAGTCATCCATTGCCTCTGACTCTCACACTCTCAACTAAGTCGTATTCTGTGGATGATCTCTGAACTTTGCATAGAGGGGTTGAGCATTCTATACTATAGATGTCTGATTTGGGGTTGAGCATTCCACAGGCCTTCATTCTCTACCCATCGACCACTTGTGGGTGTAAGGGTTAGTTCCCCTACTCCAGGAAGTTCTCTGATGAGAGCTGAGAGACGTGTGAATCTGTTGGTGCGATGATAAAAGATCAGGAGTTGGTTTGACGCTATGTCCATTTAGCAGAATAATGGGATTAGGTCCTCCCTGGAGTCTATGACCTATCTAGGTCCAGGTTCTTGGATGTGTTAATGGTGCCAGATGTGGGTTCTATGTTGTGGAGTGAGCCTTACATAAAATCAGAAAGTAGTTGGTTACTCTTGTAACATTTGTGCCACTATCTTTCCAGGCAGTTGTTACTGTATTATACTGAAATACTACTGTATTGTGCTTAACAGAGCACACTGTCGAGTCAGACTAGCAAGTATTTCTCCCAGCTTCCAGCATCCTGAAAGCTAGCCAATGAGGATGAAGATTCAAGGTCAGTAACATCTTGATTTCTCCTTGCTCTGTGATTGAAGTATGTGGTTTTTATAAGAGTCTTACTCCCAAGTTTTAGAAGCCAGCCATGAGCAACAGCAATGTCTTGAACCTATGGTGTCTAGAACACCACTGGCCAACCACTGCAAAAGAGGAGGCTCCATTTCTGATACTGGACTTTTCATTGCTAGCCTGTGGCGTCTGGTAGGGGCATTGTCCCCCATTCTGATCTAGAGTACACACTGTACATTCCAGCAGTGGCCCTCCAAAAGTCAAAGGGGGAAACGTGACACCACTAGGACCATTATGAGAACATCGAGACGCCGTTACCCCAAGTCCAGCGCTGTGTTTGTTCTTTGGTTTTCCCTTACTTTGCTTCCTCACTCTCTGTACTTGATCAACTCTCCTGAGCCCAGTCCCAAGTCCCACGCCCCATGACGCCATTGAGCTGAGGTATGAACGTAATTCTGGGGAGCTTGCTGAACTGTTGGAGGCAAATTCCAGTGAAAAGATCAGAGCTGTCCCATTTAGAGAACTTTTGCAAAATCATCTCACAGAGCTCTTGGAACACGAAAAGCAGCAGCAGGGCGAAATGTCAGCGTTAATTTGATGTGGCTTTCTGTTAAACGCAGAGTGGTTCATTAAAGCCTTAAGCAGGTGGCAGGTTTGGCAGCCCAGTGTGTGTGCGCGATGGGCAGATTTATTATGCTTCTCGTTTTAAAATATTTATGCAGAAACAGGCTCGGTGAGATAAATTATCTTGTTCACAAGAGCATTCTGTGGAAGGCTGCTATGACAACTGCCATATCAATCAAATTACGCAATGAAACCTCACCATCAATTTTACAATCACCATCAATTATTTATAGTTCGGGAAGACTCTTTTCATTACCTCTCCATTTTAGCTTTAGGGTCCTGTGGGTATCTTTCACCCACATACGGAAAACCGTGCCATTATAATAGAGACTACACGCGGGATGCCACAATAGCTATGGAATAGTTCAGGGTAGGAATCAGATATGCATTTCAAAGCAAGCCCCATGGAGAGCGTTGAATCTAAACATTCATGGTGATTTCCAGTGGATAAGAGCGCATAAATGTCCAAGGGCATTCAAATATGGAAAGAGCTTTTCTCTGTCAAATGAGGTGAACTGTGATCCAACTGGAGCTCCACAAAATCACAAGTGGAACCAAGTGCATCCTTTAGTTACCAATGAATGTCCATGCTCTCTTCCTGAACCCATAGGGTAAAGTCATGGTTTTTCCATAGCTGGAACTTTCAGCAGTGGGAGCTTGTCTTAGGAACTTGAAAAAAGTCCTGGAAATCTTCCCATAAGGGTACAGACATGGTTACCCACAATCCATCTTATCAGAGAACTTGGGACCTGGGACATTGCATATGGAATAATCTCCCAGCCACATTCCAGAGATCCTGACCTGATAACACTATTTCTCCCGAGTGTGGAGTGTGTGCTGCATCTTGTACTCTCCTAGAGTAAACGTGCAGAGAGCTCTAGCCAGAGCAGGCAGCAGGACTCCCACTTCTTGGCTCCTGCCTGACTTCCATTAGGGAAATGCTGGTTCTCTTCACTGATAAATCACCGAAGTACCTCAGGGACGGGTACGTGGCTTCTAACACAGCTACTGATCTTTCTGGTACACTCGCCATTTGGTTTTTACTCCCACAGAAGAAAGCAGCTCCTTTTTCACTGACCAAGGCCCCCCTTTCCCTCTTGTTATTGACTATATAACTTGCTTTTCTCCAAAATTCTGCTGAGGCATAAAGTCCACGAAGATTTCCCAGGCTAATTCTGATTACAAACTGTTGCAAGTACCCCCTTGACGCCCATGGACAGAGGGACAAATAGACACTTCTTTGTGGCCATTTGTGTTCTCCTGCCCATGAGGACCCCTCAGACAAGAAGTAACAAAAATTCTGTCATGGGAAGATCCTACAACTAAGTTCAAGTTGATTGATTCTAAGAGTCACACTGAGTGTGAATGATCAGTTAGTGCCAGTCCCGGGGGCACACTGTGTGGCATGGCAGTGCGATGCACACTGTCCTGTCTTGACATGATAGTGAGGTGTTACTGACATTTATGGGTAATCATCCAGCAGAGGAGTTATTTAGACCTGGAGTGAGGAAGACTGAGTTAGTTCTGAGGGAGGTTGTTTCTCCAATCGTAAGGTCTGTAATCATGAGCCAGTCATGGTCTTAGAAATGCTTCATCTTTCTTTATCAATAAAATAACCGCTGAGGTAGCAATGCAGAGAAATTGATTCTGGGATGATAGATGTCTTATGCCATTTTCTGTCACCATAATGGACTAGATAATTTATAGGAAAAGAGGCTTCATTTAGTTCTCACTTTGAGATATCTAAGAGCACAGCCCCAGCCTCTATTCAACTATAGGCAGTGATTCCAGATGATGACCTCCCGTGGACAGAGCACGCCAAAGGGAGAGTGAAGGGACATGTCAGCCTGCTGTAGAGCAGGCCAGTCTTCTAGTAACTAATCCAGCTCTGAGAGACCAAACCCACCTCACTATTTGAGTATTAGTCCTTTTGACGTTTGGGACTCCATGACTTAATAATGTCTAAGAGAGCGTGAACAGCCTGCAACTGGGAACAAAACCCAGACATGGATTTCAAATCCTATTCCAACCCAGCAATGTATATTCATGCATCTATAGAAAAAAAGAGAGAGACTGACAAGATCTTTGTTGCATGGTATGGAGAAGTGGCCCAGTACATGAGTGAGTCTGCCATGTCGAGGTGATAACTTGAGTTTCAAGGGCACATACATGGTCATTCTGATATGCTACACAACCACACATGTAATATATATATATATATATATATATGTATGTATTACATACACAATATATATACACAATAATAATAACTTTAACACTTTAACATATGAAAATCCTTGTCGCTGCCATATTCGAAGAGATTGTGTTGTTTTGGGATATGTGGTAACATGTCACAGTCCTTATGCTGTCTTCAAACAGACTTGTGTGATTTGAGAGAGAAAGATGAATGGTCTAGGTTTCCCTGCAAAGGACGGGTCAGCAAGGCTGGCTGGGTTACAAGGTTTATTTCTTTTATTTAGTAGACATTACAAGAAATAAGAGAAGTGATGCAAACTCTGATGTGACAACGGGTCCCCAAATATGTTCACTGGTCCCTAGCAAAGTGGCATCCGGAAAATATAAACTATTGAGCCCCATCCATATCTACTGAATCAGCCCCCTCCCCCCAGTACTTCTGAGGAATCCTGAAGAACCAGTGTCCTGTCAATCAGCTGGACTTAGCAGCAGATGCTAACTTGGTGAATAACCCCGGACCAGAAGGGCCAGAAGGAGGTGCCTTGAGCTTCTCCGCATTCCCAACGAATGACTTCGGCTACTCATGCTATTTCTGTGAAGTCTGAGTGACCACGTGATTCCTGTCAGCCTCTGCAGGTCTTCTTTGCATAAGCAAATCCATAGTTTCAGAAAAGCAGCTTTGCCTCTCTGGGGAGCTAACACTTGTGTGTTTTAAAGGTGCAGCATCTCTTAGGAGGAAGAGGAAAGGTGGCTTTGAGAGGCTGGGTGTGCATCAGGCTGCACACTGATGAGCTGTCAGCAAGTCCACAGAGTCCTCCCCTTCCTCAGCGTGTGGATGTGCTTCCACAGGATCATTGCCTGAGGAGGGCGGCCAGCTTTCTCCTACTCTCTGGTGTGGCTCTTTGTCTTCCTTCTCTGCCTTTCCCTTCCATTCACATCTTGAAAGTTTCAATCAAAGGGCAAAGGCAGTAAGAGATAGAATAGAAAGAAAGCTGGCTGAAGAACAGAGGGCAGGAAGACAGCACACAGAGAAGTGTATCTTCCACACCAGAGACCATTCATCCTCCACTCTCAAAGCATGCAGGCCCTTTGGAAGAGAGCATAGGGACTGTGCCATTTCACCGTGCATCCCAAAACAATACTATCTCTTTGAGTACACTAGCAACAAGAACTTTCATATTTTAAAGTTATCATTATTGTTGTCTATATTAGAAAATCAGAAAAGATAACTAACATTTAGCTGCGAAGAGTGAATTAGAAAGCACCCTATTTGAAGAATTGTACGATTGATGAGTTGAACAATAACTTGCATTCATCCTTTAAAGAACCCCCAGACTGGGACAACTTTGGGGCTTGGGTAGCACTGCACATGGCCCTGAAGAGCTGCCCAGTAGGAACAACACAAGGGCAGGGCTGCAGTAGGGGGTCTTGGAATTAACAGATGGGAAGGGAGAAAGATGAGCACACCCACTGCTAGCAAGAAGCTCATCTGTATTCCGCGATGACACAGCCTTCTCTCCAGCATCATCTACTCAAGATGCCAGCTGAGTCACAGCCATGCAACTCACACTTCCCTCCACACGGAAAACAACGGAGCTCAATGTCTGAGCCTCCAGCCCTCTGAGAAAAGATGGCAGGAAAGGAGCGTGTGGCTAAAAATAGTGGATTCACGTGTCTCCTGTGTGCTGAACGTGAAGCTAACACATCCAAAGGAAGTGAAATGCTTACAGGAAGAGAGGTCTAAGACCAAGAATGGAAGCCGTCCTTTGAGAATGTTAGACTTCGGTATTTGTTAGTTCTAAATGCTTTCAAATAAGCCTTCCTCCCAGCTCTCATCTTGATTGACTTTTAGTATCAAATGATACCTGGCAATGGAGAAACAAACACCTACCTAAAGGTAGAAAAAAAAAAAAAAACCCTCACCAACAAGCGGGTTGTAGCTAGGAACTAAATAGACATCACCTGACCTTGATATGGATTAATACATTTTTTTTCCAGTTTATTCTAACACCATTTGAACTTTCTCTCAATATACAAAGCTAAATATTCTTAAGGGAAAAAAAATAGCCACAGGATCCTGGCTCATTTGACAAATAGAACCAATCAACATCATAGTAGAATGAGTGTTTAGAGACAGAAAGTTTCCTGAGCCGATGTCCTTCAGAACAGGAACTCGTGATGCTTCTGAACTCACGCTCCTTTCTGAAGGACAGTGTTCATAGGACAGGACTCCTAATAGACGGAACGCATCAGTGCTTAACTAGTTCACCAGATGGAGAAATCACCTACAATGGCAGACCCTGAGCCCTTGTGCCTCCCCTGTGCCTGTTCTTGCAGATTCTAGTGTTTGCTGGTGGCCCAGTCATTCGTAGCACCTCATTCCTTCCAGAGGAGGCATTGTGTCCGTTTTGACAAATAAACTCAGTTTTCAGTTGTAATCCACCGCCCCCAGAAGTCCCCGATCCCAGAAGTCCCCGCCCCCAGAAGTCCCTGCCCCCAGAAGTCCCCGCCCCCAGACTCTGCCCAAGTAAAGTTCTGTAGAAAACACTGCTCTCAAGCACATAAGAACACGAGGCATGTACATGGGTTTGTGAAGCCTCCTGAGGAATAGAAAGAGCAACTCAACAATCCTCAGCGGAAAGAGATGCTCTGCATTCACAGGTCCAATGCAGGAGGCGTACACCTCCTGGAACTTCCTCAACAGCAAACACTTCCCGTTCACTTTCTCTTCTATTCACTTACGACATACATCTTTCCCAATACATATATCATGTCACCGTCTCCCGTGAGCCATGTGACTGGGACAGGGACATTAAAAAAATAAAAGTTTGAATTCTGAGTCGAGAAGAGGAGAGATGACTCAGTGGTTAGGAGCACTGACTGCTGTTCCAGAGGTCCTGAGTTCAATTCCCAGCAACCACATAGTGGCTCACAACCATCTGTAAAAGGATCTGATGCCCTCATCTGGTGTGTCTGAAGATAGCTACAGTGTACTCATATACATAAAATAAATAAACATTTTTTAAAAAAGAAGCTTTGTGGACAAATATAATATATGATATTTATTACTGTAGTTGTCATAATAGACACATAGACAAAATAGAGGAAACACAAAATAAACCATTCAAATCTTTTGGGAAGGTTTAGCAAAAGCAAGTCAAAGGTAGTCAGTTTTTTCCAAGTAAGAAAGCCAACATAAACATAGGCTACATAGGAGATATATCTGTGCAAAAGCAATGAGGAAAAAAAAAGGATTATGTTTTCCGTTTTAGGCACTTTGGAGCAAAATTATAAGGCATCATTAAGGAATGTCTGAGGCAGAATCCCAATAATGAAGGGTCCTATATGTTCAAATAATTCATTCTTCTTCTTGTTGGACAACAGTTTCGGACAGGGCATGCCCATTAGAATGTCTTAGAATGTCTTAGATATCCTTTGACCATATTATGTTTCTGCCCTAACCTAGGAGATTCCAGGTCCGTAGATCTGAGGTTGACATCTTCATTGACACTTTCTTAAACATCCACGATGCATGTTTTGATTAAATGCTGCTTTCAACTCAGAGAAAACACTGTGTTTTTGAGATTCTGAGCATGGAAAGCCACCCCCGTCTCCATGGTGGATAAGCCCCTTCATGGGCAATGTGGAGGAACTCTGCAAGGGATAAAAGTGCATGAGGAATGGCTCCCGGAAAGTGAGGTCCTGAGGCCAAGCCAACAAGCCTGTGGACAGGAATTACTTCACAAAGAAGCATGACCTCAAATCACACCCCCTCTTGGCTGGTTTTGTGATACCATCATTTCCAGGTATGGCGGCAGGGAGAAGAGAGAAAGACGGGAGGTCCTGCCCTCGCCTTTGCAACTGGTTAAGTTCAGAACATGAATTATGTAGGAGTGTGAGAAGGTATTAATTTAATATGCCCCATAGCTTTCTCCTCCGCAGTATTGGTAATTGGGAGTGGTTTTATTTAATTTGGCTAGCATAACACTCTCACAGTTCCAAATCCCATAGGCAAGTTGCAATAGTAATGATGTATGCCAAGTCAATGGCAAATGGAACCACTCTCCCCTCCCCTGGAGGTTGGAAGGAGAGAGCGGAGGCAACCTGGGAAACTTTCTCCCACTCCTGTCTTATTCCATATCTTTGCTAGCATGGCTGGGCTCCGGGATGCATGCTCATGTCTCTCATGGAATCCCACAAGCTTGCCTGATCATTTGAGGGGAGAAGGGCGGTGTACAAGGCACTGTGCTCTTCTAGGAGGAACAGCTCTTGGGGTAGATTTGAAGGCTCAGCTCTCATGACAGCCCTTAGACATAGTCATTTCTACAACTTTCCCTCCTCTTCTCCACATTCCTCAGCTTCCTTTTGTGATTCAGAGTTCTGAAGACTTGTACTGAAGCCACGGAAGAGGGTTGTTGACCGACTTTCTTACACAAGTGGAGAATCTAGCTTACCAATATGCTGTTTGATCTTCCTGGGTTTCTTTTAAGACTACATCCTTTACTTTGTGACATTTCTATGTAAGGGAGTGGATGGATTATTGCCTATAAGTATCTTCTGAAGATGGCTTGTGCCACTAAATATAAGAATAAACGAACCTTCTCGTGCTCCACTTAGAAACTCATCTCACAGATATCTGACCTTAGGAACCAAGGCAAAGTGCCTACGTTTTGCATCTAAGTATTTTGCATTCATGTAGATATTAGCAAGTTTATCTTCTTTCTCATAGTACTTTCTGCTTCAAACCCTTTCAACCTCTTCTCATCATGATGAGAGCAAATCTATTTACCCACTGCAATAGCCTATTCCTTTAAAAAAAAAAGTGTGCTATGAATTTCTAACTATGTGTGCTATCACAAATATGTGGGAAGTGGAAGTGTAGACCTAAACTCTACCAGGAAGAACAAACGGGGAAGACTGAGGTTTGAGGCAATCTCTCCCTCGGCACCAATATATCAGGTGAACTTTGAAGGTTCATCCTTCCTGAAGTCTGTCCACCTAACCATGAAGAGGGTGCATGGTCACTGAGCCACACAGGGTGACCCTCCACATCCTGGGCTAATTCCTGTCATTTAGCAACACAATTACAAGAAGAACAGAGGGCAGGAATTCCAGAGATTCCACAGCTCAGTCTAGATACCAAGGAGACCCACTCTCAGCATGTCTACTGAGCTATAAATAAGTAATTCTTGCTTTTCTTTAATAAGCACTCTGCCTTCTTTTCTACAAAACTAGAGCTTGGGTAATCTCCCAATAGCACATATCTCTTTCAGTTCCCACTTTAAACCTCCTCGGGATCCTCCATGGCCCCCTGGAGCCAGATTCAGAGGTGGACAGAATCGCAAGGACGGTCATGAAGAACTGCTTACCACGCCTGCAGTGTTGTCTCATGATTTTCTCCCATGACCAGACTCCGACCTGGCAGGAGGTGGAACGTACCACACTCTTTCCAGGGGCTCTCAGTGCCTCTTCTAGCTAATTCCCTCTCCTATTTTAATCCCAGATTTGAGGCCATTTCGGTAACGATGCTAATGAGGGTATCCCTGGTAGCTCCCATGGGCTACTTTACTCTCCTGTGCTTGTCTGCACTCAGTATTAGTCATTTGGAAGTGCATCGTGACTGTTGTCTGCTTCCTCTTTCTTTATTGTTCCTCACTCTCCCCTTTCAGGAGAAGTTGGCCTTATTTTTCGAGAAGCCCCCGTTTCTCTATCTAAGCATGCTCACGGAAGTCTTAAAGTTTCCGGTGTTGAGTTGGATGGAATAAAATTGTTTGCTATTTTCTGCTCAATTTTAATTATCTTTCATCTGATGTCTGAGAAAATTATCAATCATGGATACAGCCAAAGTCTAGAACAAAGACATCTTTAAGGAGATGAATTAAGCAGAACTCACTAAAAAGCCCACTTCCCTCTGATTTGTGTCTGTTTTTCTCACAGGTTGACAATCAGTGAACACCAGGAAACTGAAGAGAACCCAGAGAGGTAATGCCAGACAGCCTTGGAATGTGCAGCTTTCCCACGTGTAAGAAAAATACTGTGTTTGTCTATTACCTTGATAGGACAATTATTTTTATTTTGGTGCTACTAGAATCTTTCATTTTACTTGGAAAATATTTATTCCATGTATACCCTGACATAAAGGCAATTTAAAAACTTCAAGAAAATTATATGTCAGTGAGTGTTTAATACACACTTCTCGGGGTGATAAGATGACTCAGTGGTAAAGATACCGTGCCTGATGTCCTAAGTCGATTCCCAAGACACATGAGGGACAGAACTGAGCTCTGAAAATGCTCCAGAGGCACATTGTGACAAGGCTTTGCGTCTCTCTGAACACATACACACATGTACATACACATGTATATACATGTACAAAAAAAGCAAATAAATTTTGAAAAGTTAAAATAAAAATAAGAATTTTTTTGTTTAGATAAACTGTTTTTAATTTTTTTCATTGGCTTTGACTCATAACACTGAATATAAAAATAAAACTATTTTTATATATTATATATCAGTTTGTCTGATAAAGAATAAAATAAGGGTTTGTAAATGTTTGGAAAAATACAGAAGAAACTGTACAGTTGAACTTCATATGCTTGGTAAATTAAACCAGAGTACCCTGTTGTTTTTAAATGTTTTTTGAGATGAGAATAACAAAATGGTAAACAGGCCATAATAGATGTACGTCTAAGGTCGACCTGATTCTCATTACCCGGGGTAAGACACAGACAAGAATATTGGAAACTGCAATGTTCTGAGGCTTACGTGATTCTTTATTAAAATAAACCACCTCCACCCCCACCCCAGTTATCCGACTGATAAGCTTTCTCTTCCTGTGGACCACTAACCAGGGGGAAATGTACCTGAAACAAAATATAGTCGCTGAATTCAATTGCAGAAAGCACTTCATCAATTCAACAAAACAAAACAAAACAAAAAAACTTCACAAAACGTATCTACAACAAAACCCGGGCGTGTTGCTGATGACTTGTCCTGGATTGAAACACATGTCAATCACCCTGTCTCCCTTGCAATCAATTGGCTGGATTCAGCTATTTCGATCTGCAAAGAGAACTGAAGGTCGTATGTGGCCAGAGCGGTTGAATCTGGCTCCTTCTGAAGCTTTAAAGTAACTGATGTAAATGAAGATGAACTAAAACTCATAAAACACCGAATGGCCACGGAATGGAAATTCTAAGAATAACAGATGCCGGCCCCTGCCAGCAGCTGTCTGGAGAAGCCCCTCCTCAGACTTTCTCAGAGCCACTCTGCAGGGGCGCCGCCCTCTCTCATCCTTTGAGGCATCCCTGAGCATCTGGCTTCTCAAAACCAGTGTCTTTGATCTTAAATTTACGCTTAAAACAGAAGTTCCAGAAAAGGGGTTGGGGTGGGGACGGGGAGACCCGTTGGAAATAAAAGCAATCAGCTCTGAGCTGTATTGACTGAAGTGTAGAAAGCTGTCCAACCGCTCAAATGTGTGCGTCCTTCTGGCTTCAAGGTGGGCAAGACTGAACTTCCTGGGGTGTTTCTTCCCCCTAGAGGAGAGAATGCACTCAGGGCAGAAGGAAGGGTGACCGCCCCAACTTAAAACTTAAGAAATTCGATGTAAGGGGCTGGAGCAAGGGCTCGGCAGGAGTGTGCTTGCTGCACAAGGGTTTTTGAAAATCAAAATGGCCTCCGCGAAAATATCCTTCTGTAGCGTCAACAGTGAGAGCCCTTGAGGGTGTTTTAGTTCCCCCATCCTCGTGTTAGCTCAGGAGGGGACCTATTTTAATTAATTAAACTTTTCATTTCCTCTCCCCGAGTGTTGAGTGTGAGAGGCGGCCCCTGGCTGAAATGTTTGTGCTTAGCTCATTGGTAGGGTGAGGCCATCTTTCCCATGCAAGTCGCCAACACTGCACCCACAGAGCCCGTTAAAGGAGTGGATACTTGGCCAGCCCCGGAGTTAAGGAGGCTTTGGTGATTCCCCGGGGCCTGTCATTATGAGTGCACTGTGTGAGAATGTGACAAGCTAAGAGGACTACAGGGATGGCCCTGAGAGCATCCCTGAAAATGTTACAGCTCTGGCTGAAGTCCACACCTCACACAGAGAGGCACTTCTGCGCGTCTATGCTCAATGCAGGGCAAACATTTAGCATATTCATTGTCTATTCGATTCTATACATAGATCAGAATGCCATCATAAGAGCTCAGAGTTCAGATAAGATTTGTGAGGATGACTCTGTGGACTTGGAGACACATAGGTTCCTGGTACTCATGGGATGATGCACAAGCCAGGCGTGAGAAATTATTTCTGGTGAAGCTCTCTCCCTTGGTTGTTCTGGCAGAAACACACAGTATAAAACTTTGTCTTGGATAGGAAATGTCAAAGAAGAGCTGGGTCTCTGCGTCTTTAAGTTTAATGAGCTTAAGATGCTCACTGGGAAAACGACATTACCACCAACAACTATGGTAGACCCCGCTATCCCCAGAGTGATGGGCTTGCCTGTCCTAGTACTGGAAACACGATTGTTGTATAATTTATATGAAAACAATTGAGAGAAGAGCTTTAGTCTTTTGATAGACCAGGTAAAAAATAAGATTGCCAGCCAGTTAGCCAATAAAAGTTCAAACGCTGAGGGGACAGCTCAGATCCCAGAGTTTGCTGAACAAGCACATGGACCTGAGTTCAATCCCCAGGATCTCCAGAAAAATGCCTGGCATGGGTGGCCTGCACTTGCAGTCCCACCCTCAGGGAAGCAGAGACTGAAGCTTTCTGGTTATCTGTTTGTCAAGGGTAGCCTGTTTGGTGAGCTACAGGCCAAGGGGAAACCCTGTCCCCGAACTACATATGGCCTGTGACACATGACCTAAGGATATCCTCTGACCTGGAAATAAATGCACACAAGAACACATGCACAGGTACCTATGCACACATGAATATGTGCACACATGAACATGCACATACAAGAAACCATGCAGTTATTACCTACCCTGCCCCCACAGCCAAGACAGATTAGTCCCCTTTAAAAGTGCCCAGGGATAAAAGCACCGCTTTCATTAGCTTGCCTGAGCCTTGTCTCAGGGCAAGCAGTTTCCTGATTAGAATGATTCAGCAGGTAAGGAAGTTTGCCACCAAGCCTGATAACTAATTTCAGTCCCCAAGGCTCATAAAGGAGACAAATGATTCCTGCAAGCAGGCCTCTGATCATGACACGTGAATGCATGTGTGCACACATCCACACCCCTAGCCACTCCCACCCCTCACGCGCCAACACAAAAATTAAAAAGCAATGTCAAAAACAGAAGAGCCTCCTCTTTTGCTCTCTCTCTCTCACTCCATTTTCCTTTAAAGACATGGCAAGTATTTCCTTGTTGGCTAGATGCTAATTGTTTCCTGTTAGTCCTAGAACACGCTTTCTCTGGAGGCTCGAAATGGTAAAAAGGGCTGTGTCTCCTTTCTTCTGAGTACAACCCTTCTTAAATCTTATTAAACCAAGGAGAGCAAAGTATTAGAACCCATGCCCTTTGACCCCAAGGCTCCAGTGTGCCCTAAGTAACATATTGCGACACAGGTGGGACTGGATGCCAAGAAATTCTTTCCCTGGTTCACAGCCTGAAAGCAGATGCTGGAGGAGATGGAAAACTTTAGCCATAGCCCAGGGGAAAAGAAGATAAAAGAGCCAAGAGGAAAAAAAAATCTAGTGATTTTTCACATAAGAAATAACCTTACGAAACCTCAGTTTCAAAACGAACGTGAACAAGCCATTCATGTGAGAGAAACTATTTCATTCCGAAACAGGAGAGAGAATAAAATAAAAACAAATGAAAATATATTACTTTGTCATATTCAATAGAAAAATCCCATAAAACAGATTACAATATTGCCTGGGTTGTACAGACACACTTCTGACTTGCCTGTATGTGCACTGCTCTACACCAAGGTCCCGATGGAGCGGTGTTTGTTTAAAGCGCTTTGCACTGCAGTTAAGAATATGTGTCAAGTCATAGGGTGCACGCTCCTGACTTGCCTGTCTTGGCACCATTGGCAAAAGCTGCAACTGTGTGCAGCCCACACGGTAGGTGCGGTTAAAGTGACCGTGGCCACTGCCATCCTCGCCTTACAAATCCTCAGTTTCAGAACAAACGTGAGGGAGTCATTCTCACGAGAGAAATGGTTTCTCTCTAAGATAGAAACATCATGGTTTGTCTGTCCCTCTCACAATGAAGCACTTTCATGCTGAAGTCTTTCAGGTAAGAAGTAGGAACTCTCATTTTCTTTTTATATTTTTTATTGGATATATTTCTCTACTTACATTTCAAATGTTATTCCCTTTCCTGTCCATAAGCCCCCATCCCCTATACTTGAGGTTTCCTTTTGGCGGACATTAAAGCAAGCAACCTTCTTAAATGGTTAACGATTTAAAATTCCAGTTCAGCTCTTCCATGTAAAAGGATTCTTCTGCACCATCAACACACTGGAGGACAAACGGTGCTCAATATACTATTAAAATACTATGGTTTCATAACCCACCCAGTTAAGCATGTGCCCAGCACACGGGGAGGGTGACTGAACCGTGAGGGTGCCTGTAAGGTAGGCTCACACACACCATTCTGAAACTGAGTACACGCCGTGCTGGGGCAGAGGGTGCCTACTGCTCACACAGGCCCACCAGCAGCTCTTAAAAAGATGTACATTCCCTTAATGAAAATATCCAAAACACAAGAAGCATTTTTAGCGAGAATTTTAGTTATGAAGTCCATTGCACTAATGGGGGAAAAATAAATCAGAATTATCTTATCAAACTGCAGCTGTCTTGTATATATTTAATACAAAATGCAGACTGAATTTACATATACTATATGTAAATTTGTCTAATATTCAAAACCCGTGCCCTCTACTCCTCACTTCATGACTCTGAGATGCATACAAAGTGCACATAGAAACTTACATTATGTGTGGTCAGCCAGAATATAGAGTAATATGCGTTCTTCAAGTTTCAAAAGGGTAGACTAAAGATCTGTACAGGAAGACTTCACAATGTCCCCACACCAATTCTGTAGGATATGGGTTTTACCAGTAACATAGATTGGCTCTGACCCTCCCTTTACAACCTAGAGATTAACTTATTTTCTTTATTCCATGACCTCATAATAACAAAAGGATATAAAGGCAAAAGATTGGGGTATGTAGCATGAGAAGCTTGGATCTTAGCGAGGTATTCAATAACTATTAATGTCTGTGTCCAGTTCACACTCCTGGGCATACACCCAAAAGATGCTCCAACATATAATACATGTTCCACTATGTTCATAGCAGCCTTATTTATAATAGCCAGAAGCTGGAAAGAACCCAGATGCCCTTCAACAGAGGAATGGATACAGAAAATGTGGCACATCTACACAATAGAATATTACTCAGCTATCAAAAACAATGATGTCATGAAATTCTTAGGGAAATGGATGGAACTAGAAAATATCATCCCGAGTGAGGTAACCCAGTCACAAAAGAGCACACATGGCATGCACTCACTAATAAGTAGATATTAGCCCAAAAGCTCAGAATACCCAAGATACAATTCACAGACAACATGAAGCTCAAGAAGAAGGAAAACCAAAATGTGGATGCTTCAGTCCTTCTTAGAAGGGAGAACAAAATACTCATGGGAGCAAATACAGGGACAAAGAGTGGAGCAGAAACTGAAGGAAAGGCCATCCATAGACTGCCCTACCTGGGCATCCATCCCCTATGCAGCCACCAAACCCAGTCACTATTGCTGATGACAAGAAGGGCTTGCTGACAGGAGCCTGATATGGATGGCTCCTGCCAGAGCCTTACTGATACAGATGAGGATGTTTGAGGCTAAACATCAGACTGAACACAGGGACCCCAATAGAGGAGTTAGAGAAAGGACTAGAGGAGCTAAAGGGGTTTGCAACCCCATAGGAAGAACAATAATATCAACCAACCAAATTCCCCCCCCAAAGCTCCCAGGGACTAAACCACCAACCAAAGAGTACAATGGAGGGACCCATGGCTCCAGCTGCATATGTAGCAGAGGATGACGTTATCTGGCATCAATCCCAGGAGAAGCCCTTGGTCTTGTGAAGGCTCGATACCCCAGGGTGGTACTGTGGGAGTGGGTGGGAGGGGAACATCCTCTTAGAAGCAGGGGGAAAGGGAATAACATTTGAAATGTAAATACATAAACTATCCAATAAAAAGAAAACATGTAACACAGCCTATACTGCATGACTGTCTTAATTTCTATGTAAATGAGTTTGTTATGAACTTACCATTCCCTAAAACGCCGGACTTTGAGACATTAATTCTCAATGTGACTATGTTTAGAGACAGAGCCTGAGGGCAGTGAAGGTTCAGTGGGGCTGGGATGTTAAGTTCCTAACCCAGTGTGGTCCTGTCCTTACGAGAAGACAACCACAGAGGGAGACGCTCAGAGGAACCAACGTGGGGAGACACTGAGAAGACTTCACCCATCTCCGCAGGAAATGTGGATGACCAGGTTTCCACTCCATGTTTTGTTTTAGTTTTTGACAAGACAATGGGACAAAGTCAGGCTTTGCTATGCGTTAAGCAATGCTCACTGGTCGTGAGGTGGACAAGCCAAACAGTAGCTCGATTTTTGCCAGCATTTCAGAAATTCCCAAACCTCAGCTGGGAGAAGGGATGAATTTTTTTTCAAAAAAAGATCTAAAATTTTCATTATCAGAGTGTTTTGGTTGGCTTTTAAATCTCCAAGGCTATGGATATTAAATAATTTTGAAATATCACGAAAAGTTTCCAGAAATTAGATGCACATTAGAAATGAATAACTTTAATACATTCTCTAATAATAAGCATCCATTATTTTAATTAATATACAGCCTTAAAGAAAAATACACATTTAATCAACAAATTATAAATTCATAGAAGGGCAAAATAATATAAGACAACTGATTATATGCTATTAAGTGAAAATAGGAAAATTGTAACTACATGTTACTATGTTCACAATCTGCATAAAGACTAGAAGTGAATATTCTCAAATGTAACCTTGCTAATCCTGAGGGATTGGTGAGCTCCTGGCCACTGAGAGACTTTGTTTCAGCATAAGACGAATGGCTTTCCAAAGGAACCACACACACACACATATACACGTGTGTGTGTGTGTGTGTGTGTGTGTGTGTGTTTGTGCATGGATGTGCACCTCTACATATGAATGTATACACTCACAATCATATGCACAGAATGTTTCTTTAAATCTCTGAAAAGTACAAAGCATGCTAACTTTTACACATCCAAACGGATACAGACAAAGGAAGCATTTGGCAGTACAGGGCATTCTAATTATCCTACGTCTCCATTGTGTACTGTATCCCTTCATATCCCTTGCACTGGTCCCCAGTCTCCTTTTCATTTCCCTTTGCAGCTGTGAGAATGCGGTCCAAAGACCAAACACTCTGATATTTTATCCCCTAGTAATAAAATCAATACAAAGATCCCCACAGGACTATAGGTATTAACTTCTGTAGGATACTAGAGGCAGAACATCCAGTCGGTGACTAAGACTGAAATGAGAAAGGCAAGATTAAGGGTCTGGCTGCCAAACTAAAGCTACCTTTCATCTAGCAGAGGAGACATGATCCCCATAGCATACAGTGAGCACTCCAGGGGCAAGCGTTCAGTGAATACTATAGGATTATGGGCCATCACACGGGAGTGCTTTTCCATGATGTCAGCCAATTAGCTAACACATTTGTGGCTGCCCTGTGGGACCTTGTACTTTCCACAACAGAACACGCATCACTCCACCCAGAGTTCTGAAGACATAGCTGCAGACCTCTACGAAGAAGGTTCATTTCTAATTGGCAATTTTTAAAACACGTGAAACAACAGCGCATTCTATTTTAGGACGTGTATCAGCGAGCTTTAGGCTTCGCATGAAATAATTGAAAAGCAGACATCGCGGAGCTTCGCAAGGACCTAATAATTAAGTTCCAGGGAGCAAGGAGGGCTGCCATTTCCAGAACCAAAGTCACGCTATTTTTAAACAATTAAAATGCAACAGGCAGCAGAAATTTCTCAAGCGAAGACACATTTTTTTTCTTCTACATAAATCAGTCTTTTGACAGAAAACCTCCCTATATTAAAAGCTCCTAGAAAATAATAGTTCTCTATGAGGTACTTTTGATCTTACGGCTCATGATAAATGGTGATTTTGAGTCTTTGGCCCCGATTGTTTCAGATCTTCCCATTCTGTCATCCGTGTTTAAAGGGGATGGAACTAAGCATTTCTCCATAAAACTCAAGGTATAATACAGGCTCAAACTCCCCCATCACCTGCATTCTCAAAGAATGTGTGCCTTAATGAATTTTATTTGTGAAAGTCACTTTGTTTCTCCCTGAGCTGGTTTTAAGTCATTAACATGTCCTTGTACTCTATATTCTGTGTAATATAGCAAACTCATTTTATAACCACAATCAAATGCCTAAAAATGGTACACACTGTTCAGTTAGACCTCAGAATTAAACACCCGGGCATACTTGGCTGGCCTTTTAAAGAAGAAATGGCTCAGAAGTCCCTAGGGCCCTCCTCCACATCCATGGCCGCATGCAGTTTTCCCTGTAGATATGTATTCATCCCCTACATATAGTAACAGGTATTTCTATCCCTGTTTAGTCAAGAATATTCAAAGAAGACAGACACCCAGGATTGACAAACGAACAAGGAATGATCTCTTCCTTCACAAAGACGACATTCTGTTGGGGACACAGACATAAATAGGTGAGCAAAGTGTACAGGATGCTATATGGCAATGATCCCCATAAAAGTAAGACACACATGCATCCAGAGTGTGCTCGCGTGAAGAGAGCTATGCTTTCTGAAATGTGGGTCTGCCAAGCTGTGTTTAGAATGTGGCACCCAAGCAGGGACCACTGTCCCTGAACATGAGACAGCATCTACAGCTGACCTTCCACATGGTCACTATGATTGACATTCCGTTTTATGTCCATCACCAAATTCTATTTTCTGGGGTGAGTATGCTTCCTAAAGTTCTACACATAAAAATAAGGACAAGAGTTTAGGCGATTCATCCATTCAATGCCAGGCCCGTCGGAAGGGCACAGCTAGGACTCCAGCACACGTCACTGAGGCCACACGAGTTATATACTTACTACAGAATGAATGCCATTAGCATGTCACTCAGGACATGACATGTGGGTGACAGACTAAGCTGAAAGACACCAACAGAGGAGGAGACAGAGGAGTGAGGTTGCTCTGCCCAGCTTGCTCTGTGCTGGAGCTGAATCCTATCTGCGTCCTCAGTGCTGCACAATAATTAAGTAGAGTGTAAACAAACACGCTTCATGAGACAATAACTAAATCCAATTATTTTCTGCTCCAAACACCAATATTAGGCCTTTCAGGTCTGATTGGATTACACTTCATCTCCTAGGAAATACGGCTCAAATCCCCATATTTATATCTAATGTTAGCAAAAGACGTCTTTCCGATTCTTCAGCTCGTAATGAATATTAACAAGGTAAAGCCAGTGCGTTTCCTGCTTGCATACCACTTAAAACTGCCCACAAGGCTTTATTAGTGTGACATTCCTTAGTGAATGCTGGTGAATTGAAAGTAAATTGCAAGCTGAGGAAACTTGTGGGAAACTATAGGAAACACTGTTTTCTCCAACTGAACCCTAAGGTTCACTTTCATCTCTGTGAAAACCGGCTTGATGCATGATGTGCAGACAACAGCTGAGTCTGAGGTGACAAGCCTTCATGACACTGTAAGGTCAGGAGCTGTGAAAGCAAGGCATTTGCAGAATACATATATGCAGAATATGTGAATCTGCAGTTGTTTCATCCTAGAATGAATGGGCTATCATGAGTTAAAGGAGTTGTATTGTATTTGACTGTGGAACATACCTGACAGTTCAGCTAAGAAATAATGGTACAGACATTTTCCAAAGTCATGGCTTCATAAAGAAAGCGAAGTTGTACCAGAGCAGGGGCTTGTGTTGTGTCATTTTCTGACACTTGATGACATTTCGTAGACCAATAGAAACCTTTGCAAACATTGTGTAGTAAGACAGAAATAATATGTGGTTAAAAGTATATTGTATCAATTTCCAAACATTGACATTTTGAAATCTCTATTAGATTAAGTCAACAAATTTGAAGCCATTTTATTGTATTTCTTTCTAAAAGTAAATTCCGTCTCTGTCTCTGTCTGTCTCTGTCTCTCTGTCTCTCTCCCTGTCTCTCTGTCTCTCTGTCTCTCTGTCTCTCTCTGTCTCTGTCTCTGTCTCTGTCTCTCTGTCTCTCTCCCTGTCTCTCTGTCTCTCTGTCTCTCTCTGTCTCTGTCTCTGTCTCTCTGTCTCTCTGTCTCTCTGTCTCTCTGTCTCTCTGTCTCTCTCTCTCTCTCTCTGTGTGAGTGTGTGTGTGTGTGTGTGTGTGTAGTATTTCTATTACACACAAGATAAAATATTAGATTTGATGCCCTTTGTTTAGTGTCCCCCAGAGCATGGACCTACTTTTCAAAGGTGATATTTACCTTACACAAAAGTTGCATTTATCCTCATAGAGGACTAGCCTTTCCAGAAAATCCATTTTGTTCACAGAATTCCAACAATCACTGTAACCTGCGATAATGATAAAGATGAGAATGACTGCTATTAGGACATTCTAATTTACATGGAGAATAAATGAAGCTAACTTCCTTTCTTACAGGGACTGGTTACCTGTTTAATAAATAACCATTAAGTAAAGATCCCAGCCCTTATTACTGGGGCAGTGTAGACTTTTAAGGAGAAAGAGCCCCTGCATTCAATCTGGTACAAGTAATGAAGCTATATTTTGATCTCAGTCTTCAACCTAATATAATTCTTGTTTTAATTGATATGGAACCAGTCATCCAATTTAGGAAATGGTCAGTTACTTCAAATTTCCATAGTGTTACTAACGTGGGGCATAAGAATGGACTGTTATGCTAAGTAGATATCCATACAGACTTGTCCTTCAAGAAAGTGGCAATAGGTTACAGAAAGCTGGGTTCTAGTATGAATTATGAAATTCTAACTTGTCCTGTTATTGATTGTATTTCTATTTCTATTCATCAGTTTTAATCTTACAGAGGGGAAACCATACCATTTTATCCTGCTATTTTGCAGACCTAGTAGATAAATCTGCTTCACAGAAAATGTTCAGTATTATCTCTCTTGTTGAGCGGATGAATGAGTATGACTCCTTAAAAGGTTAAGCTTTCTCTTTGGTGGAACTTAAGTATGTATTTGTAGAAACAATAGTTTGGTTAAAGCCCACGCTACTACAGCCAGTCAAATAAGGGAACCAATTGTTTAGGGTTATATGGTCAATTAAAGTACAGGGATTGGAGTTGAATCTGAGAGATCTGTGTGACCATGCTCTATTGCTCTCAGAATAGCTGCCTGCCACTCCAGGAACTTTCTTCTCAAAGCAAAAGAAATAGTTATGCCAGATTATTTTGCCAATGATTTGATTTTTCAAACATAACGGTAATGCAGTCTGGAATGCATCAGAAATCAAAAGGGCGGGACTGAAGTCCATGATCTCCTTACTTGACGAAGGGCGGGCTTTCTTCATTCACTTAGCATTGACTTATAGGAGCAATACATGTTACACGACTTAATCAATGGAAAAACTTGGATCATCTTTCAATTGGTGTAAAACACTCTGTTGCCCTTTGCTTTTGTCAAACGATTAAATTCTGAACTGATTTATGGCAATTAAAAGGACAGAGAGTACATTAAAGCAGATATAAAGAGGAGGTGACAAAGACATATTAGATGATCATTACTGTTATCTCATTGAAGAAATCATTAGTCACAACTTGATTTTAAATTCTAAGGGTAACAATTATGATATATTGATCTTTAAAAATATCTCATGAGGCTGGAGGGATGGCTCAGTGGTTAGGAGTACTGGCTGCTTTTTCAGAGGACCTGGGTTCAATAATTCCCAACACCCATATGAGAGTTCACAACCAACTGTATCTCCAGTTCCAGTGGATTCTCACACAGAATGCAGGCAAAGCACCAAGGCACAGAAAACAGAAATAAATCAACCATTAAAAATAAAAAAGTAAATAATCTTTTTACAAATCACATGGCATCCAGAAGAGTCTGGACCTTGTAGGAACAATGCACTAATGCATAAATATTTATGAGAATATATCATAAAATGTATATGTTAGTACTAAAGTCTTAACATTGGATGTTTTCAAATGTAGTTATCTTATTGTGTAGGTACAGATCAAGAGATGAGTGTCATCGAAAAAGACAGTCATTACTCTCACAGATTCCAATAGGAAAGATACAGATGAGCATACATGGGCATACATGGGCACTCAACAGGGCTGTCCAAAGGTGAAATGCATAGGACTGTGACCGAGATAGAAATGTGTGTGGCCTAGGCCCTTTCTGAAGATTTACAGATAGATGAAGGGTAGGAGAGGGTATGTCAGTTCAGAATTGCTTGCTATTGTGAATAGTTCTCTAGGTTCTCAGGCTTTGAGCCTATTAAAGGTTTTATGATACCTAACTGGGAATAATAAAATGGTACAGGGTAGTCTGGAGTATAAAGTCCTGGTGGGTAAGGAGGTTGCCTCTGGATTGGTTTGTCCATTTCTAAAATGCCCTATTTACAGCAAATCTCCCTTTTAATCTTAGATAAAGCATCAGAGCACAGAAAAGCAAGAAGAGCAAACGGACCCTTGATTAATTGGTTGTTAACGAGACTCATTTACTTTTCAGTAATTTGCCGTTTTTCCTCCCAATAACTCACTGAACAGTGTGCCCAGCTTGCCTGCTCTGTCACCACAGTGCCTTTGTCTGATCGACTCTTTATCAGTAGCCTTGATACTCACAACTGTCACAACATACAAGCAAGCACCTTGGCAACCAAGCTCTTTAATCAAAACCGAACCAAACCAAACAAACCTTGCTTTGAGGAACATTATCTACCTGAACAGATGAGCACATATATCCGATATTACTTGTTTCTTCAAGATTCTATATGAAAATTTAAAATAATAAAATAAACAATGGAAGATTTCCTTCAGGGTACCAATTCTTCATTGACTCGAAGGGTTTAGTAGTAATTATTTTGTTGAATGTAAATAGCTCCGAGCCAATGTCAGAATTTATTATCTGTTTAAATGCACTGAGCACTAGATGTGGTCAAATAGCTCCAAGTCACACCCTTCTTCCTGCCTTTTCCTGAGATTCAGGTTATACAGTATTGCTTCCATAACTGAATGAACATAATACACTCACACTTGTCACCTGAACAGTGAGTGGAACCGGGGGAGATGGCTCAGTGTGTAAAACACTGGCAATACATACATGATGACCTGACGTCTGGATCCCCAATGTCTATGTAAAAATCTAGGAGTGGCAGCATACTGTAATCCCAATACCTCGTGTTAGAGAGACAAGAATAATCTAGACTATTGGTGGGCTTCAGGTTCATGGAGGGGGGGGGTTGGTCAAACATCAAGAGAGAACGCCAGAGAGCAATAGGGAAAGACACTGCACACGGACCTCTGGCTTCCAGATGCTCTCCTAGAGGCATATATACCTGTCTGTGCAAAGGCCACACTGACACCTACATAGGAGGGCCTGGGGGGAGTTGAGATTAAAGATGGGCAGAGAGGAACATGACCATACAACAGTTCATATGTGACTGTCAAGTTTATTTCAAGGTCAGAGTGAACTTCCGTCACTTGCAGAAGTTCCCTTCTCAGAGAACTTTGAGAAATCGCAGGCTGGCTACAGGACACGTTCCTTAGGCTGCTCAAGTGACACCAAACGGTGTTAAGAAAGGACATGGATAAACTGCAGCAGGCTCTTCTCCAAATTCATCAGGGGAGTTGACTAAAACTACAAGTCAGCCATCGGCCTATTCAGCCGAAGTTGTACCATGCAACATGCATGACAGTAAGTAAGAACCATCATGAAAGGCAAACTGTGGCTCTAAGACGGAATGCCAACTGACCAGTACAAAAGTGTTTCCTTAGCAAACTCAACCCAGAAGTTCTTAAACTGGGGCTAATCCACCGTCCTGAGTGTACAAGATCGTGACTGGTAAGATAGGGAGGGACGAGAGACGTGCTCCAAGGAGGGAGAGGATGCATTCCTGAGGCTGATCCCACACCCTGAGGGTGCCAATCACTACAGATAGAGACAGGATAGAAGTGCGAGATGCTGAACTGCTGAGCGGTGCCTCCGTGAGAGATGTGCAAGAGTAGACTTTAGCTAAGCTAGGGATAGGAATCAAAAACCACAGCTGAGTCCTGGCCATTGTCTCCCGTTATTTCTCGTTCCCACTTAAAGGTGAAATTCCAAGTATCTCTTTGATCTGGATTACCTCTAAACAATAGAAAAGCAGACAGAAGCCAACTGTCAAACGTTATCTCTAACCCTTCACCAAGGGCGACAGAACCTCAGGCACTGAGGTCAAGGCCAACACCAGGGAGCATCACGAGTGCTCTCTGGGTTTAATTGAGATGGAGTCATGACACTCCCATGCGCACCTAGTAAGTGAAATGTTGGAGGTACATAGAAACAAAACTACAACTTTACGGTTTGAATTTGAACATCCAAGGGACAAAAGAGGAGACATGTTGGAAAAGCTCAAGTTCCTGAACTTGAGAAAAGACAGAGTCAAAGGAATAGTATAGGATTCGACAATGTCATTATAACTTGGCTACAAGATGTTAAAATGGAGAAAGTAAGGTATCTTAGTGATAAATAGAATGAAGATAATTTATTGAACTAATTATATGGCATGTGTTAATCTAACGTTCATAAATTCTTGAAGCAAATCATTACCGCTGAGACGAGGTATCATTTAATTTTAATTCTGCACCCATATTATGCCCAGCACCGTCTTATGAGCTACTGTACTATCACTGAGAAGAGACATTACAATCAAGGAAACTCAGAAAAGAAAGCCTTTAATTAAGGGGTTGCTTATGGTTTCAGAGGGTAGTCCATGACCGTCATGCAGGCAGGCATGGCGTTGAGGCAGTGTCTAAGAGATTTATAGCCAGGAGGCAGAGAAAAAGTTACACAAAATCTGTTAGGGACCTTTAAAACCTCAAAGCCCACCCCAATTTGATACATTGAGACTGTGCCTACTAAATCCTTCCCAAACAGTACCACTAATTGGAGATGAAGCATTCAAACATTATGAGCCTGCGGGGGGCCATTCTTATTCATACCATGGCAAGCATTATACAACACAAAATTAAAGGGACCAGCCTCCTTGGGAGATAGCTTTTCATCATTTAAAGTTAAATGAGATGGCTAATTAGTACAGGGAAAACACACTGGCATAATTACACTTGTGTGCAATGTCAAATGGTGTAGAAGAAATCAGAGAAACAGAAATCAGGAGCTTCCAAACGGGGAGGTTCCCGCTGAATGTGGACAGGACAACAATTAAAGATCCATAATGAACGGCAGAGAAACATTTGCACGGGAAAGAGAAGAGTGTGGATTTGCAGTGTCCACAACCACACCCATTCTGTTAGCTTTAAACATAGCTTAAAGACTTAATGAAAAATATATTTTAATTTCCTGCAACTTGCTTGAGGAGGAGGAGGGTGAGGTAAAAACAGTCAAATGCCTAACGATGTTTAGTTCGACTCTGCTAGAAGAACTTCTCCATAGGAACCTAGTGCTTTGCACAGGACAAAATAAACCGAGAGGTCAGAATAAGGAGCCACCATCATTAAAGCTGTAGACAGTGCAGGTGCCTAGAGCTATAAGTGATTGCCGATGGAAGCATGTTATGTCGCAGTTCCACACAGAAAGGAAACACCAAAATAAATACTTGAGGAGAAAATTGAAATTACATGCTAATTTGTCAAAACTTACTTGTACTAGGCAACTTTTTCAACTCTCCAACACAATCTGTGAGCGCCCCAAGGCAAATCCCTTCCCCTGTAGAATTTATAATTAAGTCTACAATCAAAGATAGATGCTAGAAGAAAGGAAGCTAGGAAATCAAATAGATGCCATGGGAAATGCAGAGGGAAACATGGCCACCCTGCAGGTGGACTGGGGACGAGACCGGTACCTAAATTTGCCCACAGGCTGCCTGGTGATGTTTAGAGTTTACAGGCTAAACATCTGAAAAGCCAGCCTTCTGTCCCGCAGGCTTGAAAACAGTGGGCACAGCAACAATGTGTTCTCATGATTTCCCCCTTGCATATACAAAATTCAAAATACGATGTGTTGTAGCCAAACCAAAAGGATTGTTTTCCAATGAACCTCCTATCATCTAGTTGAGATGAAACTGCCCCCAGGGGAACAAGCAACTTAGAACAACATTACATAATTGGGCAAACCCGATCTAATGCATGGTACCCTCCTGCTGTGAAGAAACTGACACAGAAGGTGGCTGCAATTAGGAAGCCAAACAGAGCTTGAAACAACCAGTGCTTTATGGGACACTGCTATTAGGCATTAATTTGCTATTAATTAATTCAGTCCTGGCTGCTAAACTGTCTACCTGTTAGCAGAACATTGGATCCTCAACCCTACTGTGTGTGTGCGTGTGTGTGTGTGTGTGTGTGTGTGTGTGTGTGTGTGTGTGTGTGTGTCCAGAATACAAGCCTTACAATAGGCTCAGATCATGAGGATATTTTCACTTTATAATTTATATTTCCTCTGAAAATGTGTGCATCCTACCTTAGGTTTGATTCTAATGTGGAATCTATCAAAATACAGTTCTGTGACCTCAGCTCAAAGAAAATGCCCTCACCTCAGTATTTTTTTTTTTTTTACCATCTTTCAAGTTCTGCACTCATATGGCATCTACGTTACAAGAAGAACGATTTCTTTACAGGAGGTCAGACTATGAACGGTAGACACTGCTGTCTGCCATTGTGGTTTACATTTCTTCCAATTGTCTATGTGCACGGCACTATATAAGAGGCCATAGGACAGATGTCCGGAAACAACAAATACATAAACCGTGAGTTGACAGAGCTAGGGAAAGAGTGGGCGTAGGGCGGGCACAGCAATGACTACGGAATCAGAGTAGACAAACTTGTAGTATAGATGACTGCAAAAGAGAAGGAAAAAGAAACAAAATATTTACATTTCAATGAGACAAGGTGGAGATCAAGGAAATACAAATCATTAAAATAACACTTCAAAGCTAAGCACGGTGCTGTACACTTGTAATCTCTATACTCCATACTTAGAAGGCCAAGGCAGGAAAGACAGCCATGAGTTCAAAGCCACCCTAGGCTACATGAGACCTTGCCCCCAAAAATATAAAAATAAAGACATTTCCAAAACAAATTTTGAAATAAAGGAAAATATATTTATTATTAAAGGAAAATATATTTATTAATAGAAAGGATTCAGGCTCAGAAGTGTTCTATTCTATGACACTTTGCAATTATAGCACAAGTGTTCTTGGCTTACCAGGCCAAGGATGGAAAGTCTCTTACTAGTGTAGCTACAGAAAGTCATAGCTGTGCAACCCACTGCAGTGCTGAAAAGCAGACCTGTTTCTCTTTGTGACGGAGGATGCTCAGAGCTGAGCTCACTGCCACTGTCCAGCACTGCAAGACAACATTACATCCCTCGTGGCCAGCCTAGAAGAGCTCAAACTCATGTGAAGTTTCCCAAATACTGTTTTGATAAAGTCAGAAAACTGAAGGTTCAACCTCCAAGTCGAGCAGTGTCTCCATTTGGTTGGTGAGGTAAATCCTCAGCCACAGCAAGTTATTTCTAGAGAACCCAAGTCAGTCTGACCATGGGCTGCCTCATCACAACAGCCAACGTTGGAAACAGCGGGAGGTCAAAGGCACAAAATGAGACAGAAAGCTCTCCAAACCTTCGAACTGCTATGGAACAGATAGCTATACTGGAATAAACAAAACCAAAGGGCACTGCTATGAGCTCATCGTGAAGAAGCAACCGGGGAAAGATTTCTTCCTGATAAGAGAGAGGGAGGAAGGTATAAGGAAACAGAAGGGAATGTGAATCTACTGGCCTATGCAGGGGCCCGCTGACACATGTTTACAAACAGGTACTACAGGAGTCTGCTACAGGAACAGGGCAAGAGGTTACTCTCTCTTACAACTAGCTAAAACCCACACCACCCAAAGCTGATTGATAGAAGAAGCTGCTGTTTAATACTAGTTGGAGGCCAGAGATGTCGCTGGTCATTCTACATCATACTCTTTCCCACACAGAAGGGACTGGAGCTCAGAATATCCCTGTTCACACAGTCTGGTGTTACGGAAGTCAATGGTCTCTAGGCTACAATTAGAGCGGGATGGATAGGGGTTGGAAATATTTATCTCCAAGAATCAAATAGCAAATAGTTTGAGTTTATGGGTCACATACAGTCTGTGTTAGACATTCCTCTGTGTTTAAGTTTACAGCTCTCCAAAAATATATAAACCATTATTAGCTCCTGGGTTTTAGCAATGCAGGCACCACACTGGATTATGGGGATGTTCAGGATACAAACACAAGGACATAGGCTCTTCACAACACAATACATTCTTTCATCGTCATAAAACTAACCATAAAACCGACGGGTTTTGTCAATCACAACCACCAGGAACAAAAACACCAAGACCATGCCCACTATCATGACGATTGTTCCATACTTCCCAAGTGATGATGGGAGCCCAAAAATGTATGCAACAGAATTAAATTATTCTCCAAAAAGTTGTTAAGCACAAGTATAGAAGACACTAGATAGAAGGTTAGGCTTTCTGGGGGTGCGGATATAAATTTAAAAGGCCTAGTAGCTGAGTTCTACAAAGAAGACCTAGAGAGCAGTGAGGAGTGCTGATCCGGAGTCTAACAGGAACACATGGTCGAGTGTCACCTTTCCCTTAAAGGCACCAGCACTATACAGAGCAGAAGCAAGCGAAGAGAGTTCGCAAACCTCAGAGGAAGAGTTGAAGAACTGTATTTAAGGCCTGTCACCTGTTGTCACAAATTATGTTTTACTGCACACTGCCGTGGCTATCTCCCAACATTTATGACTGCTTTTGAGTGACTACTGGTGATAGTACGACAGCTTAAAATTGACCTACTAGAGGCCTATGTGAGTAAATCACTTCTTGAGAACAGGCAGCCTACTCTCTCGTTCCAAGCCGGGCTATAAACCAAACAGAATTTACGAATCATTGAAATTTGGTGTTGATTTCTGTAGCTTGTCATCACAAATTAAGAAATAAAATTATGAGCAGATATGATTAACTGCTGTATCCAAGAGAACTAATAGAATATTTTAAGAGTATATATATATATATATATATATATTTGAGTTAGTGTACCACATAGCATAACCTCACCTAAGAATCACTATATTGCTAAGGACAACCTGAACTTCTCCTCCCCCTGCCCTCATGTCCCTAGTGCTGAGACCCCAGGTATGAGCCACCATGAACAGGTTTTAGGTGAGGCCATGTTAAGTCACGAAAGGATCATCATTAAAGACAACCTCCTCAACAGCTGGTATCTAGGGACTGAGACTACAGGCAGGCCCCTGCAGAGAGCCTCATAAGACCTCACTGTATACCCAGGCTCTCGTGTGTGTGTGTGTGTGTGTGTGTGTGTGTGTGTGTGTGTGTGTGTTTATTTCTTATAAGATTTTGCAAAAGTCTCATTAAAAATCTCTTTTCATCAAAAGCCTTTGTAAAAAAAAAAACACTGGGGCTTGATAAAAATGGACATACAGAAATTAATAAAAATACTTAATATTGTCCCATAATGTCCATTTTCCAGGCTTCATAACTGACACTGTCATGACTAATGACAAAATTATAGGAAATGGTGTTGAGAGCTCTCAATAACATAAATATCAGGTATTATGCCAACTGCTGATGTCTCCCCTAAAATGTCAGATACGGGAGAAAAAAGAACGAGTTATTTATTATTACACTTCTCCTTCATGAATGTGCTCTCGGCTGCCACATGAGGAAACTGCATGGCTTTGCTGTTTAGGTGGAAAATGAGAGGAAGAACCCACCGAAGCCGACAAGGCAGGGAGGTTTCTCCGGTTATAAAAGGATCAGCTCAAGCTTACGACAACTGCAGCTTTCCAATGACTGACCGGCATTCAGATATCCGCTGAAGAGCGCACCTTCAGCTCGGGATAGCTCTGGAACACAGAGCTCATCTGCGCAGAAGCAGCCGAGCGTCCTGCCTTATGGCACACAGGCTCGCGACCGCGCTTTCCTAGAATGAGTAATACAAACAGCCTCAAAGATGACAGACGCCCGTGGAACTGCCCTCCCAGGGTTTACAAAGCACCGGAAAACAAACGAACATCGAGCTCCATGTCTGTCATCTCAGTACTCAAGCAGCAGAGGCAGGGGGATTGCTCCAAGCTTGGAAGTAGCTTGTGTTACAAAGTGAGCTGCAGGGAAGCCTGGGCTACAGACTGAGGCCTGCTCCAAGAATAAATATATGAATGGATGGATGAATGAATGAATGAATGAGACTACATAGTCTGCCTGACAGAAGGGGGTTTTTCATGTCAAACTTTTCCCTAGTTCCTTTGTGGGGATGTTTAGGAATCCATGCGAGAGGGGTCTTTACGACTGGCCTCCTCTCTAAGACCTTCTATTCACTCACCTCATAATTATATAGTTGATACTACAACATACTTTATATATTTCCAGTTCATATTTTTATCACAAAAAAGGAGAGCAGGACCCAAATGTGAAGCCCCGAAGTCCAATTCCCAGCACTGAACACAAAACTGCTAATTTTAAAGAAGCAGGTGACTACATGACGTGTCCCAGTTCGGCTGAGAACATGTAGAGGGTCTGACGCGTGCGAGTACCACACAGGCCAGGCAACCCTGCAAACGGACGGGAGGAGCCCATCTCTTGCTCAGGACGCTGCAGGGCTCCTTTCATTCATCACAGCCACATCCCAGGGAGATCCTGAGGTAACTGTCACTTCTGCCAATCATCACCCACAACATAAATAACTGTACTTCCATTTCTTTTAAGAAGGGCTCAGAGTAAGATATACTTTATAGATAAAGAATTTAGAAAAGCAAACTGAAAAAAATAATAATCTGAGGTACCCTGGCTGCCAAGGATAGGAAAACATGAATGGTATCAAGGGAGTCTCGCACATAAACTGCGCTCCCTAAAATCTTCTGCTTGCAACCCAAACGAAGTGATACGGGCTTAGAAAAATTGTTCACGAAGCAAAAGAATACCTGTTGGAAAAGGAAGCTCTCCTGTCCTAGAGTAACAAAACTGAAGAAACTTTTCGACTGATTATCAGCGGATTCTCTCTGGAAAATGGTTGCGAGGATAGTCACAGTCTGTAATGGCAAGGTAAATTTCCCAAGGACTTATCTCAGATTGTATCTATTAAAGCAGGTGAAAACCAGTCAAAACATGCTTCAACGCTCGCAGTGCTGGGATGGGAGACGGCTGGCGATGTATTAATCAAACCCTCTGACTCTGATGACTTCGTTATATCGCAGGATCTATATAAGCCATTTTTAATAATGGCAGGATTATACAGGATGATTAATTTTCTAATATAGGGTGTTATCAGACGGAGTTAATGTGATATTTAAGTGCTTTCCAGGCGCTGGGAATTCACAGCAGGACCGTTTACAGCGGAGAGCTCTGGATACAAGATGGAGGGCTCACTCTGCTGAGTGGTCACCTCCCATCTGGCTTCCTCTGGCTGACGCGAATGCAGAAACCGAGAGCTATTCACAGTATGGTGGGAAGCAAACCGATGAAGGTTCTTAGCAATCAGATTAAATGGGCCGGGGTTTTAAGGGAATGGGGATACAAAGACTTTGACTTTGATATTTCATTCACCCTTAAATCCTTTGCCATGGAAGAGATCGATGATTTAGAGACTCAAATTGTTGATGCTTTTGCAGAGGATCCCAGTTCAGTTCCCCACTACATGGGAGTTCCCAACCACCCTGAAGTCCAGTTTTCAGGGGATCTGATGCTCTCTTCTGGACTTCATGGGCACTAGGGACCCATGCAGTGTGTATACACACACACAGGCAAACACTCACACACACAAAATAAAATCAAGTATATATACAAGTGTATATATATATATATATATATATATATACACACACACACACACAAGTATATATATTTATTATATATATATTATATATATATACACATATATATTCATTCCTCCATGTTGGCTTCTCATGTGTCCATCTGCTTTATTTTTCTATTGGGTTGTTTATCTCACTCTTTAAAAAAAAATACACTATTTTACATCTATATCTATGTTTTCAGAGTCTCTGCTTGTCGAGATAATATAAAGAATTATCTCTCATCTTTGTAGAATTTGGTGAAAGTCCACGATTTCCTAGAGTACTCTTAAGCACCTTCATACTTTAAAAAGCTACACGGAATGAATTACATCCATATTTCAAAACCCAGGAGAGGAAGAAAACCTTGGCTCAATTTCCCTCCACTTACACCATCCACCCTTCTACCTCTTAAGATACAGTTTAGTCTTTTCTTTCTGTAGCCTTTTTTACTCATAGCACTTATTAGGGATCTAAAGTTCCATGAATAAATGATTGAAATTAGTCTCCACAGGTTTAAATCTGAAACTAGAGATGTCTCAGCGGTTAAGAGCACTGACTGCTCTTCCAGAGGTCCTGAGTTCAAATCCCAGCAGCCACATGGTGGCTCACAACCATCTGTAATGGGATCTGATGCCCTCTTCTGGTGTGTCTGAAGACAGCAACAGTGTATTCATATATAATGAATTAAAAAAAAACCCGAAACTAGTCACTGTAGTGGAAATCATGTTGCTTTATGAATGAAAGATCCATGTCTAATGCCATTCCTCTGAGCCAATCCATGTCCTACTTATTGAATTTATAATACTCAGGTATCCCAGCAGGGAGAATTCTATTCTTTTCTCCATCCATTATCTAGAAAGAAAACTGAGCTCAGAGATGGGCATAGACTCCCCAAGGTCACACAGCCTCTTAGCAGAGGGAGTGAAATGGCGGCTCCTTAGCTCTCGTTGCCGTAGAAGTGCATTCTCGTGCCAAAAAGAAATTGGAGACTCATTTAAACCTCCTTCCTCTTAGAGATTGATTTCTGGACAGTGATTACAGGCTTCACTAGACACTAATCCACCTGTTTCATAAATGCATTCTGATTACGATTGTTACTGCTTCAGCTTTCCAGAGAAAAGCACTGAACACCGAGAATCGCACTAAAAGGAAATGGAAAACGATGCAGACCTCCGTTCACAGTGGATTCATCCATCTGCCCTGGACCCCGTTTCCTTTGGTTCCAAATGGATACAGATGCTCGTCTGCTCTGTCTCAAGAAAACCCTGAAGATAACCTTATACTGACAGACTGAGGGACGCCTACAGAGGGGCATTGGAGTTTCCTTAAAATCTGTGTGTCAAGTTTTATCTTAAAATCTGAAGACATTATATTCGAAGTATATTTGTTTAGAAAACAGAATATGCATGCAAAAGAATGTGTTTTTAATCCTCAATGCTGTCACTAAACTAATGAGTCGTATCCTCAGACTCAGCTTCTCACTTGTCAAATAGAAATAAAACCTGTGTTTCTTGGTTGAGATGTGTGGATTTCGATAGGCAGGACATAGAGGACAACCATGCAATCACTTGTGGGTTAATGGACGGTTCTTCTTGGTTCCTTATTTTTCCTTCATTCATCCTGTGCTAAGAGAGCATGACTACGTAGTTCTGACTTTCGGTATCAGGGCTGACATAACGGGACGTGAAAAGACGCAAATCAGAGGTCTGAGGGGTGACTGACTTTTCTCTCTTACACCATATAATGAAAATATTTTACTTTGTGTTTTGGCTCTTGAGACAGGATCTAGTCCAATCTGGTCTTGAACGTGATGCATACATAGGATGTCCTTGAATACATTATTCTACTCTAACTGCTGGAATTATCGGTATGTGCCACTAAGACGGCTTAAATATTAATTAATTAATTAATTATTGCCACAACAATGAAAGAAGGACAGTTCAGAGACCATTTGGGAAGGATCACAGGGTGCAAGGTGGAGGTGGTGGGGAGAAAAGAGGGAATGAAGAAAAAGATACATTATACCTTAATTTCAGTCTAAGAGAGAACAAAGGGACGAGGAAGGGACCTGGATTCAGCCTCCATGCTGCCGGCAAGCCCAGCAGGTGCACACCAGTGCATCTAAGCTCAGCCGGTCTCCGCAGTGAGAGTTCCACACACCCGACACTGATTGAGAACCTGCGTAAGGCACTGAGTACCGAGGCGTCTGTGTTGTTACATTATTAGTGGGGTTACCTTTAAAACCACCACTAAGAATGGAGGTGATGGCAAAGCGCTTCACCTGCACCACACTGGCTTTGGAATCAGAGGCCCTGTGGCACTGTACCTGCACAGGAGGCTGAGAAACTGGGACTCCGCTTCCTGTAGTGGCAAAAGTTTTGCTCTTCAAGAAGCATCATCTGTTGTGCCTAGAGAAAGCTGTGTTCAGCAAACTCATGAACTTGGTAAGCAAGCTTAGGGGTTGGGTATCAAGAACCAGACTCCCCAGAGCTCCCAGGGACTAAACCACTAACCAAAGAGTACACATGGAAGGGACCCATGGTTCCAGCCACCTATGTAGCAAGGGATGGCCTTGTTGGGCATCAATGCGGGGGGGAGGGGGAGGCCCTTGGTCTTGTAAAGGCTTGGTGCCCTAGTGTAGGGGAATGCCAGGGTGTTGAGGTGGGAGTGGGAAGTGGGAGCATCCTCATAGAAGGAGGGGGAGGGGGAATGGGAGAGGGTGAGTAGGGGATGACATTTGAAATGTAAATACATAAAATATCCAATTAAAAAGAAAAGAAATGTTGGAGTAAGCACGGGTGCTAACAATCATGAAGATCAGCCAACAAGTGTTTGGTTTGTGAGCAGAATTTGAAAAACTTTCTTGAGCCCAGAAATAGTGGGCTTGGAGAACAGCAGAATAAAGGCACTCGTCATGGAAGCATCCCCCATGTGAAGCTATAAGATGGGGGGGGGGGATATCAAGTCACATAAGCATGGAAACACCTGTCATAGTGCCTGATAGGAAGTACCTAATAAATTTAAGATGTGTCTGGTGTCACACCCACGGGACACCACACAGCAGCTAAAACCGCTCGACCGTATCATGAACATATCTGCACGCATACTTTAAAATGTATTGCTCAGTGATAAAGGTGTCAGAGACACTTTAGAAAGTGAGGACACATTGAACTTTTAAAACGCAAAATTAGCATACGTTGTTTACAGAGAAAATAATCTCCAAAAATGCATAAGCAGGGGTGAGCCTAACTAGAAACATCAGTTCCAGGATGGTGGTCAATGCTAATATGGAAATATAGAAGATGGACTGGGCCCTTTAACTGTATCTTAGCATATTATTTCCTTATATAGATGATATTTGAGAAAGTACAGTAGAGCATTTCCTAGGTGGTGGGCTACGTGGCTATCCTTAAAGTCAGTTCACGTTTCTCAATTTTTTTGAGTATTTTGTAATTAAAATAAGAACAGTTACTACATAGAATAAAACAAGAAGCATATGTCTCAGGACACAACGGCAGACTGGTTTACTCATAGGTTAAAAATAGTAAGATAGTATCTGCACAGGGACCCATGCGCTAACACCGAGAGAGAAGCCGGCTCACCCGTACACTTACCTGACTATATCCACTAAAGAAGTACAGCCCTCATTATTCACACCAGTAATTTTTCAAGGATCCTTTGCCAGTGCATGTCCTGAATTACAACATACTCACTGGTACCTTAAGCAAACTTAGAGAAAAGCCCAGGTCAAACAAGGGATTGTTATTAAGTATCTAAATGAAGAAAGAAAATGTGCATTCCACACAGACCCGGGAGGGCTGGGAGACAAGCAAGCTGCCTTCGCATTCTTCTGGTTTAAAGTCTGTCGTGTTGCAGCAAGTAGGAGGTACAGATATTCATCTGGTGTTTGCCCTGGACTCAAAAGATCATCCAACTCTCCGATAATAACCTGTGTTTTCTCAGGTTCCTGAATTGTTTGGGGCAGAGGCATTGCCACAAGGGGAGGTCTGGATGGAGAAGCCAGGTGAGGGGGTGGAGGTGGGGTATTCCCAATGAGACGCTCAGAGAATCCGTCATTGATCCCGTAATATTCAGTTAAAAAAAATCAAGACTTTTTTTTTTCTAATTTGGCCCTCCATGTGTACTCTGATTGGATGTTTTTTTTAATTTTTTAAAATTGTTTCTTGGGTATTCTGAGCTTTTGGGCCAATATCCACTTATCAGTGAGTTCATACCATGTGTGTTCTTTTGTGACTGGATTACCCCCTTCGGGATGATATTTTCTAGTTCCATCCATTTGCCTAAGAATTTCATAAAGTCGTTGTTTTGTTTGTGCATTTTTATTGGATGTGCTATGTATTTACATTCCAAATGCTATCCCCTTTCCCAGTCCCCCTCTCTCCCATGCCCCCTCCTTCTGTTTCTATGAGGATGCTCCCCTCCCATTTACCTACTCCTGCCTCCCTGACCTGACATCCCCTACACTGGGGCATCAGCATCGAGCCTTCACAGGACCAAGGGCTGCTCCTTCCAGTGATTCCAGACAATGTCTCCTACGTGCTACATATATGGCTGGAGTCATGGGTCCCCCCATGTGTACTCTGGTTGGATGTTTTTGAAAGAATTGTTTTCTGTTCATTTCTTTAAAGAGTGTGTAAAACAAAATTTCTAAAGCTCCCCATCCCAAACGCAGGTATATTTTAGAACTACTCTCTTTCCTTCTACAGTTAATTCGTCCTTCATGACTGTCCAGTCACTCTGCTTCCTCGGGACTGGGCAAACGTGACCTCGTGTATTGATCCATGCACACTACTTCTATTTTTTAATATTTTGGATCATACTCCTACTTTTTAGAAGCTGCACTGAGGGATATAAGTTTCTGTAATTCAAAACACACTTCTACACTGACTGTAGCCCACCGCCAAATATTCACCAGCTCAAGGCCAGCAGTACCTCTGAAGATGATTATAACCTGATTTATGTTAGATCAAATAAACTGCTGGAGCTTTTAAGACAGAATCCCACCAAACCCAATTTTTGCTTATTACCAAAGTCCTAATAAAAATCTATGTTTTGCTCATTACTAGGAAATTAGGTCCAAATCCTAAAATAGATTCGTTTTTTTTCCCACTTCTAATTTCCCTTAGTATTGAACTCAGCCCAGGCCATGACTAGGACTATTAGGCGAATAAACTGATAGTTTATTCCTTCTCTAGTTCCCTTACACCCATAATAGCTCCATTAGTAGCCCAGACAGATGCCGTCCGAATTTCATGCTTTTAACCATTGGGCAGCCAAACTGCAACAGAAAACGAGCATTGCTAACACTGAAGCATCATTATACAGCCCCGCCCCCCAAATAGGAACATGGCCGCTAACACGGACAGGGCAGCCCAAACAGGGACCGGGCCCCAAACAGGGACAGGGCTCCCCAAACAGAAACACGGCCCCCTAACACGGACAGAGCATCCCAAACAGAAATATGGCCCCCAACAGGGACAGGGGCCCCAGACAGGAACAGATACAGGGCAGACTCTTGGTCCATGCAGATAGAAAGCTGGGAACTCGCAGTAATCAGAAAACCTTTAAAGCTAGAAACCCCGTACATTACAAAGCTTTCAGCCATGAGGGAGCTGCACCCGGAAGCTCCCTCAGAAGCCCTCTCCAGCTTCAGAGAACGATCCTGACATCCTTCCGACTCTGCTTCACTCGGCTCACAGCTTCTGCCTCTGGTCTATCTGTTGGTGACAATGAGCCAAATGCACTAAAATGTGTCAGCTCCGCTGGGTAGCCCACCACGCTTCCTAAATTATGCACGCGACCGATTGTCGTTTTCTATGTTGCTTCTTCAATCGGATTCCGCACATCAACGCCCAACGCCTCGTTGGCGTTACTACACCCGACTCGTAGTAAGTTAATCTGGCTTGCTCTGTGCCTATAATCTGCTCGCACAGATAAATGACGTTCGTTAAACCATCTTGTGCTCCGTTCATTGCTGTGCAGTTGTTAGAAGGCACACTACTGGAAAGTTGCAAGTTGAGGCCATTTGGACTGGAAGTACCGTCTTGCTAAGTGGTGAAGATCTCTAGGTTATATCAGAAGCAAGTCTGGGGTCCTCTCCATACGGAAAAACCACCAGGTTGCATGTTTCACTGAAGTAATAGGACCCCAGCAAGGAGCGTTCAAAAACCGAATAACTCATGTCAGAAAAGAAGGAAAAAACATTCCCAGGATAAAGTCAGTTTTTTTTAAAAAAAAAAAAGGAAAACAGATCAGCAGTTCTCAATCTGTGGGTTGTGACTCCCTTAGGGTTGAACAACGCTAAGACCATTGAAAAACACAAATATTTATATTATGGTTCATAACAGTAGCAAAATTACAGTTATGAAGGAGCAACTCAAATAATTTTATGGTCGGCAGTCACAACATGAGGAACTATGTTAAAAGGTTGCAACGTCTGGAAGGTTGAGAGCCCCTGCTCTGAGGATGATGGCTAACACAAACTGGGAGCATTTGCGGGCATGACAGACTCAGTCCTGAGCAAACAGGGATTGCTGTTGAGGACAGTAGGGTAAACAGAAAACAGAAAACAGACCAGACTGGGAATGACAATATAGAGAGACATGCCAGCCAGCATAGTAGAGAAGCGAACCCATTCCCTAGTGATGGTGCCCACTTGCCTCTTTGTCCATTATATGTGTTATATAACATATATATATATATACATATATATCCTTATATAATATGTATATCTTTATACAACATATACTACAATAGTATAATAGTATTTATTATATTTCACATTCTATAATATAAAATATAAAATGCTAGATATAGATAATATGATATTTTATATTTATTATAGTGTTATGTGCAATTAGATATTGATTATTAATATATAACATACATACTATATTATATATCATAATAGTATAATAATGATCACATAGAACATAAGGAATATATACATTACATATTTACACATATTATAACATATGTGTATATATAACACTTGTTTCATCATCACATTCTTTGCTGTAGGTAATATTTTTATTCTTCTTTAGGAACAGGGAAGCTAAGTGACAAAAAGGTTGAGTATTAAGTTGAAGGTCACACATGTAGCAGATGGAGAGCCAGGGTTTAAACCCAGATGGACCAGTTACTGGGGTCCACCTCTCAGCACAAATATATTTGAAAACATGTACTGAACACCATTTAACAAAAAGGACTAAGGAAGCTTAGAATTAGAGGTGACCCTACTGTTCACACGTTTAATGCAAACAGTAAACATAGGTGCCCCATGGGACTGTGTGTGACCTCACTATGGTGCACACGGGAAGGAGTCTCAGAGCAAAGTGGCTGGCTGCTGTCCCTAACTCTGACACTCAGTCACTCTCCAGCCATCTTCAAACATGTCCTGTTTATGTCCTATGTGTGCCACGTGTCTCAGCAGCCCCTGTCCCTCCCCTTCTGCATCTCCCTCTCTTCTCTCCTTTTCATTTATGCTTTTCATTCTTCAACCCCGAGAGTCTTCCCAAGCACCTCCAGAAAAAGATACCTTTGTTCATTTTCCCAAAGAAATATACTCTATATTCATAAGGAAGGGTCTGAAACAGAAAGAGTCTTTGACTTGGTGAGAAATCCTCCTCCCAGCCCTGCACTCCCAGTCTCTGATACACTGTGTGGCTTCCTTTCCACGACTGGAGGCCTGCAGACAGGGACCGTCCCTGCAGATAGCAGGCATTAGAGCTCTTAGTGGGTCTGCAGCCAGTAGTGTATGCCCCCATGTCCATGTGAGTATGAAAATATCAACAGAGAGAGGTCTAAAGGACAAGAACATTGGCTGAGTTTATTAGTGATATTAGAGAAGTGTATCAAAATGGTCGGTGTGTGACATTTTGTAAGCTGGCACCAGTAAACTACTTGACTCTGCATTTTGTTCCTACTAAATGACAATTTCACATAGAGTCACCTTGCTCAAAGCAAAAGGACACGAAGGGGCTTGGGCGTGGAAGCACCATTCACTATAGGGGAATGTTTATACCTAGGGGGAGGATACCATACAACAGGAAAAAAAGGAACTCCAGTCCTTTCTTTCCAAAGGTAAACTTTCCACAGAACTATAGGTACCCCTCCACCCGGGCAAGCCCCCTTTGGTGTGCTTTTAATGCTCTGGTGAAGGAAGCAATGGGGTGACTATGGCTGCCTCTCAGTTTTCAGGTGTTCCTGTCGTGTGTCAGAGTGTGTCTGGCAATTCGTAATCCAGCCTTGGTCTGCCTCGTGCCCTCCTGTACCTCAGTCTGGCTTTTCCCCACTCCACTCCCTTCTCTCTGGCGGTGTATGCTCACACACTTACATAACACAGTCTTGTTCTGCCTCTGTGGGGGTAGTGTGTTTATTCATTTGATCTGTATTTGAGGCTTGTGACAGAGACCGCCGAGTGTCTTTTTCCTCAGGATTCGTTTACAGAATGAAGAGCGAATGGGTGGGTAAATATAAAGACTCAGGTTTGCTCAAGTTCTCAAGCTCATCGGCGATAGATTTCAGACTCAAACTCAGGCTTGGAAATTGTCATCTTACTCTCTGTCTTGTAGGCATCCTAACAGAGACAGCCAGATACATGCTAACAGCCCCTGTGGGGCCATACAACCAGAGAGGCGGAGTATTTCCTAAGATGCCTGCCACGGGTATCTTGCACCTTACTCTTGGTCACAGAGATCGCATCCGACCTCCTGGAAGTTACGGTTTCCATGTATCTGGAATTACCACAGCAGGAGCAGGGAGTTCCCAAGGAGGACTAGAAAAGGCCAGCTGCTGTAAATAATAAAGACGAACGCTTGAAGGAGTCCATGGAGAGCCATAAACACCTTGATTTCTTCCCCCTCCTCCAGCTCTCTCCACCCCTCCGACCTTTGAGAAATAATGCATATTCTTCTGTTGTGCTGAACTTGGTGAGTGGTTTCTTGTAGAAATTTAGAAAAACACAGAAAAATTCCAGAGAAGGAAACTGAAATGCCCTGTGTGTAATCTCATTACTCAGAATAAACACAGCTGTCAGCTTAGCTGTGTGTACTGTTCTCCACCACACAGGTATTTTAGTGTGTGTGTGTGTGTGTGTGTGTGTGTGTGTGTGTGTGTGTGTGTGTGTGTTGGTGTTGTAATCCTCTGCTTCAAAAGCAAGAAGTATTCTCAAACACTATCCTGGTGGTGTTGTATGTGATGGAAACAGAGGCTATTGGTAAAGACAGAGTAGAGTGGGAGTGGGCTATGGAAGGAGAGAGCCCGGGCTCTCCTGGAACATTCTTACTTGAACACTGTATTAGATAAAGCCCTAACAATGCACGGCCTGAGTTATGCCAAGTGGTAGGATGAACGTATACATTTTCATTGAGATCATTTATCATGTCGATCACTTTATTTTGACAGATAATGTGTGTTCATAACAGAGTACATGAAAAAATGAAACATAAAAATGGGATGAACCATATCAACTACAGTCGAATGAGATAATCTCTAAAAGCTTTGAAGTTGTCATTTCTTCATGCACAGACATACATCCACAGCCATGTATCTAAACATAATTAAAATTTGAATATCAAGAATATATATGGCTTGTTCTTTAACTAAAAATGCATGTCTATTCATACGCAAGAACATTTCAGTGGTTTCTTAGCGTTCCAATACACAAATAGAGCTTGACTCATGAGTTCTCTATTTCTGGCTGCGATGGCTAACTTCAGCCATGTCAAGTTGATTTAAACTTCATAAAAGAACCTTTCACATGTTTACTGACCACGGTTAACTCTTTAATGAGTTGTCTCATCCACATATCCTGTCAAACATCATTAACATGGGTTTGTTTTCTAAGTTCTTGTCAGCTAAAGATGTATATGACAGGGAAGATATAGAGCAGACTGGGGAGCCGCCTCCCACTTCAGCCAGCAGTGGGGAGTCATTGTTTGCACCCCTTTCCTAAGCATCTCACTCAGGCCTAGTGAGTCATCTGTGTTGGTTACTGGAAAACAGGAAATCCCGAGTTCCAATCCAGCTGTGACATCATCATCAGCCGTTGCAGTCTAGAACAACATCTTGTTCTACAGATCACAACAGACATGGTAGTTACTGAACTTGCGGTGGTCAATGTGAGCAAGCACCCTTTTGTGCCCAGCATACTATGTTGCTGACCTCATGCAAACTCAATGTGAGTGATGGAAGCCTTGCCTGAAAGCTTCATAGATTCAGGGAGCCTACTCCATCTTTCTCCAGTCAGCTAGTCATCTGCCTTTGAAAAGTAAAATAACTGGTTTTCCTACAATATTCTATGCCCAAGAATACGGGATGCTGAGCTGTCTTAACTGAACCCATCCCTTTGTAGTGTGACCTCTGTTCTTCGTTTGGACACAGACACAAGCTTCTGCACTGCATCTAAGCTAACACCTATGTAGTCTAGCCTAGCACCACTGTTTGATGATACCTGTGTAACCTTCCCAAGTCATCTCGCAGCTACACTGAAGGCCTTTCTTCTTTCTAAGATGGTGAGAATTTTCAAGCTGGCAAACCCATTTCTATGCCATGACAGCTTCCTATCGATGGCAAAATAAAGGACAACTTTATTTTACATGGGATTTCTTTACAAGTTTCTCCAAAACCATCACATGCTGCTTTGTCCTGGCCCCTGTGATCACAGTCTGCTTTTACCAACACCTTGCATCTGAGATTTTCTCTACTGTCTCCTCATTATGAACAGTTCAATACCAATGGCTTCCTGCCCCTGCCACGCCTTCTGAAATTTACAGACTATTTGCTAACATCTGCACACAGATACCACTTCCTCCTTGGTGGTCATGTCCTACTTTCCAATCTAAGACCCATCTGAGTCTCTGGAGTTCTCCCTTTGAACAAGGCCCTCTGAGTCAGCTGCTCAAAGCTTATATGAACTCACAGAGGCAGCAAGTACAGGGTCTACTCAACTCTGTACCAGGTCCTCAGTGTAGACATTAAGGTTTTCAGCTTAGTATTTTTAGGAGACTCCTGAATGTGTGAACGAGTGGGTCTCGATTCTTGTACTTGCTTTTGGAGCTCTTTTCCTTCTGTTGGGTTTTCTTATCCAGCCTCAATGTGATGGTTTTTGTTTTTTTTTTAATCTTATTATATTGTATTTCATCCTGTTTGGCTGTTATCTCTTAGAAGCCTGTTCTTTTCTAATGAGAAAGAGAAGGGGATCAGATTCAGAAGGGAGGAACTGGGAGGAGTAGGGTGAGGGGAAACTGTAATCAGAATATATTGTATGAGAACAGAATCAACTTTCAATAAAAGGGAGGAATAAAAAGGAGCTCTCTCGGCCTCAGACACACTCTCCCTAGAACTACTTGGCATTCTGTGTGTCTGTCTCAGGCACTTCTGTCTGTCTCAGTCGCTGAATTCTGAGCCCCATTAGCACTTGCACAGCAAGAGCTGCTAATCTCACAAATGTCGGCACCACCTGACAGACACAAAGATTAAAGAAAGGGCGACTGAATGAGCAGACCATCTCTACCCTTTGCCTGCCCTGAGGTTTCCAGCATCTATCGCCCGCCTTGACCTCACCATGATCTGAGAATTGAGAAGATCAGTCACACTCTGATGATCAAAAAAATTCCCCACTGGTTTCTTTTTTCTTCTACGGAGACAATATCTGTATCAAGAAATATTTGGTCCTCAAATGACCTCTATTTATAAGGATGCCCTGAAGAAACATAATAAAAGTTGCTTCTACACGGTTATTAATGGAAGTTAATATATGGGAGAGATATCAAAGATGTAAGTGAATCCCATGCAAGCTGAAACAATCATCAGCAGCTGGTGCCCCAACGGGGAGATCCCCATGTAGAGAGATTCCCTGTGTGCCCAACCGTTACCTTTATACATTACTAAATCTTTAGCACTGCGAATAAGTGACCTCTAGCAAAGCTAATTCATTACGTGGATTTTTAGCCCCCCTGCTTAATATGGTGAGAGGCTCTGTTGATTAACTATTAAAGTTGGGTTTCAACTGAGAATGAAAAATATTCATTTGCTTCAAAAGATTAAGCAGTTTATTTTTATTTCCTTATAGTCCCCAACACTGGAACAAAGTAAGTGAGCCAGTCCATCTAAGAAGGCAGTCTGTCCGCTCATGAATGTCACTGAAGATGGGCCTCATATCATAGTCTCGACTTTCAGCCATTGGCATGGGGCAGACTGCTGCAGTGAGGTGGACATGTTCAGTCAAAGATGGCTTTCTCAACATCATCTCAGGGCACACATTTCAAGATTTTTCTCTGTAATCTCAAGTTTGGAACCAACGATAAAAATTCCTTTGGTCATAGAATTTAGAATAAAACCAGAAAAGCACGCCTAGACTTGCCATGACAGAATAGAACTCAGCATTTGAGCCCTGCCCCTGGCTCTGCCAGCCCTCAGCACTGAGAAGGAAGCAGCCATCAGCCAGCACAGGCCGAACGTCATGCTCTTCAGTGAACTACTGTTTGCTTTCACTGTACAATTCTTCGCATGAAGTCAAACTCATAATACATTTTGATATACACTATTTTATGACTTTTCTGGGTTAAAACGATAGCCCCTCTGATGAGTGGGGTCGGGATAAATCACATTTTTATGTGAAAACAGGTCCTTTGATAACCAGAGATGTAGTCCAACTTGCAGCCATGCTTTGGTGATTGGCTAAATTAGCAAGCTCTGATTAAAGCAAGCCCCTTGTAGAGCGCAATCAGGCACACTGAGCTTTGAAGCCACCCTCTCCCGCTGCCCACATCCTCCCTCAGAGCTGAGCCTCACTACCAAGCACATGTTGGACCTCTGTTCTTATCATGTCTTTCTTGGGAAATGAAGCGAGATTTTCCCCCTTCAAGGGCCATCTTCTTTATTCTCTTCCAGGTCAAGCTCTTTGTCATTAATGTGGTTTACTTTGATCAACCAAAAAGACAGGGTCAATTTCCATGCAAATATCCTATGAAAAGGCCCATCACTCAAAAAGATTCTAGCTAGCTTCTAAACTCAGAACTCCATTGGAGTTCTTAAGTCAACATGGCTCCCTTCCTCCACCTCTTCTTACTCAAGGACTAGCTCTCTCTAGTATCTGTTATTGAAGCAATTGCACTGGTCCTTCTCTTGGAATGGTATATTCTTACACTAACAACCTGTCTGTCCTTCATTGACTCCTAGGGATTAACACTCATGGATACTAGAAATTCATGGAGTGGCTTGTCTGAGTGGGTCAACAGCTGCTAAGAATGGGTTTCCCTGTGTGCTCCTTTTGATTAGATACAATAATTTATTGTACTAATTAACATATTATTTAGCAATTAATACACATAGAAGATTATCATAGTTTGGTATTGGGTAATACAAAGCCAGGTTGCTAGTTGCATAGGAGGAAAGACAAGGAAATAAACACAGTGCTTTTCAGCTGGAGGGATTGTCACTAGCTGGAGTTACTTTTGCACGTCCAGATAGATGCCTGCTAGGATACTTGATGCACAATGGCTGGCAAGGTCCTGCAATGTATGGACCATACACACACACACAGTGAATTGTCTAACCTCTGAAAAGGTGGATTAAAGGGGATTCTAGATAAAAAAAAAAAAAGTTACTGCAGAAATAAAGCAAATGGCTTTCTCTTAAAGGATCTTAGTCTACTATGAATATGGGGGCTGGAGAGATGGCTCAATCGTGAGGACCTGAGTTCAGATTCCCAATATCCACGTTTAAGTGGGGCACAGTGTGGGCATCTGTAATCCCATGCTAAAAGGTAAGAGACAAGCAGATCCCTAGGGCTCAGTTGCAAAATAATGAACTCGGGGGTTCTGTGAGAGATCCTACCTCAAAATATAAAGGTGGAAATCCAAGGGCCAATCTGCCATTGACCTGTGACTTCCATGGGCATCTGTACCAACACATACATGTGCATACAGTCATGGGAATGCGTGTCATATATACCACACACAGAGAGTGTGACTGTTCGTTTTCACGTGCCCATTCATTTATTTCATAAACATTCATTAAGCATCGATTAGCACAAAGAACTCCAGCTTCCTAGAAGAGTTGCAGCCTTGAATAGAAAGGGTATAATTTCCTTTCCACAGTAGTGACATTTCAGCTGTAAAGAAGAGAATACAAAACCCAAAAGTGTAGCCTGCTTCAGTGACCTAAAGAAAAGAAAGGGAAGGCCTTTGATGGTTAAGAAGAATAAATTAAAAACAATAAATGTTTAATGTGTCATAATACTACTATAAAATTTAGACAAAATTAACATACATTTTATGTGACAAATGCTAGCCCAACCACAGGCTTACATTTTATTCATAACTTATCAATGGTCTTGCTGAGGAAGAAAGTCTCACTTGAAAATCCATATGAAAACATGAAAAATTATGTGTTTTGGTTGGGGATTTAGCTCAGTGGTAGAGCGCTTGCCTAGCAAGCGCAAGGCCCTGGGTTCGGTCCCCAGCTCCGGAAAAAAGAAAAAAAAATTATGTGTTTTTATAAAAGAGGACCAGGGTGTAAAGCTAAAATAGTTTTCCAAGGCTTGCATCAGTTGGAAGCCAGTGCCTGGGGATTTCGTAAAGTTTACTTTTTCCTAAGTTTCCATGGGTATCAGCAGTGAGAGACTAAGCACAGCGTACCACAGGAGTCTTGAACACTAGAGATCTCGGCATTAAGGAAAGGCAGCACACGCCCTTCCCATGCACAACTTCCACACAAACACTGAGGCTCTGCATCTGTGATCTAACATCACCTGCTGGCTCATAGCCCCGGAGAAAGACAGGCGTGCTCTAAAGCACTTGAATATCGAACCTATTCTGTGACAAACAGGAATAGATGACAGCTCCGAGTCCTTTCTCCCCACCTGGAGAACAAGGTGGTTTTCCTGAGTATCCATCCTCATGACCTATTCTCTTGAAATCCGCTCTCTACACAGAGGTCTGAGGGCATTATTGGACCTGAGTTATCAATATCCCGTAAAACTCTTCCACACATTGTTCTATAACCTACCGGGGAAACAAAATCCTATCCTCCTCTGAGAGCAATGGACACGACTCAGCGCACAACAGCTCTGACACTCATCATTTGCTTCTAAAGCCTGGTGCCATTATAGCTGATATCCCCTTCTGCTATGCTAGCTCTCTCTCCCTGGCGGAAGTATTACCTAATTCCCTATGGAAGCACACTTTCGTTCTTTTCTTTACTACAGTTGGCATGGCTAACAACTGTTTATTTACTTGTTGCAGTGCTCCTAAACAAAATTATCTCGAGGCCAAAACCATCAAATCTTATCTTTAATTTTAGTCCCAGGGTATAGCAGATTATTGGGCACACCATAAGGGTGAAATGGAGGTGAAGCAGGGCTAGAGACTTGCCTCACTGGTACAGAACTTCGCTGGCATGTGTAAGACACTGGCTTCTATCCCCCACTAACATAATAATGTCCACTGAATGAATAAAAAACAAAAAAGCTCAGAGCTTACAGGCCAGTTTAGCCTTTGCAGCCCATAATATGCAAAGCATGTATAATTGCTACAGTAACAGGTTTTACTAAGGCATACTATAAAACGCTCACTAGTAATGGCAAAGCCATGGTGGTGCTGTAAATAAGAAATGCTCCCTATAGGTTCACGTATATGAACAGTTGGTCACCCGTTTGTGGTGCTTTTTGGGGAGATTATAGAACTCATAGGTGGGGGGAACCTTACTAGAAGGAGAACGTCACTGGGAGCAGGCTTTAAGAGTTCAGAGCCCCACTCTGTCCTTCCTGTGCGTAATTAAAATGTGCTCAGCCACCTTCATGTACCTCCCACAGGCTGCCATGCCTTCCTCAGCATCATGGACTCTAACCTCTGGCATTGTAAACCCAAATAAACCGTTTCTTTCACAATGGCCTTCAGCATACTGTTTTACTGTAGCAACCGAAAAGAAACTCACACAGTTATTTTCCATTGTTTTTGATGCATAGAGCAAAAAGAAACTACAGTTAGGTCATTTAAATAACAATTCCCACCCCATTCCGTTCTCCCAACATCATCAATATACGGTGATAAATACAACACAACCATTGGTGGTGGTGACAGGACAGAGGCTGAGGGTGCATCTGATGGTCTCCCGAGAGTCCTCTGTGCGGTCTCCGGAACTGCTTCCTGTCAGTGACAGATTTGTGTGTCTTCCACAGGGTCACTGGTGGAGGCTAAACATTGAAAGTTTTTTTTCTCTTTGTAAAATAATAAGAAGCATTTCTTCTTCTTTCTTTCTTTCATACCTATCGATCCATCTACCTATTTATTTAATATTTATTTACTTATTTATTTTGGTTCTTTGAGATAGTCTCTCTCTCTACATAGCTATGTATGGCTGCCCTAGAACTCCCTATGTAGCTAGCCTAGCCTTGACTTCACAAAGATCTGCTTGTCTCTGTCTCCCGAGTACTGGGATTACGGTTGTGGACCACGACACCTGGCTTGATAGCATCTTTCTTTTTTTTTTTTTCTTTTTTTCGGAGCTGGGGACCGAACCCAGGGCCTTGCGCTTGCTAGGCAAGCGCTCTACCACTGAGCTAAATCCCCAACCCGATAGCATCTTTCTTATGGCTCATATTTTAAAGATAAAAAATTATTATCTTAAGATAGGATATGTCTTGTATCCTGAAGATAAAAAGATACTGGGGACCAGCCAAAGCTGGGAGAAGGAAATGGCTTTCTTTACAACATGCTACTTGTCCTGTTCCCAGCCTCTACCTTCCGCCTCAGCTTGCTTGTCTGGGTGCTGTGCTCTCAGGGCTGCTACTCTCAAGTTAGGTAGAGACCCTAAATAAGCACTTAGCACAGGCATTTCATCGTCGTGGAAAGCAATAGGTGGCATTTAATAGAAAAGAAGAGAATTTTGTATAGTTATTTTTAAATGAAAAAAAAATCAATAAATTAGCTTTTATGCGTCTGGGGACCAACTCAGCCCAACCGGACCTAACATCTTAACACTGGTTAAATGATATTTTCTGAAGCATGATTTCCAAGCTGTAATTTAGTTTTAAGAGTCACAAAGAAAATAGATGCAAAGGGAATAATGGAAGGTGAGAATCTGGCTTTAAAACCATCAGCAGGTTGCTGTTACAGAAGGTACCCATGCATAACCATCTATGCAGTCTCTTCAATGTAGACAATCATTCTTACAGATCGTGGCCTTATATACTTTTCAGTAATTTGGCTTCAAAAAAATAATCTAACCTCAAATACTAAGAAATAGAGGGCTGGGGAGATGGCTCAGCGGGCAACCCTGAGCCACACGAGCAGGAGCACTGACGTTCAGACACCCAGGACACACACAGAGCTGTGCTTAGGGCAAAACCAGAGGCAGACACAGGAGAATCCACAGGAGCCGGCGTGCTGGCTCCCAGAACACCTAGACAGGACACTGTACATTACATTGAACTCCCTAATGTCTCCATTTCATTCTGTTTGGAAGTGTTGGGGTCCTGAAGATTTCAGTCCTCCCATGTTCTGGTTGAGAGGCTGGTCTTACATTGGAGAGGCATTGTCAGAGCAAGGAAAAGAGGTAGCATTCCATACTTAACCACAAGTGTCTCCAGCCATGCAGAAGAGAATTGCCTGAACTCTTGAAAAGGTTCTCTCTCTCTCTCTCTCTCTCTCTCTCTCTCTCCTGTCTCTCTCCCTCCCTCCTTCCCTCTGTCTCTCCCTCCCTCCCTCCTTCCCTCCGTCTCTCCCTCTGTTTCTCGCTCTGTTTCCCTCTCTCTGTCTGTCTCTCTGTGTCTCTGTCTATATCTCTGTCTCCCTCCCTCTCTCTGTCTCTCTCTGTCTCTCTCTATTTCTCTTTCTGTCTGTGTCTCTGTCTCTGCCTATGTCTCTGTGTCTCTCTCTGTATCTCTATCTCTGTCTCTGCCTTCTCTCTCTCTTCTCACCTCTTCTGTACCCAAACATCACTGGCATGAAAATGTTTTTTGTGAACACAAAGCAAAGTCTGGGTGCTGTGTGCACCTCAGCTGTTTTCATACAATGCTTCTGCTATGAGGCTCGGGACGGGAGCTTGAGTGCTGAGCTGTCCGGCTACCCACTCACAAAGTCATGCATGACCTTCAGTTCGGTCCCTACTCCATCCCAAAGCATGAAAGACCACAAGGAACAGAACAGTTGAAGGCCTTGAGATGATAATGGTCTTATAAGAAAGTGTCACAGTTTCCGAGAAAGCCACATGCCTTTCCAGTCACTGTTTGGTTTGTACTTGCTGTGTTCCATTCGATCTATATCCAGAAGCTTGGCAAACTCCCTAGAAACAAACCCAAGCATCCATGTGATGACAATAGCAACTTTTCACTCAAAGAAAAACACCAGGAGCTCCCTGGAGGGAATGGTCGCCTCCACTCGAGGCACTGACACTGAGAATGGGGGAGACTGTTCTGACAGTTGAGCCTAAGACACTTCCTCTACTGTCAGCTCAACAGAGTACCACTGCCAGGTAATGCCTGAAATTATGCCGATTATTTTAACACGGCCAATCAGACTGAGATTCACTCTGTAGTTCCTACCTCTAGTATTCATTCTTAGAACCCTTGGTAAGTTAATGAAGTTTTTATTATTCACACAATTCACATTTCACATCTGTCTGTGAGATGGCTCCTTTCCAATTCCTGCAGCCTCTCTGCCTCGTCTCAGTGCTGACTTTCCTCCAGATCCCTATGCATTTACACTTTTTCCATAGCCCGTCTTTACATCTCTCCATCCACTCTGGCTGTTTGGTAGCAGCTTGCCTCAGTACTCCCCCATGTCTTACTATCCAATCCACAGAAGGAAAGGGGGAGGGGGCACTGATTTCCTAATTCAGCAGAGGAACTTTAAACTTAGAAGCAAATGTTTATGTACTCTGAAACTCCATTGAAAATTAAACTGTAAATGCCAACCCAGGTGAGCTTGGCTTGGCTTCTTAGAGGAAATCTGTCACTTTGCCTCATGTCCTTAAGAAAATTACTTAAAAATACCATTCACTTTGTTTCCCCAGAGTGTTGTATGATGCTGGTTTTCGGAACAAAGCTCACATCTTGCACACCCCTGTGCCTTCAAATGCCTGCTCTTCAGATGGATCTTCATCTCTGAGTCACTAAATAAAAGGAGTCTGCCCCTCTCTCACATGCTCTGCCACCATGCTATGTCCAACTCTGCTAAAGCTAGCAAGAAAGGGGTGGTGGTGGTGGTAGTGGTGGTGGTGGTGGTGGTGGTGGTGGTAGGATCTGTGGGGGGTCATTTGTTTTAATATAGATGAAAAGTCCTTTTAATTCCATTTTGTCTCCACTCAGAAACTAGATCATAAACCATTTGCTATCCATCCTAAGTGTAATGTATTTCACTTCCAAGCTGATCTGATTGTCTGTGTTGTTCTTAGGCAAGATGCTGCATTCTCCAATGTAGCACCTCATAACAAAACAGCAGGAGGCTAGGTAAAGCAGCCTTTGTTCTCTCTATGCAGGGAATTCTGCTTCTCTAAGTCTCAAGAAGAGGAGAGGAGGGACGCCTGTCTCTGCAGTTTGTTCTCAGCACTTGTACAACTTTCAGAGTGTGTGTTCACATGGTAAAAAGTTCACTACAAGTTTGCACATAAATTTGGCTCATAAATTTGAATAAGAGGTTTATAACAGAGAGTATCTACATGTATATCTACTAAGAGTAATTACCTGGCTAAACATTCATCATTTTTCTTACTATTTTACAGGTTCCATAACTAAGCTGTCCTTGAAGTTTTGTATAGATAAACCCAGACAATATCTTATCTCCTGTTTTTGTACCTGTGGTGTATATCTTCTTTATGACCTTCAGTTAATGGGTTTTTAAAACCCCTTGGAATGTGTCTTAGGTTTTAGAAGTCTGTTGTTATCTCAGAAGCAAATAAGCAGTTCTGTTAAAAAGAGGGATTGGGGAGGGAAGAAAACAAAGATAATGGATGGGCAAATAGGAGCAAGGTAAAAAGGTATACGTGTATGAAAACATCACAATAAACCCCATTATATTGTATGTTGACTAAAAATGGTAACCTTTTTTAGCAGTTAATATTCTTAATAAAATTATAATGAGTTTCCAGCCATAAAATTGGGTCTGCTATAAAAGGACTTCAGTAACCATTTCCAGATCATGGAGAAACCTTGGGCATGGGGTGGAAGGAATAAAACTTTCTGTTCAAATGTGAAGACCTGAGTTTGGATCTGAGGCATACTTCAAAGCTAGGCACAGCACCATGCATCTGTAACCTCCATCCTGAGTCAGAAAGAGACAGGTGGACTCTTGGAGCTTGCCTGTCTGCCAGCCTAACCAAAACATGGAAAGCCCCAGTTGCAATGAGAGACCCTATTTCAGGGGAGCATGCAGAGGGGGAGAGAGGAGGACACCCAAAGTCATTCTTGTTCCGAGCACAGGTATTGTTTGATGTAGGGTTACCATTGTGGTCATGAACAACAGGACCGTAGCACTGTTTGTCATCCAAGAAGTCAGGACAGGAACTCAGAGCTAGAACATGGAGGAAGTAGCTGAGGCCATGGTGGGTCCTATGAGCTGGTTTAGCCTTTTGGCTTGTTCAGTCTGCTTTCTTACAGATTCACAGGTCACCAGCCCAGGGATGGCCCCACCCACAATGGACTGGGCCCTCACCCATCAATCACTAATTAAGAAAATGCCCTACAGGCTTGCCTACAGCCTGATATTATGCAGGCATTTTTTAAAATCCAGGTTCCTTCCTCCCTGATGATTTTAGCTATGTCAAGTTGACATGAAAACTAACTAGCACAGGTATCCATACGCATGTGTGAATACATGTATAGGTATAGATAGACACGCACAGACAGGCACAGGCAGGCAGGCAGACAGACAGACACACACACACACACACACACACACACACACACACATACACACAGAGTCTAGGTATATAGAAGTCCCTTATATACAAAAGCATCATATTCCCATATAACATATGTATGGTTCTCACATATATAAATCATTTTTGGTTGCTTATAATACCTGAATCCTCAGAACCTTTCCTTGTGCTTCTATTGAATGAAGAGTTTGTTTTAGCTTCAGATGGAAGATGTGGTCCCCCCACCCCCGATGCAAGGAAGGTATGGTGGCAGGCATGTGGGGTACCTTGTCCCATCACATCTATAACCAGGAACCAAAGAGAAATAAATGAATTGTTCTGTTCACTTTCTCCTTTTTAGTTACTCCACGAGGCAAGCCCATAAAATGATGCCACTACGATAGGGTGAGTCTTCCTTCTCAGTTAAGTGGTTCTGGAAACTCCCTCACAGGCAGTTTCCTAGATGAGTCCAGATCCTCAAAAGTTAACAGCCATTACTGTCCTTCACGATAACAATGCAATAAGAAAGCTATGCAAGCAGCCACTGTATTATACTCATTGGAATTAAAAGAACCTGTACAGCACAAACAAACCACGGACAGCTAGCAACACAGGACGTGGGAGCAACAGTAGCATCTCTGACTGATGGTTGATCGACAGCTCTGTAGGGGCAGTGTCTATGAGTGTGGAGGATGGTGTGATAAACACAGCAAACACAGGTTCAGTACAGTGTGTGTTTGCTGACTTTAGTTCATTAGTTCACTTTAAGTACTGGGGAATTGGCAAACTGGCAAATACCATACCACTAGGCAATACCCCTAGCCCTCTTTCACATTCTCAGGTTGAGGAAAGGTCTCACTAATTTTCCCAGGATAACCTTGAACTTGTCTGTAACCCAGGCAGGCCTAGAATGTGTGATCCTCCTAACTCAGCTTCCTAACAACTAAGGTAACAGAATTATACCATTAGGCCAACAAAGTTTTATTTTAATTAAGGAAATAAAAGAAATGGGTTGAGAGAGAAGGAGGAAAGGAAAGGAAAATAAAGGCAGGAAGAAGGGAAGTGAGGAAGAATTAAATCTTTACATTCTAAACAAATTTAAAATCTTGTTTACATTTAATAGTCTTTTGCCAAACATTAGTATCATTGTGCTAGCAATTCCCTGTCTTGAAATTACACATTAAGAATTCATTTAGGGGTAAAATTTCAACTCTAGAAGAGAGAAATTATTAAGTTAATATGAAGAATGTGTATCATCTTACTGGGCAAGCAAAGGCATGTTATGGTGTGGAAAGGGGCAGAAAGGCCTCTGAGAAATACCACATCTTCTGTGCTTATGGTTCCGAGGGAAAGGTACCTAAAATGAAACCACACTCTGCTTCTAATTTTTTTCTTTTAGTCCATGTTGAAAATGCTCAACATACAGAACTAATATATGCTGTAAATTTCTTAAAGTATTTTTGATGATAGATGTCTCAAGTGAGTACAACAGAGAAATCACAAAATACAAAATACAAATTCCATCTTAAAGAAAAAATTCTCATCTTTCCCTTTACCATTGCGGCAAGGGGTGAAATGCTTTGTGACAAAACTAGCTAAGAAAATAATTTGAGCTGGCTTCCCTGAGGCATACACAGCCCCTACTCTAACCAACTCTAGTCTCTAGCCAAAAATAACTTACTAGGGACATCTCAGGAGGAATCTCAAATGAAAGGATCAAGAGGCAGCTTGATGTTAAAAAAATAAAGGAAATTGAAGGTTTATATATTTCTGGCTAAAGGGACAGAAAATATTGATGTGAGCCAGATTCATTGGTTAGCGACTTTGCAAATATGGTCTCGTCGTGTTACACCAGAATGTACTATGATTCGGTGGTACAGAGGACTTGTTCAAACAACCAATTAAAAACATAATCATTCTTTTCTGAGAGCTGAAAAATACCACAGTGGGTCAAGAGCAAGCATGAGAACCCAAATTCCATCCTCAGCACCCAAGGTAAAAGGCAAGCATGACCATGTATGCATGTAGCCCAGGTAATCCAATCACAGTGCAGGCAGAGAAAGTGGGACCTCCAGGCTTGGTGGACAGCCAGTCCAGCTATAATGGCAAACCTGAATTCAGGAAAAGTTCCCATCTCGAAACATAAAGTAGAGAGCCACTCTGCTAAACCTTTAGCCTCTATAAGCAAGAGTTGTGTGCTTACACACACATGTGCACACACGCACACACACACACACACATTCATACAACCACCTTCATACACATACATATACACATGCATACACACATGGTCCTACACACATACACACTCATATACACACATACATATTCACACATTCATACACACTCATATACACACTCATACACACATTCATACACAAACTCATACACACACACTCATAACAAACTCATACGCACACACATATATACTCAACATACTCATACACATACATAAACATTCATATACACATACATATCCATGCATTCATTCACACACACACAACACACATTCATACACAAACACTCATACACACACTCATTTCATGCATTCATTCACACACACCTACACATTCATTCACACACACTCATACACACACACTCATGTGCAAACTCATACACATACATGCTCATACACACATATTCATACAGACACTCATACTCCTATACACATACACACATGCTCATACACACACACTCATAGGCATACACACACATGCATACACACACTCATACACACATGCTCATACACGCATACACACACACTCGGGCACACACACACACATTCTTTTCCCTATATAAGCTTAGCAGCACTACAGTGTCTTATTCTTGGATATTTTCAGATTTCTGTGTTTGCATTAGAAGGCTCACAGAATCGTAGATTAGTGACAGAAGGTGTACGTCCAGAGCTACACATTTCACTCTACTAGAAATGTTAGTATCACCCAAGTCAACCTTTGTCTCATTCCAGATGAGAAAACCATCCAGGTTTTACATCTCAGGGCTGGGACTCTGAGCCTGCTGGACCACAGCCACATCCACAGTCCAACACGAGTCACCTGCAGTGAAGTGACCACAGCATTCACTGTGCAGGGATAGAGGGAGGAGCCCGCAGGCTGCTCCTTACATACTGACGGCTCTGAGGAACAGCTTTCATAGCGCTATCTTTCACAGCAACCTCATCCTGCTGTTGGTTTGGTCCAACAATACCTCGGTGGCCTTTAAAAGAGACAATTCCATATACTTCTCTGTTTTAAATAATTGTCAATGTTAAATTAGAAATGCTATGGGGCAGAACAGGAATGAACTATTTTAAGGACAGAATCTTCAGAAGTCATTGACTTTGCAGGTTTGTGTAACCAGAGAAACGCATTAAAACATCAGGTACCTCTAATGTCCTGATGACTGGTTTAAAGCTCTTTCAGAGGTAAAGGGGGAGTCATCTTGAGAAGGGGGGAACCCTACCATAATGAACCTCTTTTCTACACTTCAGAGAACCATATGTCCCTGTTGTACAGGAGTTCGTGACACTTCCATTGGTGGCAATGGATGAGGTACAGACAGTGCACTGTGATATACATGAGGACCCCTGGGCTCAAGTCTCAGTTGTACAGGACAGGAAATACAACATGGCAAGAGCTATTGAACACATGGTTACAGGGTTCAGGTACAGTGCACAAGAGAGCCTCCCGATTTCACACCCAATCACTGGGCTGGCTAGAGAAGGAAAGAGGGGGTGATGGGCAGGAAACATGATTCTCCTTTTTCTCCCTTTAAGTAAAGGGACAAAAACTATTACATTAACGGAGAGCACGAGGCATTCAGTAGGCAGGAAGCCTCATCGACACAGGATTGGAAAGCACCGGAAAACTACTGTGGAGATTTCATTCGTGTGTGTGCCTCACGTTCAATGAATGGCTGACTGGATGTGCCCAAGATACAGGAAGGTCTGAGTGAGAACCCTTAGCTAATACAGTTAGTCCACAAGTGAGTTCGATTCCCAAGCCATGCTATTCCCTAACCCCTGAGGGCTTTCCCTCTGTTTCTCCTGTGACAGCCTTCCTCATCCTTCAGGTCTGTTTACATGGAACTGACTTTTGCTTTTTATCTGAGAATCTATCTACCTCCAGCACCAACACATCCTTATCTAGTTAGTGTTTATCGTACCTGTTTTTACTCCGTGCAAGACCGGCACTCTCATTACCACAGAGCTTCACAAAATAGTAGCTGATTTTATAACAAGCAAGCGCCTGGTCGCTATCCATCTGCATAAATCTGTTTGTGAACGAACAGAGAAGGAAGGCAAAAGAGTCCAGTCCTAGAAAGTCTGCAGGGTACAACCGTATCTCTGTTAAAATGCCGCTCGGCTCTCTCACTCTTCGTCAAATTTCACTAATAGGCATACTTCTGAAAGGAAAAACAGGTTCTCTCGGATTCTAAAAGGAAAATATTTTATGGTAATAAAATAAATGCCACTATAAAGTGGGAACTAATTTACAAGCTTATGCTAATAAACTAAAATCTAATGAAATTTACTTTTGCAGCCCTCGCATGACCTGCCCAATGGTGATTAAGATAATGATCGATCACTAGCTCCAGCACGAGGGCACTTACGCCAAACCCTCATTTTGCTTAGCCCCATTCCAGGTGCTGCAAACCTTTCTTTACAGGCTCCCATGAGCTGACGCAGTTTGGCCTTCTCTTTAAGGGAATGCAATACCTTCTGTTCTAAAGAATCCTTTGTTCTTCCATTAGAGAAATCAAGAACTAACTCGTGCTGCCAGTGTGACTAAGGACGATTGATTACAACCATCGGAAACGCGAGCCAGTTCTGGATTACCTAATAGTTACACAAATATTTTCTTATGATAAGGCTTTTGTTGCTTCTAATTTTTGTTTGTTTTTGAGACAGGATCCCATGATGTAGAGCTGGCTGCCCTGTAACTCCCTATACAGATGGAGGCTGCCACCAGAATAATGGGACTAAAGATGTGTGCCACTCATCAGCTTCTTTGTTTATTTGCTTGCTCTATACCTTTTTAAAAGATTTATTTATTATATATAAGTACACCATCACTGTCTTCAGACACACCAGAAGAGGGCATCAGATCCCATTACAGATGGTTGCGAGCCACCAAGTGGTTGCTGGGATTTGAACTCAGGACCTCTGGAAGAGCAGTCAGTGCTCTTAACCACTGAGCCATCTCTCCAGCCCCTGCTTTATAATGTTCAATTTGTTTTAAGTTCTGAGAGGCAAGTCAGCAGCCTCCCATTTTGAGAAGAGGAAACACCTTAGACCATGGCCCTTTCTTATTTCAGCCCCTTCAACAGGGGATGTACTTTGGAAACTCTGACCAAAGCCACAATTTAGTGTTAGCTGTTATGTAAGTGCAAATACTTCTCGGCTTTATTAGTCAAGAGACTCCTCCATGTGAAAGGAAACTCCAAGGTTTACTTTCTATTATACGATAGGTTTGGAACAAATGAAATTCAGGTTCCCTTCTGTTCAAGCTCCGGGGAATGGAATACTGCTAAGACAGAGTGATAGTGCCAATTGGCAGAGACCAAAGAAATAGTTAAGATTCAATCATCCAATCAACTTTCATTATAAGACTGACCATCTTTGCTTCCTGGTTCAGGCTTTGCACCAATGATCCTATGTAGACATTTAATTTTAATTAAATGGTAACCAATTAATTCTCCCTATCTAAGATGATCATGAGTGAATGGATACTACAGTATCTTGGTTCCTTTGTTTGCACCCAAAGCCCAAATTCCAGCCATCCCCAACGCAACTATCATTTGACCATCTCTGGGTTAATGCAAGATGGAATTAAAAGCAGAGAGCCTCAAAAGTATTTGGGATATCAGAAACTGTTCCTCTAATAAGGGGTCCTGGTAAGTCTTTTGTATTTTGTATCAAGAACAAATGAAACCTAGGCTCCCACTAGTATGACGGGATCCAGATGGCATAATTCTCTATAAACAAGAATTCTCTATGACTGTGAATGCTACAGAGATTGCTTTAGTGAGTCCCAAAGCTCAGTGTTAGCTGTGAGCAGAACTTCTGTGTCGGGCCCACTCTTCCTAAGCCAGCAACCCATTTCCTGAACTCTCTCAGCTCACTCAGGAATTACGGGCTGTTAACGTGGCATGACTTAATCAGCATGCTGCCTTTAATTTGTGATCATTATTTCTAAAACAGGGTTCTTCAGTAGGCCTTGCTGGAAGCTGCATTCCTACTTCCCAGACTTGGTCTGGCTCTCTCCTCCTCTTTCATAGTGTCATAAGTACATCTACTCAGAAGTCTCTTGGCATGAGATGAGGCCCGCTCACCTCCCTGAGCACCTCCCAGCACACCTCTGTAGGACTTCTACATGGTTCACTTACTTTGTTTTAATTTTTAATATTCTATCTGGTTTTGTCAATTCCTATAGAAAGCATCATGAGAACTGATGATCACCTGACAAGTACGGAGATTAACAGTTCATAGTCAATGTCACTGTTGTATTCCTGGAGGAATCGGACAGCAATGAGAGGTCCCCTTTAGAATCCACCTCCTTCCGTGTGTGTGTGTGTGTGTGTGTGTGTGTGTGTGTGTGTATTCGAAGCTGAAGAATTGCTGAAGTTAGCTACACTTGAAGGTAACACGGCTTATTGCTTTCATGCTGGAGACGTCCCACAAGACCGCTGATGGATTTCACAGTAAAAGTCTGGAACTTCCACAAAGACATCTAAATTTGAACATTATCAAAACATGTGTGCCTCAAAATGAAAGTCCATGGGTGCAGCACTGCGTGACCCATCCCCAACTCAGATATGAGTGAAAAGACTGAAAAAAAAAAAAAGAAGACAAAATTCCCACTCTCTACACCTCTCATGGAACGCAGGGCCTTGCAAAGTGAAATTTCTACTGGGCTGTCAATTGAAGAGCTAGTCACCGAGAAAGACGGTCAATGTAGTGTCTACATTGCTTACACATCAGATATGTCAAAAGGTGTCAGTTCAATTCCTAAAGATCCATAAATATTCAAATGGATGGAATATAAACCTTCTGGGCAGTGACATGAAGCGTCGGTCTCTACAGTGACTCCTCTGGACCCATTAATCTCTGAAACTGATGAATTGTTAGAACACCCAGTCTAAGATTTCTAACTCATCTCATAATCTCAGATAGAAAGAACCTCACAGGGGGCAGCCTGGTTGGTTTTGTTGTTCTTGTTGCTTTGTTTTATTTCCCTTTAAAATATCCGAAAGCAGAACCAAGCAGAAGAAAGCCAAAATTAAAAGAAATCCTGCCTCTTTAACAGTAACGGTAATGATTTAACCAGGAAGGTTTTCAGACCAACACTTAGAGACAAGCGATCCTGTCAGTATTTGTGCTGATGGCTAGAACTTCCCTTCAGCGAGGCTGATTCAAAATTTAGCTAATTGAGAATATTTACAAAAATCTATGTGGATAGAACATGAAAATATGACTCACTCCCCTGAAAGGTAGAGGTCCCAATTTCCAAACGTCTGTGGATATCACTGTGCAAGTTTAACAGACAAGGTTTGAGAGATAATCTTTCTGCAAGAATCCTAATCATTTAACTTTTAGAAAACAAGATTGGCATTGATACTCAACAAAACCTATAGAAAACTGGGAGTGAAAACTGATTTTGAAGCCAATGTAACGTCGTCATGCCTTGAACTGAGGAAACATGGAAGGAAGAAAAATGCAAGGCAACACACATCATGAACAAGAATGGTGGGCCTTCATGCCCTGCCCCCCACCAGCACCATCAGAGCAGGAGTGACCTGCAACACATCTCCTTTAAAATCTGAGGAGAAATATAATTCACAGCATCAGAAAACAGCATCTAGGAAAACATTTCAAAAAAGACGGTGAAACCTGGCCCCGCCAGGCTGCCTGAACAATGTGCCAGCATCCCACTTGCTGATGTGTTGGTGGTCCCTGTCGTCGCTGTAGAAAGTTATGAATATTAAGTAGTGTAGCTAACGAAGGGTGACACTGATTTATTCCAGCAGTGCTGCACACTTTAAGCTAGACCAAGGTGACAGCACATTGAACAAACGTGTAGATCTGTGAGCCCAGAACCCCAAACCCCAGAATCTGTGAGCCAAGCAGGAGGTGTGCATCTATTCATCTACACTGAGCTTAAAACTTTAGCATATCTTTTGATTGTATTTGGGTCCATATCCAAAGGATTCGTTGTGTGAAGAATCTGGGTTCCTAGAGATAAGCTAAGGAATATTCTACAAAAAGATCGACTCTGCTGATGTCTTCCAATAACTGTGGCATAGAAAGGAGCGGTGAGTTAAAAGACAAAAAGTAGGAAAAATTAAAATAAATTTGATAAGTAGTACAATATATTCAGTAGCTTAAAATTTTCAAATATGAAAAAATTGTATGGGGGAGCCTAAAGGAAGGGGCATGGTCCATAAACAGAATGCTGTTTCAAGTTAATCATGAGATAGATTTGACAACCCAACAATAGTTATTTAGCTCATGAGAGAATGATGGAGTTTTATCTTGGAGGATAAAACTCAAACATATTTTATCTACGAGTAATAACCTTGACAATCTAAAAGTACCACATGGTCATTCTGAGTATGATACTGAATAGGAATTATACTTTGCGCAAATTAGTTCCTGGACTCTAAAACCAGAAACAGAGAGGTTCCGAGAGGCCCGCAAGTTTAAGGGGTTCCAGAATGGAATCTAATTTGGTGCCACACCACTGCCACAGCCAGCCTCAGCCTGCACACACCCAGGACAAACATGTGGAGAGGGGACCACTGGAGTCAGGGAGCACCGCTAGCACCAGGGAGTATCTGTAACTTGTTCCTCAGTCAGTCACGTGCTTAGGATGTCTGCCCCATACCTGGGACATAGATGGAAGGATGAGTGCAGGGCAGAAAGGAGGAGAACGTTCTAGCATACAGTTCTAGCATTCCTCATTCCAGCAAGGCAGCGCAACAATGAGAACAGGCCCTTCAGTGACGCAATGCATCTTGGGAGCCAAGAGCTGGAGGGTGGACTTGTCATATCAAAGCAAGAAGGTAAGACAGAGAACCAGACACAATCTCATGCTTTTCAGCCTCAGTGATCAAAGCGTACGGGATGGTGGTCACCAGTCACAAATCCAACAAAAGCAGGTGAGAGATACAAAAGCATGTGGCCCTGATATCCCATGCTCCCCTGCTGCCAGCCTCAGTGTAGGAGGCTCCAAAGAGATCCTCTTCATCCCTCCCCTCTGCCTCCCCCTCTCCCTCTTCCTCTCCTTCATTCTCTCTACCTTTCTCCATCTTCTACCTACTTCTCTCTCTGTCTTTCTCTCTCACTCACACAAACTCTCACACACATTCACATATATGCACATACATGTTCACACATGCATATATGTAAACTCACACTCTCTCTTACACATGCACACATACTCACATGCACAGAGACACAAACTCATACATGCACACACACATACACACACATGAGAGAGAAAGAAAGAAAGAGACAGAGACAGAGAGTATAGCTTTTCTTTTCTACAAACCCCACCAACAACAAGCCAGTAAAACAGGCATATGCTGGAGTAGGTATGAAGGGATACAGATGAACTTTAAACTGAATAAGAGACTTGGATTCTAGATTAAAATTTCACAATTGAACTAGCCAGAGTGGTTCCTCAGACTTGGACATAATTAGCATATGACAGCAACTCCGCTCCTAAAAGAGATGAAATCTTATGTTCACGTGCAAAGAGCTGTATGTAAATTTTCATAACAGAATTATTCATAATAGCTAAGAAGAAAAACAGCTCAAAGACCCATCCCCTGTCAAACAACTTAAAGTGTGGTATGCTGACACAAGAGCACATTCTTAGGCAACAAAAAATAGATATATTACACGAAATGGATCAGACTCAAAAATAAACTACATATCATACACCAAAATCCAAAACCCAAGAGCAAGAACTTCTGCTTTAAAGCTTTTTTTTTCCAATACATAAACAGTTTTCAAGTTTATAATTTATGTAATTATGATTAATAGTCCCTGGGTTAAGGAACACACAGCAGCGGTTCTGGGGAAGTGGATGGAGGCTGGATTTAGACGGGGATAAAACTAGAGCCAGGCAGAACAATTGGCAGTAGAAACCTCAAAGAGAAGTTGCAAAGGGCAGTGAAATGCAGGAGGAAGCCCCGCCCCCCGCCCCCCAGAATATAAACATTCAGAGGAAATCGCCACCCTCTCACTTCCTGTTCTTACTTCTGCCCCTGCCAGGAGCCTAAGGTAAAATGCTGACGTCTCTGCTAATGAGACAGCAAAAACATGGACGGTTGGGCTCCATATGTTGACTTGCGCCATGAGCAGGAGAGCTTTCAGCCACGAATGAAAGGGATGGATCCCAAGGGGGATCCGACTCCTGCAGCTTCCTTCCGGATTGGTGCTGATACATCTGTGCTACAGGAAACTAGAAAGCCAGGGCTTTCTTTCTCAGAAATTTTGCAAAGAGACTTCCTTAAGTCTTCTTGGATGCCATCAGGACCATGGTTTTTGGCAGCTCTGAAGGAGCCCCACCATGATTTTAACAGGGAGAGCAGAGGACAGTGGTGAGCCCTGCTTTTGTTGGGAGAGCTGCCAGGATCTCCGTGTTGGCAATGCACGTCAACAATGAAACTGTGCCAGCTCTTGCTTGGAAATTAGCATGACCATAGCCGAGAAACTCCTTGTGAAGCTGAGACACACTGACCATCAAGTTAGTTTTCTTCATTATACGATTAATGAAGTGTATACTAGGGTTTCTAACTTCTCCCTGTGTCAGGGCTCTCTGTCAGAGAGGTTAGCGGTAGTGGTGATGATGATGGTGATGATGGTGGTGGTGGTGATGATGATGGTGATGGTGGTGGTGGTGGTGGTGATGATGGTGGTGGTGGTGGTGGTGGTGATGGTGGTATCAGTAGGACAATGGCTCAATTATATATATATATATTATTAAGTTATATATATATATATATATATATATATATATATATATATATAAAACTTAATGAGACTAGGTACTGTGTTACATCCTAAAACACTTGAAGCTCACAATCTGTAAGGTAGATATTTTACAGAGGACCAGGACAAAATATGACAATGAATAGTTTACCCCAGGCCTGAGGCCACTGGGTAAGCCTCACAAGAATCCAGGCAGGATGATTAGAGAACCTCTCCACAAAGCAACTGAAGTCAACTGCTTGCTGGGCAAGCCTAGAGTGGAGAAAACCAATTTACAGAACGTGAAGAGGAAGGAAATCCCCGTTTTCTAATCCTCTGTCTAACCACTGTTTTAAGCTCAGTGTCCTCAGCTGCTCCCCATCAGGTGAGCTCTATGCATCTGACAGGTCACCCCAGTCCTTCCTCTGGAACCATAAACTGAAGTGAAGCCTTCCTTCTCTAACTTACATCTGTCATGGTATTTATGGTGGCCACACAGAAGTGACTACCACAGTGATCCAGTGCATCTAAGTAAGGGCCTGTGAGCAATCAAGGACCAGTGCACTCTTACCCAGCTACACAGCAATCCTCTTATTTCCCTTCCTGGACTGCTGTGGGGGAAAGGACGCCATGTTGGATTTGGAAGCAAAAGTTAAGAAGTGCAAAAGAACTGGCAGTGTGAGCATGCAAAGTGCTTCTGGAAGCAGATTTCTCTCACCTGCTCAGACCTTTACCAAGAAAGTAATAAGTGCATGTATGCACACACGCATACACAGAGACATAGACACTCACAGAGACACAGACAGACAGACACACACACACAGTCACATACACACAGTCACACACACACAGACAGACACACACAGAGACAGACACACGCACTCACACACAGACAGACACACACACAGTCACACACACACAGACAGACACACGTACTCATACATAGACAGACACACACACACACTCCACCTGTACATTCTGTCTCCTATAGAATGTCTGTCCATACACTAGATACTAGAAACCAATGCTTTGAGTTTAGATATGATCAATGACATGAACAGCCTGGATATTATCTGTAAAGGAAACTCCCACAAGGACAATCAATGCTGCGTTTCTGTTTATGACGTGTGAGGGCGTTGTGAAATCACCCACCAAAATCTCTCATCTCTTCTCCATTGCTCAGCCCTCGGCCTAAGGGCCTATGTGTACGTTAGACTGCTTTAACCCTCATTGGACAAGAAAAGCACATTAAAACTCGCACTATGTAGTCATTGTCCCAATGTGTCACCATCTGTCAGCAGATAACTAAAGTTGAACACAAAGAATTTTACTCCAAAGTCTTTTGGTCCTGTGCAAAAAATACTACACTTTGCACAAAGAGGTAAGCAAGGAGAAGTGACTGAACTGTGGAATAAAATGACTCGAATTAATCGCATTTCCCATCTCTTGATAAACAATTTCTATAAAACCCCCAAGAATCCTTAAAACCTTGTGAAGACATGCAATACTATTCTATGTTTCTCTTTAAGCACCGAATGCCTCAGATGTCGTACCCAAGTCTCTTGTGCGTCTTAGATTTGCGAGTGAAGTTCGTTTCTCACGTTTGCACTATTACTTGAAGCACTAAGCTGTGGCTCCGGCTTCTTTGTATTCCTATTTTGTAACAAGGAAGAAAGTGCCTGAGAGGTTTCTGGATTTCAGGAACTCACGAGTTTGATTAAGTATAAAATTAGACTTTGCTCTTTAATCAGTAATCAATTCTGCACATTTGGAGGTCAGCCCTCAGGTTACAATAGTCAGCAGCGACTTGTACTCTGAGTTAGGACAATCCATTGTGATCCAATATAATGTCATTGTCATTGGACCCAGAAAACAAAAACATATTCCCCACACATGCGGATCAATATCTGTGGTGGGAAGCCTAAACTATATTAATTGGGTTGGTGCCTGTCTGGCTTCTGGCCATTTTCTCAGAAGTCTCACACTAGATTCTAAAAATCAATGCTTCCCGCTGCCCTTCTAGCATAGAAGTGTGTTGGGGGAATTAACCAGCATGGCTCAAGGCAAAACTTAGTTTTTATTTAAGTTATAGTAGACTTCAAGAAAGAAGACAGATTGTCCCATAGGATCATTAACATACCCATGGCACTGCCTCTTTGAGAAATAGTTATACCCATGTCAAATAGCTAGAACGAAAGCCTCTGCTGTTGACTGCTTTTTAATTTTTGTGTTTTTAATCTTACATGCATTAGTATTTTGCCTGCATGCATGTATGTGTCCCAAATGCATGCCTGGTTCCTTGGAACCAGACTTACAGTCGTGACCTGCCACGTGGGCATTAGAAACGGAACCTGGGTCTTTTTCTAAATGCATCAAGTGCTCTTAACCACTGAGTCAGCTCTCTAGCCCTGTCATAATCGTTAATGAGAGACGTCCAAGTGAATATTTTCATGAACTTGGTTTAAATCTGTTTGAAACATCCTTGAAAAGTGATTGTTCTAAAGCTTAGGAGTGCACGGTGAGGGGAAAAATATTTTTATAATCTTCCGTATAGTTAATTTTAAAGTTTTTTCCTCCATAGGTAAATATTACTTTACTGTAAGATTAAATTTTTGAAATAGGAAATAAATCCCAAAATCTGGAAAAACATAGCTATATAAAATGCTGCTAGCATTAGCCTACGCATGATAAGATGGTAGGGACGTAAATACCCTCATGGATCAATCACTTTTCTGTATTTTTTCCCTCCAGAGACAACCAAGCTCAACTGTACAGTTTTCAACTGTGTGCAAATAAAGTTTGCCCCTGCATTCCCTTGCAGCCAGTTGGTCCTCAACAGTTAACATCCTAATGAACAGTTCATCCTAATGAGCGAAAATTGCAAGGTTCATTATCCATTTTTAGAAAAGTAACATGTAATAAAGATATTTAGTTTCGTGTATTTTTAACTTGAAGAGGTACGTTATTCCTTTTGTGGTGAGCTTCTAACGTGCTGACTGAAAGCCTTAGGGCCATTAAGTCACTGTCAACCACACCTAGAAAATGGTGACTTTGAAACAAATCCACCTTCTACTGAAGAAGGAAACACAGGAGAGGTAGTACTGAGACTTCTGAAGTCCTCCAACTTGGACAGGTGGTTGGGCATCTGGGAAGCCACGCTTGATGAGGAAGAGAATAAAATGATGCTCTGTCCACTCAATCAAGACCACAATAACAGTAAATCAGATGTACATCAAGTTCTGAGAGATGAAAGTTGAGGATAGAAATGGAAGATAAACCTAATTGGGAAAATTGGGTCATTGATAGGCTGTCAATATATTGGGAGAGGACTGTCAAGATTTCATTCAAAGATACACACAGGATTGGGTGGTTTGTCTGGAAATTGATTCCCACTGTCCAGAGGGAAATCCAGTCTCTACCGAGAACACAGAATCCTTTGCACAAGACCCCATCTATCTCTCTCAATCTCTTGCCCTCTCTCCACACTTACAAACAGGGAGCTGCTATTGTCTGAGTATGAAATGTCCCCACAAACCAAGAAGGATGGCATATGCCTGTATTGTGGGCACTTGGGATTTTAAGACAAGGGAATACCAATCGATAATTATCTAAGATGACACAGCGAGTTCAAGGTCAGACTAGGTGACATGAAATCCTGACTAGAATAATATAAGACAGAACAAAAAATATCCCCACAAATTCATGTACTTGAACACTTGGTCCACTGCTGTGTTGCTTTGGAGATCTGTAGAAGCTTTGGGTGTGGCTTACCTAACACTTCTGGGTCCTGTCTGAGCTCTTTGCTTCCTGTCTGCCCATGGGGTGAGACTAGCCACCTGGCTCTTCCAATGCTGTAAACCGGAGCTGGTCTCCTGCAAGGATACACTATGCTCTTTAAAGTTGGGAGTCAAAACACAGGAAGAACAAGGACATCTTGTTGGAAGAATTAAGTTGAATATAAATAATCCAGAACCAGTTCTGGGGAAAGGTCAGTCCAGAGAAAAATTGAGGACCAGCGGGAGAGCCAAGGCTGAGCTGAGGAGCAAGGAACTCTGGGATTTGCACTTCTTGTCTAGCTGCTCATCAGCAACATCCATTTGGTTTGTAAACACAGACGTACAAATACATAGTTTTCCCATCATAACATTTGTGAGGATTTTCTTCATTTAAGTCTTTAAGACCTATTGTTAATTTGGCCTGGAGACACAAGTCTGTAAGCCCAGCTACTTAGAAAGCTGAGGCAGAAGGATTGCAGGTTCAAGGCCTTCCTGAGTTACAGGGTAAATTCAAAGTCAATCTGGATAACTTAGGACACTGCATTTCAAATTACATGTGTGTTCATATGTATATGTGTGTATGTGTGCACATGTGTGTGTGTGTGTGTGTGTGTGTGTGACAGAGAGGGAGGGAGAGAGAGAGAGAGGGAGAAGGAGGAGGAGGAGGAGAGGAAGAAGAAGAAGAAGAAGAAGAAGAAGAAGAAGAAGAAGAAGAAGAAGAGAAGAAGGAGAGAAAGAAGAAGAAAAAGAAGAAGAGGAGGAGGAGGAAGAAGAGGAGGAGGAGGAGGAGGAGGAGGAGGAGGAATGTAGAGAGCAAGATGGACTGAGTGATCCAGGAATTTAGCTCAGTGGTAGAACACTTGTCTATGTGTTCAATTAAAAGGTTAAAACTCTATTGTAGACCTCACAAGAATTTTTAAATGTCATTAACCCTTCATTCTTTTAAATGGAAGTACAATTCTGAGCTGAGATAATTAATTAGTGTGGTAGAGAATAGGCCTGGCCCACTCTGCAAGATACTGAAGAAGAAATACAATGAATACTCTTACTCAGCTGTTAAACCTATGAACCACAACAATAGCCAGAAGAGCAAGTGAGTTCTCTGCTTGCTCCCTAATGACTTATTTCCATCATAGAGAATGCTGGAAGAAATCACTTAGTTTGGGTCCCTTCCAGTGAACTGCCTAGTCCATCCAATGTCCTGTCAGAGAAGCATCTTGGAAATCGGACACTGGCCCTTACCCATAGTTCAGTGATAGTCAACGTAATCCTCCCCATCATGGTTTTCATGTTGGATTTCCCATGTTCTACTGTTTGCATATTAACATGGTCCTTCCTCTAAATTTGGTAAATGACTCTACACTCAAAATGATGTGTTAGTCTGAATGTCACATGGTGGTGTGAAGCAAGCTATGCAACCAGAAGGAGCTCTGGAGAGTGACGTAAGAAAGGACACACAGCCCCAACGAACATCTGGGAATGAGTTCCACATTCCCCACAGATTGGTCAGGACAAATCACGGACAGATCTGTGCCACTGTTAGACCACCAGCATGAAGCACTCTCATTCACTGACCCAGACAGAGGTCTTTGGTCCAGGCTCCATGAACCTGGACATTCCTAGAGTTAAATCATGCCAACATTTCCATGTAGGGCAAACTACATCCTAAACATTCTCTTCTTCATGCTAAAAAAAAATAGAGCTAATAATTTTATAATCATAATATAATACAAAGTCAGTGTTATTTTAAGTATTTCACCGGATAGTAAATAGCATAAATACTCGTAGACGAGGGACTACCCCAATTGTTATTGGAGAGACATCATCCATTGGAACCGCTGCATAGACCCAGATCCAAACACTAGACGGAGACAAGGGAACCCCAACGAAGGAGGGAAGGTTTGCAGGAGTCAGAGGTGTCCAAGGCACCACAAGAACACAGCTCACAGAATCAACTAAGCAGGGCTCCCTTGTAGGAGCCACAGAGACTGAACCGACACTCGGGGAGCATGCATGGGTCTAAGCTAGGTTCTTTGCATGTGTGTTATAGTTGCATAGCTAGTTGTTCTTGTGGAATTTCTTACAGCACAGGGAGGGTGCTGTCTCTGATTCCTTTGCCTGCTTTTCCTCACACTGAATTGCCTCGCTCATGCTTAATATGAGGGTGTGTGCCTAGTCTTATTGTAACACGTTATTCTGTGTTCTATTTAGATCCTTGAGAGACCTGGTCTTTTTTTCTGAAGAGAAACAGAGAAAGAGTGGATCAGGGGAAAAGGGGAGGTAGAAAACTGCTATTGGGATGTAACATACAAGAGAAGAATAAAACACAAATAAAAATAGAACAGATAAGAGATGACTATGAGTTTTTACTGATAATGTAATTTTTGAGATATTCACACATGAATATTGTATTTGTAGTATCCTGCTCCTTCCTCCCAAGTACGTGAGCTACTTTTCTGGAAATCGCATGCATAAAATATCACGTCTGAGTAAGACCTGCCTAACTGCAACACCAGTTGATGTGACAATGTGGAGGGGGAAACTCCATGAGGTCCCACTCCCAGATGAAGAGCTATAGGTGGTCACCACCTGAGAGAGGTAGAAACAGTTTTTTCAAGGAGAAACTTCCATATAGCATGTCCAGTCTCAAGTGGTCATCATCCCTAAACACATGTACATCCAAGCAGTACCAATAGGTGTGTATACATATATGTGTGTATATATAGATAGATAGATAAAAATAGCTATATAAACAATGAGCATTTTAGAAGACAGTAACGTAAGTTATAACTCTGGCAAATACTCAAAAGTTAGTAGCAATCTCAAATAAATGACTGAGGTTTAAAGCATGAACTTACAGTGTTTTTGTGTAATTGAATTACAGGAATGAGAATCCTGTGAAATTATCATGCTTTGTGAACATGACACACTAAAACCGAGTTCTGATTCAAATTCCGACTTAGGACCTTGAACTTTGAACTTTGAACTCAAGAGGAAGTGGCCTCAGGGACATGCTATTTCTTCTCTCATTTCTATGTCCCACCCTGTGGACAAAGGATGTGGGAAGGCCACAGTAACGAGGCCTCTCTGTGCATCTTCCCTTTGTTGATAAGCAATGACTGTGGCTGGGAAAACTCAAGATCGATTCATTTCTCTCTTTCTTTCTTTCTCTCTCTCTTTCTTTCTCTCTCTCTTTCTTTCTTTCTCTCTCTCTTTCTTTCTTTCTTTCTTTCTTTCTAGTTACAGTCTTGAAACTTGTGACCAAGAACACAAGGAAATAAATGACCACTAAGGAACCACAGAGAACATAGAAACTATCCCCCGAGGAGTGTGGCTATGTATGCAGTGTCCCTTAAAATATAGATTTTCAACTTATTCCCAAGGGGGAAAAGAAGAGCTGCCTTGGCTATGAGCTCTGTCCCCAAATAATAGATAATAATATTTTCTCATGAAGTAAGTTTGCCTGAGGGATTCAGACATTCTGTCCCTTCAAAATTCACATTAGACCACTGTAATTTGCCCCGGAGTCTCAATTAGCTAGTTCGTCATGTCCAAATGTAAGCAAACCATGGAGGAGAAGGAGACAAGACGCCTGTGAAGAGATACCGTGGGGAGACGGAGACCCCCTCAGTCCCCTTCAACTGTAGGGATCCCTAAGGACTTTTTTCTCCTACTTACCAAGGGCTTGGTTTCATCTTCGTCTTTGAAATAATGAAGCTGGTCCCCCTTGAGCACAAACCAGCGTGTATGCCAAGTCTTGACAAAGCCTCCTTGCTTCCTCAGCCACCCACACTTGGTGGCATTCTGCCGCCCTTGGCTGTGGGGATTCTCTGTGGAGTCACAATTTTCCTCCATTCTCAAGCTGATGGATTTCCCTATGCAGAAACAAAAGGAAAGAAAAAGGATAAGGTGTTCTGTCCCCACTGTTCTTAAGGAGAGGGGGGAGAGGGGGAGAGGGGGAGGGAGGAGGAGAGAGAGAGGAAGAAGAGAGGAGGAGGAGGAAGAAAGGAGAGCGAAGAAAAAAGAAAATGAAGGAAGGGAGAGAGACAGAGAGAGACAGAGAGACACAGAGAGAGAGAGAGAGAGAGAGAGAGAGAGAGAGAGAGACAGAGAGAGAGAGAGACAGAGAGTGAGAGAGAGACAGAGAGTCACAGAGAGTCACAGGAGGGCTGAAACATGCATATTGATTCGCTGGCTGGACGTCTAGAAGCTGGCCACATACCTGCCAAGGGTATGCCCAAAGGGAGAGAGCGTGCTGTACTTGCCTGCCTTCTTAAGGGAGCTGGGGGCTAAGAACCCTTTCCTCCTGAGTAGAGCTGCGGAGTGGGAAATTTCTGGAGGATCCAGCAATGAAAACCGAGCCATCAGCACCTAGGCCCATGAGCCTGCTGTGCAGTGCTGAGGCCCTGCGTGTGCAGGCCTGGCTTGTGGTTACCTGAGCAAGCACAATTCCCACACATGTTAAAGCTTAGGGGGACTATTTTTAAGACCTCACTGGAAGACGCTTGTTTTGCACATGTGGAAATCTCTTAAGATGTTATTCTCTGCTTCCTCCAGAGTTTCAACCAGAGGGTTTCCTCTGCCGAGGAGCTGTGCAGCTGAGGACGCTTAGGAACAACAAGAAAACAAAACAAACAAAACGAAATCTAAAAGGAACTTTCATGGCTAACTGAATTTCCTTTCCCCAACAGGCTCCCTCGAATGCAGGAATGGGGGACTATGGTCAACATCCAGGGTACACTGAGCATTATTTCAGACTGTGTACAAAGGAGAAAAAGGGTATCCACTCGACAGAGAGCAAGAAAACGAGCCATGGGCACCCAGAATCAGCAGCAGTTTTAGGAAGGCAGAAGAAATACAAGAGTGGGCAGGAAGTGGGCAGGAGGTGGGTAGGAGGTGGGCAGGAGGTGGGCTTTTGGCTACAAGCATTTGTTCATGGAAATAGACCCCAGTAAACCCAGTAAATGTGGTGAAAAATTAATACATACAGCATATATATACATCAAATATGTCATATGTATATGATATACATATCATACATATATCATACACACACACACACACACACACACACACACACACACATATAAAGCTTCCTCCAGTTCCTTGCTAGTCTTTATTTCTAAACATTTATTCAGGTAGTGGGAAGTGTTAGCTCATCCCTGGTCTTCATATGAGGGTACAAGAAGAGAATCAACTCTTGGAACACAAGCTATTCTTACTAAGGTATTTCCATGTTGCCTTTATTTTGATAATTCTGAGTTGTACTCAAAGATGAGAGCATCCTCACCCCCTTCATTTTCACTACTCACTCTTCATCCACTTGTTCTGTCCAGAGTCCCAGTGACAAATCACATGGTGTTTGTGCCAGCCCCGCTCATCTGTGTCTCTTCCCTGGAGGTGACAGCTCCGACAGCCCTTAGTTGGGGTCCTTGAACTCCTTTGGGGTAATTCTTCCACTTAGTCGCAGCAGTGTTTTTGCCCCTGGGCTGTAATCTCTTTATTTGGGTCACTTTGGCCATCTTCTAGCAGCATCCTGATACCCCCAATCTTTCCTTCAGTTTCTCCTTCGAGCTACTGCATACTTTGGTTGGCTCACTGGTATAGTCTCGTGCTGTGTCTACAAGTACCCTTTCTATGGTGGAATTCCACAGTTGCTACCTTCTCCTTTCTGGGATGCATACTGAAACCTTCCCCTCCAAGGGGCATTCCCATGGCATAGACAGCTGACAGAGAGAACATTCTCTCCCTGTGTGTGCATGTATCTGCAGATTGGATCATGCCTGGTGTGTGATGTGAGTTCGTTATTCCCGGAGGGCAGGAACTTGCAACTCTTTTTCTTCCATAGCTCTTGACCTAGTGTAATGAAGCAGGCGAGCTCCATTCTACTTGAACTCTCTCCCACGTGCACGTGCGTGTGCGTGTGTGTGTGTGTGTGTGTGTGTGTGTGTGTGTAATTTAAAAAATAAGTATGTTCATTTATACCACTGTAAATAATCTTTATTTTTGTCTGCTGGTATTTAAATTATTGCAACATATACAATTTATTTCTTCACCATTCTGTTTTTTCTTTGACTGAACAACTTGTAAATTTAAATAAGAACATAAAATAAGCATTCTGACACACACACACACACACACACACACACACACACACACACCCCTACAACGTATTACAGCCAAACAAATTCTTTCTTTGGGGCTCTTTTTAGGTTCCCTCTCAAATTCATGCATTTTATTAACTTAAAAAAATATTGCGTCTAAAGATTTCCAAGGTAATTAGCAAGCTCCCATCAATAATAAGGAAATACATGCAGCCAATTCCCTTTTCCTTCCTACTCTTTCTGACTTAATGGAAAACGTGTGGCTGTGTCAGGACACAGTTTATGACCCTTCGTGCATCAGTTGCTTCTAAGTTTGCCTAAGCCAGGGCAAGTGCAGGGCCCACTGAACCCCTGGAAAAGCTGTAGCACGATTTCATAATACATCATCTCAGCAATGCTAATTACATTATTCAAACAAATGAAAATGATTTATTATAAACCTGGGGGGGAAGGACGTCGTGCCTGCTGCTGTATGGAAGAAAAACAAAATGCAACAAAACAAACTCGAGTCCTACAAAACTAATCAAGGTGTTTGTGGAGAAGTAGAGACATCTGGAGAAAAAGAATCAAGTCCTCTCTCCATCTCAAAATAAAGAGGAGGAACCGGATCATTTCTGTCTCAGGTCCCCCCAGTCCCTACAGTGTGTCATCATCACTACAATTCCGTCACTGTGAATTATCAGGTGTCTGACCATCCTCCGTACCTAGTGAACCATCCATCAGTCAATGTTTGATGCTGTGATCCACCTTGCATTAGGGTCTTACACCAGGTGCCTCAGGGTGACATTATCTCCTCCCAGAACCCGATAGTCTCAAAGCTGATCATGGTACATGACACATTGATAACAAAACTGATCACTGATACCCAATACTTCCTCAAATCCAAATATCAAATATCTGCAAACTCGAAGGAGCAGAGGCCCCATATCCTTCTAATTTGTCTACTGAGTTTCAGTCATCCTCTGCTGAGAAGACAGTTCTCACACGGCTGGAATTGTTTGCTTCTATTGCAAATCAACGCAGACACGTGCTCGCCAAACTTCATCCTTCCAAAAGCTGAGGAAAGCTGTGAGACATTTACGTCAGGTAGGGACTCTACAGCTAAAATTTTTATCGACTTCGCACTATATGTGTTCTACAATCCAGTTTTCTCATGATCCACAGGCTCTGAGACTACCAGGATCCTATTAACCTGATGTCCACTAACTCTTCTAATCCAACACATACACACCACATACACACCATACACACACACACACACACACACACACACACACACATGCACACACACACCACATACATACACACATATCACATACATATACACCATACACATACACACACATAACACATACATATACACCATACACATACACACACATATCACATACATACACCACACACATTCGCATGCATGTGCGCACAGACACATACACACACACACACACACACCACACATACACACACACATCACATACACACACACACATCACATACACACACCCACACCATACACCACACACACACACATCTACCCACCTCACCCCCCCCACACACACACTCACACACACACACATACACACCACACACACATATCACACATACACACATACAAACACATACACACACCAAACACACATAAACACACCACTTACATACACGCACACCACACACACAGACACACACCACATACATACAACACACACAACACACATACCCCACATATACATTCATATACATACCACACACATACACAAACACACACCACATACACACACATATACCACACACACACCATATACACACACATACCAACACACACACATCATATACGCATACACACACCACACCACACACACATACTAACAGCAGATTTTTGTTTGGTTTTTGTTGTTATTCTTTTGTTTGGAGCCTCTCAAGTTCCTTTACGCCTGCAGTCTTCACTTACGTTAACCTGTCTCCAGAATTCTGCCTTTGGCTCTTTCCACAGCCTTTCACCTGAATCTCAGTCTAAACTCCACCTCCTCCAGTGGCTGCCTAGAATGACTACGAATTAGTTCAGCTCTTCATGTTCTCAGTTACCCAACAATGACCCCTCACCTGGCTTCTAAGCAGTTCCCTGAATTGCTAATTATTTCATGGATTTTTTTTGTCTGGTTTCCTTACATGAGTTTTGTTTATTTGATTTTTTTCATTGTCTTTCTAACCCTGAATCCCAAAGGAACTATATGCTACATGAGGTCAAGGCCAAGGCTTTGCTGACCTCAGCACCCCAGTGCCTTTCACAGTGCATACTGGGTCCTCCCTCAGTACACATCTTCTGATGGAGGGAAGGTGCTGCTTGTCCTAGCTTTGTTTTTATTGCTGTGATTAAAAAAAAAAGAAAGGAAGGAAAGAAGGAAGGAAGGAAGGAAGGAAGGAAGGAAAGAAGGAGAGAAAGAAGAAAGAAAGAAAAAAAAAGAAAGAAAAAAAAAAAAAGGAAAGAAGGAAGGAAGGAAGGAAAAAGAAATATACATTGACCAGAAGCAACTTGCATGCTGGGGCTTAAGCTCTATGTCCCTACCACAAGAGGTTGCTGAAAGAAGTCAGGGCAGGAACCCAAGGCAGAAGCTTGGAGGCAGGAACTGAGGCAGAGGCTATGCAGGATCATTGTTCACTGGTTTGCTCAGCCTGCTTCCTTATACAACCCAAGAGCACTGCTCAGTGCCAGCACTGTCCAGGATGAGCTAGGTTCTCCCACAGCTATCACCAATCATAAAGTGCCCCACAGGCTTCTCTATGGAGGCATCACCTCAAGTGAGGTTCCTTCTTCCCACCTGGCGTCTCACTTAGGTCAAAACGACAACAAGGACAACAATAACAAAAAACCCTAACTAGCACAATGTATAACAATGTAACAACCACAACAGACTTTCTGCAAAAGTAACTCGGGCTGCTTGTTCTTTTTCTTGCTATTAAATTCCTTAGTGATAGTTGTACACTTTAGGAGCTTGGGTCCCCTACCCCCCCCCCGGCCCCCTTGGCATGGGAGATTTCAGTTAACATGCAGTCACACGACACATTTCGATAACCTTGAATGCCCTTTAAAATCATAACAACAGCAAGAGCAACAGACTTCAGATAAAACATGACTCTGAAAATCTCACTTTCTAGCCTTGGTAGTAAATGCATGTACCCGGCCTGTCTAGCATCAGATGAGTATGGTTTCTATGTTCCCGTCCTCAGAGCACAACTGGATGTCCACTGGGCAGATCCTTTCCTTCACAGTCAGGACGTAGAAGCTGAGAGCGGCCTGAGGTGACCAAACAGAACCACCAACTGATCGACATCACACGGAAAGTGCTCCAACGACGGGGCTACACACTGATTCCCAGCTAAAGCAGAAAACAGAACTGAGAACTTAGCTGGCATTTCCCTGTCACTCTTGGGAACAGCCCTGATGATGGCTGCCGTGTCGCGTCCTACCTGACGATGCTCCATCATTTAATTACCTTAATCATTTTATCAATAACTGTCTGTTATTGCTCGGTGGCTGACGATTTTGTATCTACAAATATAGTGATTCTTTGGCAAGCAGAGGAACTAGGATCACATACTGTGGTCAAAAGGGAATTCATTCTCCTAACAGAATTCCCCAGACTCAGAGCACAGGTGCGCACGCATGCATGCATGCACGCACACACACACACACACACACACACACACACACACACACACACACATAGGGACTTAAACTGGTGACTTCATTCCAACAGAGGATACATTTACAAAACTGCATATAAATAGGATGCCAGATGCCACAGAGTTGCAATATATCCCAATTTAGTCACAGATTTAACGGCGCATGTCCAGGAAATAGAAAAAGAGACACAAGGAAGGAACAGAAGTAGAGGAGAAGGAGAGAGAGAATAATTGGGAAGCACCAGCAATCCCACAGGGACAGCCTGCTCTCCACTCTGTACATGAGTGCAGGCTGCAGCCTCTGAGGCGTGGCCAGGCTGTAAAGAGATGGCTGGCTCACAGCTCAAGTGGGAGCTCCAGAGTCTGAACATCCAGGATCCCAAGCCTCATGACCCTCAGCAGAAACAAATGACTCCTGTGGGCCAGACAGTCCGTGGCCTCTCCTGGGAGAAAGTGAAAATTGCCAATGTTGGAAAAACACTGCAATTAGCAAAATGGTTTTTTTTTTTGGGGGGGGGGGCTTTCCAGAGTAGTTTTGGTCGCATCCAACTGTCCCTGTTTTCAGAGATGGGGAAGGCATCGTAACCGCACTTCTTGTGCACAGGCACACAGTAGGAGATCACAGATAACCAATATTTAACTCCGCTGTCTTGGTTGCTAAAAAACAACAGAAGCAAAACTCACTGTGTTTTGTGGGTGTTGGTAACATGCTCTTTTGTCAAGCATCTTACTGATATTTTAACGGCTGCATTTCCAGTCCAACACACAGCCCACCTGTACAGTTCACACTATAAAAACATACGCGCAAAACTAGAAATAATCTACAGGACCCAGGCATGCCTTTGTGGATGGATACACTCGAGCAAAGGGCTTGCGAGACTTGGTGGTCCCTAGAACTCTGAGGGAGTAGCTGGGATTTAAACCAAGACTATAGTGCTCTATGGTAGCTTGTGAGCAGACAGCCCCAAGTGTACCAGCCTCGCCCAAATGTCTGAATGTCACATGGTCATGGCTTTTCGCCACTTCCCCTTAGAGCATGGTCTTCGTTAAGGAAATCTTCCGGAACATTCTCCACGGTCTTACACGTTAGCCAGTGGCTAATCATGAGGGAATAGCCTCTTTGCGTCTAGGTGGCTCAAGTGTACATAAAGGGGGAGGTTTGGCTGTGTTGCATCTTCAGAAAAGGAGGGGACAGGCTCTTCTGAAGAGATCCGTGGTTTGTTTTGTCCTTCTGCTGAACTTGGGAGGTGTCCGTCTTGTAACAGGTCAGCCATGACTAGAATTACAGCACACAGTGTTGTACAGTAAACCAAAGCTTCCCCACCACATCAGGTCAAAGCTGGTTTATCTTTAACTCCACTGCCCTTCCCTCCCCTGCTTCCTTAGCCCTCCTTCCTGTGAGAGCCCTCCCTAGAAACCGCTTGGCTGTTGATCAGCTCAGACTCTAGATTCAAGCGCTGCAGCTCTTAGCGCCCTCACTTCTGGTTCTACTCTCCTCCCTGGCCACAGTTGTTCAACACAGATGTCACTGCCCATCCCAGGAAGGCTTGCTATAGTTTCCTGCCTCTCTCCATGACCCAGCCAAGCTATCCGACTGCTCAGTTTCTTAGGGATACCAGGAAAAAGAGGGTGAACTGCCAGTGTAACCTTGGGAGCCATGAAAGGTGGGCTGAAAACAAAGGCAAGACAGGAATAGGCTACCAAGGAGTGCGTGTGTGAATGGGAACAGAGCCATGAGTGTCAGGAGATAGAACAGCCAGAGCGAGAGGTGATGCCTCCGTTAGCAGTCTTTGCCCCTGGAGGACAGACGGATAGCATCTCTCAATACTTGGGGTGGGAGAGTGCTGGAAATTCAGCTCAGGTATGACAGTATGAGGAGGTGGGGGATCCCTTCAGAGGTGGGCCCTAGAAGTAGGTATTTAGGTCACTGGGATTCATTGTTATCCTCGGAAAGAGCTAACGTAGCTATCCCTGGATAATTCTAAAAACAGCAGGTTTCTATTGCTAGAGAAGGTCATGCCAAAGAGTCTCTCAGCTTCCTGTCTGGCCGGATCTTGTTTGCTCCTCTCTGAATGTGCTCCCCCAGTTGTGAGGCCTTCCCACATGAGGCCCTGGCCAGAGATCCATGAGGCTGCTCACCTCAGGCTTCCAGCCTCTGTCAACAGGAATTAACAAAATTCTCCCTCATAAATAATCTAGGCTCAGGAATTTTGTTTTAGAAATAGAAAGCAAGGTAGTATAATGTGATTATATTCCCCCCTAAATAGAATGTCCTCCCCACACCCCCCTTTTACACATCCACAAACAGACACACTCACACACACACACACACACATGCACGCACGCCCGCGCACACACATACACACACACACACACACACACACACACGCTGCGCACACCACACACACACACTCATATGAAGATAGAGCACCACCTTAGATTTTTAGACTTTACAACCCCAGACCTCTCACATCTCTTCCTAAATTATTATACTGGCTCTCTGTCTGCTCACAGAGTCCATTCCTACTGCAACAGCGTTATACATTCAATCCTTGACAGCAGGATTTCCTTTTAGAAAACGGATCGGGTCATGACATTGTAGTGCTTGTGCTTTTCCAATAATTGCTCATTTGCACTCAGAGTTAAATCTAAAACATCTGGTCTGGCATAGAAAGGCCAGTGTGATTCCCACCTGCCTTTCCCAAATGCCACACCATGGCTTTGAATGGCCAGTTCCAACCCCTCTCCTCCTCCTCCCCCTCCTCCGCCTCCTCCCCTCCTCTTCCTCTTCCTCCTCCCCCTCTTCTTGCTCCTCCTCCTTCTCCTTTGAGTTTCCATTCATATGTGATCTTTCCCCCTCCTCCTCCCCCTCCCCCTCCTCCTCTTCTTCCTCTTTCTCCTCTCCCTCCTCCTCTCCCTCCTCCTCCCCCCTCCCTTCCCCTATTCCTCCTCCTCCTCCTCCTGTCCCTCTGAGTTTCCACTCAGTTGTGACCTTACAAGCCCTGAGCATCCATCCGCTTGGGTGTGTTGCTCTTATCCCACAGTCCTTGTCCACAGTACCCCAGCTCCGTGCCCTATTTCACCTTTCCTAGTTTTGTCTTTGTCTCACTTGTTTATGTGTCTCCTGCCCATGTCAGCACCTAGTGTTGCTTTGCTAGTCGGCTATGCATGCCATATATAAGCAAAATATCCACACACATAATGTTTAAAAAATAGAAAGAAAGAAAGAAAGAGAGAAATGTCGAGAGCCCACGCAGGAATCCAGAACCGCTGAAACTGCCAGGTACCTAATGCAATGACACCACACCAGAGTCCCCTGTCTACCTGATCCAAGTGCAGTGGGTTAAAGAGAAACCGACTTTTAGACATTATTGAGAAAAAAGTAAATAAATAACTACGTTTTTGCTTAATGCAATCTTCTGTAATCATTCTTAACCATAAACTGTCCCCAAGAACATCTATCCATGAAGAAAACAAGGAGACTGCAGTACAGGTAAGGATGAGAAGTTTGAAGTAGCATCAACGGGATGCACCCTAGGACTCCAACATAGAAATACCTTAAATCCGCAGTTCACTTCCCAAGGAAACATACAGAAAATGGTCCTGTTGCTTCGTTATTTGAAATTAAATTGTTTAAAACATCAGACAGAGGACAATTATATATATATATACATATATATATCACATATATTAATGTGTGTATGTGTGTATATATATGTGTGTGTGTATATATATATGTATATATATATATATATATATATATATAGAGAGAGAGAGAGAGAGAGAGAGATTACATTATAAACCAATCTACATCTTGTGTTGTAATCTTCACATTGTCTACAATTATTTTCCTCGGATATAAAATGACTTAATCATGTGGAAATTATAAAAACATAAACTCTTTAGAATTTCCTTTATTTTTGTTCACTCCTGGATATTTTGTGTTGTATGTTTAATATTTCGGGAGAGATCATGCTTCCTTGTACGGAGGTTTTAGTCAATTACTAAGGAGAGTATTTTGATCCATATTTAGAAGTAGTCTCTACCTTCCCATCACCACCTGAGGAATTCATGAACAGGACCCTTAAATTTCTCACAGCTTAGAACCTCAGTAGAAAGGAAATCAAAACAAAATGAAGGCTTTACTGATGATGGGGCTAAGAAAATGTCGACAGATACATGGTGGGTGTCCTTCAATCATTTCAGCTCTTGACAGACATTACAATCACCTGGGTGAGTTCCCCGATGTCCCCTCAACACAGAAATCTTGAAGAAAGAAAAAGTAAATGTGAGTTGAATGTTTCTCCCTTTATATTAATTAAACTGACATGACTAGACTCTTCAAATAACACCAAACATTTGATCTTATAAACGTGTCAACTTAAACGCTCCTGCGTTCTCCTATACCTCTCATCCAGCCATCTTTTGTTTTGAAAAGCAATAGGCAAGAAGGTTTCCACATCTAAAACTAAGACATAAGGGGATTATGCTACCAAAGACAGAACAACAGAGATAAAGGAGAAATGTGAATACAAGAGGGAGAGGGGAACAGGCAGCACAGGATTCTGAGAAAGACTCCAAGCCCTGCCCAGGGTACCATTTCTCTGGGCCTTCTCTCATAAGACAGTCTTTGTACCTGAGGTTTATGGAGTCCCTCGAACCCTGCTCCCCCATGGGTATTTTTAAGGTAACATAACAGCTTTCATAAAGCACTGCTTTGATATTAGACAGTCTGACCTGGGAAAATCTCATGCCATTGACCACACACCATTCCAAGTCTCTCTGTGGGGCCAGCCTTTTATTCAATCATACTTCAAAAAACGGACAAGTGGTCAACCTGACTAAGATAGCGATTTGTTTCCAATGAACTTTGAGGTTCCCCCTTCATGCAGAAGCCTGGGGTGCTTAATGATCTCCAATAAGGAAGCTTCTGCTTCCTCAATTAATCCTATGGGCTGAGTACCACCGGGCTCTCTCTATAAGGCCAGGAAAATGATTCGGCTCCCTAAGTATATAAATCTAGACCTAGTCACTGAACCTCAATTACTCGCGCAGTGGTTCATCACGTGGGCACTGACAAGACAGCTTTTTCATTAGAGTTTGAACAAGCTGGGGGAAAGATGTCAAAGTAGAAAGAGAGAGGGAGAGAAAAATGCCCGACCGCTAATCTACTTTCTCAAGATTACTCCTGTCAAAAAGGACCGTGATTTGTCAAATCGCCATGTTTAATGAGATCTAATTATTCTCATAATTCGAACACTTTAATACCTCAAAATCATTCATTTATGCCTTATTTTAGAGAAGCCAAATAGCAAGCTATCTTTAATATGAGATATATTCAATTATCTTTCATTCAAAAGAAAAAGACTTAAAATGGGGTAGGCACCTCGGTGGTATGTATTTGGAATATCCAGAGCCTCTCCAAAGGTGAGGCTGTGTCTTGAATGCCATCTTGTTCTGATTGAGCCCAGTCTTTCTTCAGTAGGACAGACCAGCACCTGGTTGCTCAGAGGCCTGAGCTGTATTGAGACTATGGCATCGTAGGCGTAGAAAGAGCACGTGTGACTTGCTCATATCACCTAGAGTTCTTTCTTATGGACGTGAGAGACACCAGAAGAATGACGTGTAGCCCGACAGCATTCATCATCCCTGATGACCAGAATTCTACAAAATAAAAACACTTGGGGACAAGTGGTGTGGGAGGTCAGAGAGGGATCTGTGGAAAGCAGGTTATGGTTTGGTACCTCCGCTCCGCCCTTGACTGTCTTTCCCCAACCGTGTGGGATACAGCTCGCTCTTGGCAAACTGAACAAGTGCGTTTCCTTTATACCTGATCCAGTCTGAGTTGCTGTTAATAAACTGTTACACAGGTGAATCGTTTTACAATAGGAAAGAAACACTAAAATTTCTTTGAGACGCTGTCTTTAAAATAGCAAAAATCTAGTCTTAAATCCTACAGTTTACTATTCTGTACGTGTGCAGAGGTTCATTCAAGCTAGATCTTCAGCTGAAACCCAAACCTTACAAATGAAGATATAAGGAAATAAATTTGCAGTATGAGGCAGGAAGTGAATTGATGATAAGAAAAGCAACAGCATGAAATTACGATGTTCACTTTAGGCAGAGGGTTCCGTTTGTTCAAAAGCTTCCTCAAGGAGACTCATGGTTCCTTGGAGATCATAAGAAGATGTTTATGATGCATGCATCAACCAGAAGGTGTCTACCCATGAAGAAGCACTCCTAGGATTCAACACTAAAACCCTAACTGGGCCACATGATTTCAGAAGTGATTTCCAATGCAAGATACACAAAGCTTCAAGAACCCCATGAAAATGTCCGAGTGCCACCGCATATCAAAGAAATGGATATCTAAACCACCATAAGATATCACCACACATTTGCATTGTAAATGCTTACAAATGGCTGATGGGATGAAGTGGTTAGTGAGGTAACCAATAGGTTCCTGCTATCTGGCAGGTGTGTAAATGGTATCAACGCCTTGGAAGAGGATTTAGCAATGCCGTACAAAATTAAATATCATGTAAACAGTATCATGGCAGAGGATTTAGCAATGATGTAGAAAAATAAATATCCTCCTAGTTGTGATATAGCAATTCTGATTCCATATTCTTAATAGAGAAACAGAATCCTCATGTTGATAGAGAGATCTGTACGGCAGTGTTCATCTTTATTGTTTTATATAAGTCATACACTGTAAATAACGCAAATGCTGTCAGCCAATAGGTAAACACACAAAACAAACTGTAAAACCTGAGAGCAGAGTCAGTAAAGAAAACCACAAATGTGTGTGAATGTGGATGCATCTTATTGTTGAGTGGAAGAGGCCAGTGGAGTCGCCGTGTGATCCCATGCACACAGCGTTGACTAAACAGGCTCTATCCATCGTGATACCTGCTACCAAGGGGCAAGCATAGGCTCGAAACTTCTAGGATGGTATAAATGCCTTATATTTTGATGGGATATGAGATATGAGTTCCATGTGTACGGACACTTGTCTAAACTTGTGAACTGTTCACCTAAGTTGTGTGTACAAATTATTATTATTATTTATTATTACTGAATGACTTTATTAAATTTTTTTCAAAAACATTTAAAATAGTGAAGTCTAGTCAGTCGCTGTATTATTTGTAACTCTCAAATTCTTTTCTCTGTTCTTCTACACTGAATAAATAAACATAAACACTGACCTCACTAGGAAGTTAGGTTTCTCGGGGACACTAGCCTATACCCTGTGGTTTGCATTTGGAATTGGAGCAGTGTGAATCCCGTTTGCAGTAGATATAGAAACGAAATCAGACATGCTTAATCGTGCTTCTAGATGGCCTAGAAGATTGAATTACTTCAACAAGCAACTTGTACACAGCTTGGTTTTTGAATGGTACTCACTTCTGCATGGAAACAGTGCTCTCTGAATTAAAGGCTGATTTATATTCTCTCCTGGACAGAGATTATCAGAAGGCAAAGTAACATCAAGAACTTATGGGGTAATATACAAGAACATGGAATAGCATGAGGTGGCTCCCACTGGCTAAATATGGGACAGTATGAGCGATGAAATAACTGATATAATGAATGGTGTCCATAAAATACATGAACACACACATATGCATACATGCACATGCATGTACACATGTACACACATGCATACATACATGCACATGTATACACACAGGAACACTGCACACGTGCACATGCAAATACATATGCATACACACATATGCACACACACATGCAGACACACAGCACATATGCATGTATATCATGCACATGCATACACACATGCACATGCATGTACACATGCACACACATATGCATACATACATGCATATGTACATTCAGGCACATGCACAGGCACACTGCATACATGCATGCACACCGTGTACATGCACCACATATGCACATGCTTATTCACATGTACACACACACATCCACATGCATACATACATGCACAGGCATAGGCACACTGCACACATGCATGTGCACATGCACATGCACACTCACATAAATATGTATAGGCACACATGTTCACATGCACACACAAACAAGCTCAAGCACACACATATGCACACACACTCACAGACATAGGAGCACATGCACACACAAACATGCACAGGCGCACACACAGGCCCATGCACACCATTTTATATAAGAGGCTTGAGCTTTAGCAGATTTCAGCATGTGTAGCTGTGACCTTGAATCCACACTTCACTAATAATGAGGTGTACCTTACATGCTTGTGTGTGTGTGCACATAATTCTTACAGTAACTCTATGAACTACATGCCATATTATCTCTACATTATAACTAAAGAACAGAATGGTGTCTATAGTCCTACTGGTGATAAGTGGCTATTTTCTTTTAAAGGGCTCTATATGTGTGTAACATAACTGAGGAGACTGTGTTTGTAGTCAGTGATCTATCATTGCTTGTCAATTATCGTGATTTAAAAATAGCATGATTCAAAAACTACACAGGAGGCCAGTCACAAACAAGGCTGCATGCTGAAATAAGATATCTAGACTTTGATTTATGATGCGTGTGGGCATAGTTTCCAATTAGAGATCTGTCACTCAAATTTGTTCATCTTGATATCTATACACAGATCACATTTCACATTATTGGTTTTCTTTCTGCAATCTTCCATGTGAAGGTCTCACCTCACTGAGGACTACTCTGGCTATAGCCCTGGAGAATTGGTGATACATCCTTATTCAACTGTCTTTCTGCCATCTTTGATGGCCAGCAAAGTAGACAGATGTGACACAGCAGTGTTCTCAACCAGGCCAAGGAGGACTTAATCTTTCTATGAACTGAAAATTATCAGTGAAAGTTATAAACTCCTCTGTGCTTTCCTTTGCAAAGAAGCTATAGATCACTGTCACCTTGGTTAGAAAAATTACAAAGACCTGAGACCTAAGGATTTCATTATAGCATGAGAAGTACATGATCAGTAACTCTAGATGCCCTTATCTATAGTCGCCTGTTTAAGTCAGCCAGTCATCCCGAGACCTAGGAAATGACTCATGCAAAACTCAAGAGTGACTTCCCCATGTTGAGAAAAAATAAAATATTGAATAATGTTCAGCAAGAATGCTTTTTAACAGCAGTGGGATTATCTGAGAAAGAGCTGTGAAAATAAGACTTGGAAAACCTTACTGTATTTTCCCAGACATTGCCTAAGAAAACCACACACACACACACACACACACACACACACACACACACACACACACACACACACATCTTCTCATCAAATTCATACTTAATTATGATAAAAATTCATTAAAAGGAGTGCTGATATCCGAGAGGCAAGAGTGAAGTGACTTTTTCATTCCAGAGCCTTAATTTTATTTTTCCCTTTTTCCTATTAAACTATTCATCCTCACCCTTGGGCTCACACAGCCCAATCTCTTATGTTTCCTTTATTATTCTCCCCTAATAAAGGAATGAATAAATGAATAACAGAACAGAGGAGTGGAAACTAGGTATTAGCAGTCGCAAATAGGAACTGGAAGCTTTACTGAGGCAAAGCCACGGGCTGCCATAAAACAACATGTTAGAAAGAAATTAACACGTCATTAGTGGCCTATTTTAACAGGCTCTACTTTTCACAGAGCTGTGCGTGTATTTAAATTGTGTATGTACTTAAAGCTATGTATGTGTGTATATATGTATGTATGCATGTATGTTTGTATGTTTGCATGTATGTTTGTATGTTTGCATGTATGTTTGTATGTTTGTATGTATGTTTGTATGTTTGCATGTATGTTTGTATGTATGTATATATGTATTATATATTATGCTTCATGTATTTAAACATAAGTATCACTTGTGAAAATCCAAACATATTAATACAACTTAAATCACAGCAGACCTAGGCTTCCCCTGAAAACATTCAAATGACTGTTTTGATTAGCTTCGCAATTTCCAAGACGGTCTTCAGGAGTGAAGCCTTGATAAGAAAACACTGTCTACCAATGAGACAAAGTCTCCCAGATGCCAGAGAGGAACATGGTGCTCAGACAAGTATCTTACCAAGGCCATGAGTTAAATGTGGTCTTAAGGTTTTCAGAACTGAACATGCCAACAGATGAACACATGAAAAAGATCTTAACAACATAAATGCGTAGGGATTTATCTCAATGTGAAACCCAGCTTAGCCTAGAGAACACATTCAAAACTCAGCCACAGGAATCGAAGTTTCCTCTGTGGAACTCGCTTCACCCCCTGTGGATTTTTATGGTTGAGTTACTTTGTTTTAATTTTTCTCCCTTTACTTCATACAAAACATGTAGTGCTCAAAGTAAGAACCTTCTACCTAAGAGCAGATAACCAAGGAAACATCCGGGAGCAGAAAACATCAGGAGTACAAATGTTTGAGCACAAGAAGGGAGATGGAGCTCTGGTAATTGGTGTGCTTTTCCCCAATTGTGTCCTGGTGTTCAGCTGTATCTTAGCACGCATCTTGAAGACTTCCTAAGGTCGAGGACTATGTCTTACAAACCATAACTGTATGCATCCATGCGGATGATAACAAGACTCAACACGAATCAACAATACGCTCTCCAGGATCGAACACGGCTGGGCACTTAATAACGACAACTTTTCTTCTCTTCACAAATATTCCTTGACTAAATCAGGGAAATGAGGATCTTGCTTGTGAACCTTTCTTGAAATGCAACAAGGACTTCCATATTGTCCACAGCAGAAGTGGAACAGATCCCTGTGACCTTCAACCTCTTCCATATTCTGCTCAGCGGAAAGTCAACAGATCACTATGGCCTTCAACATTGACTAATTTCAAAGAAGTGTATAAAACTACCAATGAACTGACATGTTAAGTCACTACAAACTTATAAACAGGCATAACATAGCAGTGAGGTTTTGGATTTTAAATTACAAAAGTGCATTACCCTTTAACTCACCTAATCCACAAAATGGTATTGCCACTGTCAGTTTTATAAAAGTCAATTCTTTACCTTTCTTCAAGATCTATAGTCAATTTCATTTACACAGTATAACCAGTATCGAGAAATACTGCTTGCCTTACATGCTGTTACAGTGTGCCCTGGGTGACTTTGGGTTCTAAATTCAAAGATTTAGCCACCAAGAAACTGAAAATACTTGGCGGAGGGGGACAGGGGTGGGAATCTGTACTAAAAATATAGGGACTTGTTTTCTTGGCATTATTCTTAAACAGTCAACACGTACATACATACATTCACATGCCATTAGCTATTATAGCCAGTTGAAACTAAAGAGTAAGGTATGTGTAGGTTACTTGCAAATTCTATACCGTTTCCTATAAGATACTTGAGCCCATGTGGATTTGGTGTTTTGGAGAATACCGAAGGACAATGGCCCTTATTGAACAGACTAGCTATAATTTTCAGCGTGTGAACACCCATATGGCCTCCACTAACAACTCAGAGAACCATTTGTCATAACTAGGTAGATATATTAGAGTTTGAATGAGTAATAAGAAAACATACCACCCTTCGGGAATGGCACTGGAAAACTCTGGAGTGATATTTGAGATACATGGTGAAGAATACAAGCATGGTGCACTCCACTGCTATTGTAATAAACTCCAGTGGTATTTAGCCTGGATGCCAGCATCACCACCTGTGATCTATACTCGTGAGGGAGTGTCCTACCATCACCCTAGGAGCATTAGAAAGAACAGAAGGTAGCATCGTGTGATGAATTACAGTAGGGGCTAAAGTACTGAAATGTAGCCATCAAAAATTCCTGGGCACACTGGGCATTAGGAAATGTCAGTTTCACTTCAAACTTGTGTCATCCAAATAACTGAGATGAAGACAACATGACCTTCCCCAGGGACCATTTGCTGTTTGTCCTGAGCTTCTGGGAGCTCTTACCACTACATACCTCTGCTCAGTGACACTGGCCACAGATTCACTTTCATATTTACCTGTTTGCTTCTTTTACTGGGCTCCAATCACTTGAGTATCCCCTAAGTTCTTTGAGACTAATAGTTTCTGCTTGATAGGTAAGATACGGTTATCAAAATGTTGCCAGATTTGTTAGGTGACTGAACATGAGTGAAAACAACACTGGGCATATGAACTAAGCCTTGGCACCCCTGCTGTAAGAAACAGCCCAGGGCTGTTACCAAGAGGTTACCAACTGGGATGACCCACACAAAGTATCCTGTTGTCAACATCCAGGGACCAAGGAATAGAAGTGGTCAGGGAAAGGATGGCCAAGGAATAAGTCGGTGGTGTGTCAAAGGAAGCAGACAGTGAGAGGGTCTGCAGACTGAGGGTGGAGCCGTCGTCACTGTGGTTGTGGAAACTGGAAACTGAAGACACAATTTTAGAGAATCGCAGTAGATTTGTGCATTTAAGTAAAAGGTTTCAGCGCAATTGGAGATCAACAAAATGGAAATGTGTACAAAAGAATAAATACAAGCTAGCATGCTCATACCTCAAAACAGCAACACAGCAACAACAACAACAACGGCAGCAACAAAACAGATACTAAGGAAGTACAGTCTAACAGACATTTCGGTTTTCAAGGCTGCCATGTTAGAGATGGAGACACATTCATAAACATAAACACATAGGGGAAAGCCTTGATAAAGTTCCTTGCAACCTCTTTCTTGGTCTCCTTTCAAGGGTTTAACAGGAAAAGGAGTTTGTGGAGAACTAAATGGGATGCGGGCTGTGAGATTTGGATGTGATAATACTTTGCTTTGATGCTGATTATCCCCTATAACCACATCCCCTGTCTTATTCTAGCGTTGCCCGTGGATTCCCTCTTAACCATCACTAGAATTAACAAGTTAGATGAATGAAGACTTGTTTCTGTCTGCAGTGCTCTTCTGAGCCCTTCCTAACTTTAATTCGCTTGGTCTACTGCCAGTAACACGGTAGTAGCCACTTCCTACATTGTTGAATATGACCAAGTGTTATATGCTGGTTCCTGCATATGGTGCCATTGGGAAGTGATAGAAACTGCAGGAGATTAGCTTCTTTCAATGGTTCAAATTGAAAGAAGCTAAGAAACTGTGGAGGCAAAGTGGTAGAGATTTGTACCCTGACTATCATGAAGGAAGCACTTTTTCTCAAGCATGTATTCCAGGCCATAATACTCTGCTCTGTGATAAACCAAACAGCAACAGAGCCAACTGTCTGTAGTTTGAAACCTCAAAATCTGGGAGCCAAAATATATCTCCTAGAAATTGACTTTGTCAAGCAATTTGCTACAGTCATGATAAACCAACTAATACAAACACACAAACACACACACACACACATACACACACATACATACACATACATACATACACATACACGCACGCACACATACACACATATACACATGACTACTTTGTGATTGGTTTGGGGATTGTGAGGCATAATTTTGAATGTAATGACCATTTTTACCTCATAATTCTCTTGAAATTAAGATATAATCTATTTATCATCATGGAGAGCTACAAATAAATGAAAATATTCTAACAGTGCACCTTCTACTTCTAAATGGCAATGAAACCCTGGACAAAGAAATACAGTTACAAAGTAACTGCCATGGAGGAGGGAACAAAGACTCTTCTGGAAGTGCTGAGGTTGGCCCAGGGGCAGGCTAGGAGAAGACATCAGCCAGGCAAAGCAGCAGTTGCCTCTAAGTAGCAGTATAAACATGCAAAACAAAGGAGAGGGAGATACACAACATACACACACACACACACACACACACACACACTACACACACCATACACATACACACACACATACTACACACAACACACACCTGCACATACACACACATACACACACATACACACCACACACACACACACTACACACAATACACACACATACACACACACAGATACACACACGCACACAGACACACACACACACAGACACACACACACACACACAAGGGTGTGACAGAGACAGAGACAGACACAGACATTTGGTGTCTATCATCTATCTTTTGAAGTCTACGACTACTTTATAATTACACTCTACAATTCAACATACTTCAATTCATTCATACAATATACTTCAAGCTTAAGTTACCCACTGGAGAATCCACACATTTTAGTTCTTCGTCTTGAGAGATATGCAGACCACTTGATAAACTGCACAGCCATAGAGACAGTATTTGGTTTGACTTATCATCAGCAGAAGCCCAGTAGATGTCAGTCAGGGGTGTTTTATGTTAGAGAAAAAGTGTTTATTGGTTCCTCGCTCAACCATTTCATCCCTGTTCTGAGGACACTTGCAAGTGACTCTGATCCTGATAGAATGGCTCACATCTGAAACTGGCAACTAGAAATTGCTCAATCTTATGTATGAGACTTAGGTAAGAATTGGAGCACTGTGGAGAACAGTTGCCACATGCCATTTCACTCAGCTGGCCCCGAGTTCTTAGGCATTCACTAATTTTTCTTAGTTCCTTCTGTTAGCATCCACACACACCCATGCCTGTCAGACTTTGCCAACTATCTTCTATGCCAACCAACAGACTAATGGCCTGTACTGTGATCAGACGACCCTGGTGCCATGTGGATTCCTTTACCCCTAGCTTCATGCCTGCTAGACAAGGTGGCCAGAGAGCAGCCTATGGTGCCCTAGCATTATTCTGACACAAGAATCACAACACAGCCATAGTATAGCATCTTCCTGCTTCCTAAAGGTGCTGTCTAGAACACTTCCATGAATAAAACTAAATCTGGCCATTGCTATAGATAGATGATAGATACATAGATACATAGATAAATAGATACATAGATAGATACACAGTTACATAGATAGATAGATAGATAGATAGATAGATAGATAGAGATAGATGATAGATAGATGATAGATACATATATACATACATATATACATACATAGATACATAGATAGATAGATAGATAGATGATAGATACATACATACAAACATACATAGATACATAGATACACAGATATATAGATAGATAGATGGATAGATACATAGATACACAGATAGATACCTAGATATAAAGATACACAGATACATAGATAGATAGATAGATAGATAGATAGATAGATAGATAGATACATAGATAGATACATAGATAGATACATAGATATAAAGATACACAGATACATGGATGGATAGATAGATAGATAGATAGATAGATAGATAGATAGATAGATAGATAGATGATAGATACATACATATATACATACATAGATACATAGATACACAGATAGATAGATAGATAGATAGATAGATAGATAGATAGATAGATGATAGATACATATACATATATACATACATAGATACATAGATACACAGATAGATAGGATAGATAGATGATAGATAGATAGATACATACATATATACATACATAGATGATAGATACATACATACATAGATACACAGATACATAGATAGATAGATAGATAGATAGATAGATAGATACATACATACATACATACACAGATAGATAGATAGATGATAGATAGATAGATAGATAGATAGATAGATAGATAGATAGATAGATAGATAGATACACAGATACACAGATACACAGATACATAGATACATAGATAGATGGACAGATAGATGGACAGACAGCTGTATCTCTAGTTCTCCGACCTCTAATGTTAGTAGCTTCCCAACCTTCCCGAGGCTGGTTTTTCCCATCTGCCCCACACAGTTCTCAGTCCGTCATTTCGGACTTACACATTTTTCATGTCTTAATTACTGGAACTTATATGAATAAGCTGACCCAAGCTCATTGCTATTTTGAAAAAAATAAAACCTTGAAGAAAATTATAATAATTCTACAATCATTCTGCCTCCCTGGAAGATCGCAACCTAACACGGACTGGTTATGGAGGTGAAATCTTTCCAGAAGTTTTTGGTTAAGGAGTACCATTACATATTCTATAATGTTCGGTACAGTCTTGCTGCATCTGAAGGTGTGCAGACACAGAATCTGCCAATGCGATCACTTTATTTTGTATTCGATAGGTGAGAAAAGGGGCTAGAGACATTTTAGATCACAAAATCAGTGGAATTGAAAATTACATCCCAAGCAAGGTGGGATGGTCCATACCTTCCCAGAACTTGGGAGGCTGAAGCAGGAGCCTCGGGAGTTCAAAGCCAGCCTGACCAGCACACTGAGACCCCACCTCAAACCCAAAGCAAAGCACTACGAAAGTCACATGGCAGGCTGTCAAGGAGGGCATAGCCTACTGAGAACGGCGAGTCACTCAGGACTGGTTCGGTTGGTTGGTTTGGTTGGTTTGTGCTTGTTATCTTTCGGGGTTGTTTGTTTTGTTTTTCTTATGCAATCAATCACTGAAAGCAGCAGAGTTGGAGGCACGGAACGCAAGGGTGTATTTTGTTTAGACATCAGTTGCTGAGTATGTCAATCAAAAGTAGACTATTATAATACGACTTGACTGATGCAATGATGTAAATGCAAGGCCAAAGGTATAAATAAATTAAAGGGAAGTGAAGAGAAAGCTCAGACACATTTCCACGATGCATACTTGCCTAAACTTGAAAACCTTTTGACTGATCAAAAGGACAAGGAAAAGACGCAGCTGCCTCCGTCAGGACACTAAGGCAGAGCTGAGGCGCGGGGTTGGCTTAAAGAGACCACCGCTCTCGAGGCTTACCATACAAACCGCACGCACACTTGCACAGCGAGTCTAGCCCCTTGTCCTGTGGACCACCCCCATTAACTCTCCCGGGAGAGGCTTCATCTCTCAGTGTGTCCGAGAACGTTGTATTGGTGTTTAAAATATTTCAGCACCACTGCATTCTTGAAGGTGACTTTGTTTCAGGTCACCCTGGGTCTTCCCTGAGAGGATTTCTCACCCACGTCAGCACAGTTTGTAGCTGGAATTGGCTGTTGTCTGCCGGGAGCTGCCACTGCTCAAGAGCAGAATGAACTCCAGAGCTCAAAGCTCTCCATCACCGACGAAAGGCACTGGACAAGCTAAAAATGGCTTTATCCCACCGAGGGTTTGCCGAGGCTTCTGAGCAGCTGCAGGGTTAGCACGGTCAGTGCACAGTTTGTTTGCAAGCAACCTGAGCACCAAGGGCCCAAGTGCTTGTGGGAAACACTGAAGAGCCGAGAATAGCTGCGGCCAGGTGCGAACGGATGGTCAGAGGCTCCTGCTTCCCTCACAGCGCTCCTGCTTCTTTTCCTTAATGGTCTCAGTACTTACAATTACTGTTAGACCGTGCCCTCGCTTACATGGAGAGGCAGAAGTCTAGGGGGCCAAACTGTAGACTAAGAGTGACTGTTTAGAATACTAAGCTTACATTCCTTATCTGGAGAGAATTACACGGGCAGACAGAATTGTTGGGGCAGATGGAGGTGACGTGAAGAAGTTAGTTATACAGTCCCCAACATGAGTCATTTGTGCTCACCATCCTTCAACTCTCCATCCACAGCCCTCCTTCCATAAGATCTCCCTCTCCCTCCCTCAGTTGGGATAAAGAAGTCATAACTTGACATCTGCCTGGTCAAGAGATCTGGGGCAGATTCCATTTCCCACTAGGTCCCCAAATGAGACATTTACCACCCATGGAGAAGCAATGTGGGAGCCAATGAAATGTCCTCCCGTGGGCTTCACGCTTTACATCTCAGTTTTTCTACTTCACACCCTGACTTAGTCCTAAAGGCTACGGCGCACCATTGCCTGGACCACACGCGTGGCTGAGCCACTGCTCTAACTTGATGAAGACTTGTGCTTTTGACTTTGCCACCTTTTACCGCTCGTGAGTTCTGTCTGGGCTTCCGTTTTACTGTCCACACCACAAATGAGTTTCTCAGCACCTCCTCTCCAGGTTATTAAACGCTAAATATAAAAAGTAACCATAAGAAGCTGGGAAATAAAGCCCCGGTTTAGAATGGTTTGTTTGTTTGTTTCTGGTTTTGTTCATTTGTTTTTTTTTTTTGTTTGTTTGTTTTTGTTTTTTGGGTTTTGGCTTTTTGGATTTGGGGAGGGTTGTGTGTTTTTGTTTTGTTTTTTGTTTTGCCTGAAGAAGCCATTCCAAACAGCTTCCTTCACTTGTTAATGGAAGAAAAATTAAAAAATCCATTTTATAGAACTGTTATGAGAATATAAATGAACCATGAGCGTGTGCTCATGACAATACAATACAACTCCTTAGTGTGTTTATTATTTTATGTTTAAAGATCACCAGGATGCCAATAGTATGGATTTAATGAAAGAAACACAAAGTGCAAGGCCAGTCATGGGACATTAAGTCATGAGCTACTTCTGTTTTTCTAAATGATCAGCCTAAAGTCGGAGAGGCCTGGAGAAGCTGAAAAGTAAGGCTATTGATGAATTCATGTGCAGATAGGAACATGCCGCTTACATTCCCAATATGCTCATCTAGGTCAGTCAATACCCCATGCACAGCGACCTCACGTCTCTGTACTGTTCATCTGCTCATTCACAGAGAATCACCAAGGCTCCTGCTGCTGTTGGATGTGTTAAGGACAGAACTGACCAGATCCACTGTCACCGCAGTGCAGAAGCAATGTCCTCTGATTGGTGTGCATGTTCTTGGTTGAAATCTTCGTTTAGGCTTCTTCTTCTGATCCCACATTCTTAACTTTCTAGGTCATGGTAGCTGTCGGACTCGGGTGCTCTCTTGAAAAATTGCTTACAGAAAGTTCTATAGCTATACTTAACTCACATCTCAGAAAGGGGAAAACCTTGTCTGGAGGTTCCTCAGAAAATTGGACATTGAACTGCCTGAGGAACCAGCTATACCTCTCTTGGGCATATACCCAAAAGATGCCCCAACATATAAAAAAGACACGTGCTCCACTATGTTCATCGCGGCCTTATTTATAATAGCTAGAAGCTGGAAAGAACCCAGATGCCCTTCAACAGAGGAATGGATACAGAAAATGTGGTACATCTACACAATGGAATATTACTCAGCTGTCAAAAACAATGACTTTATGAAATTCGTAGGCAAATGGTTGGAACTGGAAAATATCATCCTGAGTGAGGTAACCCAATCACAGAAAGACATACATGGTATGCACTCACTGATAAGTGGCTATTAGCCCAAATGCTTGAATTACCGTAGATGCCTAGAACACATGAAACTCAAGACGGATGATCAAAATGTGAATGCTTCACTCCTTCTTTAAAAGGGGAACAAGAATACCCTTGGCAGGGAATAGAGAGGCAAAGATTAAAACAGACACAGAAGGAACACCCATTCAGAGCCTGCCCCACATGTGGCCCATACATATACAGCCATCCAATTAGACAAGATGGATGAAGCAAAGAAGGGGGCAGGGCCGACAGGAGCCGGATGTAGATCGCCCTGAGAGACACAGCCAGAATACAGCAAATACTGAGGCGAATGCCAGCAGCAAACCACTGAACTGAGAATAGGACCTCCGTTGAAGGAATCAGAGAAAGAACAGGAAGAGCTTGAAGGGGCTCGAGACCCCATATGTACAACAATGCCAAGCAACCATATCTTCCAGGGACTAAGCCACTACCTAAAAGACTATACATGGACTGACCCTGGACTCTGACCTCATAGGTAGCAATGAATATCCTAGTAAGAGCACCAGTGGAAGGGGAAGCCCTGGGTCCTGCTAAGACTGAACCTCCAGTGAACTAGATTGTTGGGGGGAGGGCGGCAATGGGGGAGGATGGGAAGGAACACCCATAAAGAAGGGGAGGGGGGTTGGGGATTTAGCTCAGTGGTAGAGCGCTTGCCTAGGAAGCGCAAAGGCCCTGGGTTCGGTCCACCAAGAAAAAAAAAAAAAAAAAAAAAAAGAATAAAATAAAAAAAAAAAAAAACCAAAAGGAGGGGTAAAAAAAAACCCCCAAAAATAAAAATTTTAATAAAAAAAAAAAAAAAAAGGGAACCAGACTTCTACACAGAAAGAAATGCTGTTTATTTAGCTCACACAGTTGGTGCTTCAAGAACTACTAAAGAGTTAAACCGTTTAAGCGGGATTCTTTACCTTACACGACTTGCATTATAAAGCCACTCCCCCACATCATAAGAACTGATGCAACACTAACTTAGCTTTTAATTATTTCTTTGGACAAAATGTGCTAAGTTTCCCTTCTCTTTCTCAGGTTTTACAATGAGTTTCCTATGGGCCCTTGAATACCCAAATACTCTACATAAATTAATTCAGAAAGACAACTCCAGATTTTTCTCTAGTACTGGGAAAAAAGCTAAAATACGTGGAAGAAATATTTCTGATTATGCAATGCTTATGAAGTCATGTGGAGCTGTGAATATTTAGTGAAGCAAAGGTTAAATATATCCCTATTTCATAGTCTCAATAGGATATTATCTGAGTCACTATTGAAACTTTACAGTATTCTGTCCCTAGAATGGGGACATGAAAACTGTTCCACATTACTAAAAATGTGTGACAGGGATGTCTTTTATTCTTTGAGATTTCCAAATAACAAACCAGGAACGAGGTAAAGAAAATACCCTCACTAGTTCTAAGCATAGTGGTACCACACGTGGGCCCTGCCTCTGAGGAGAAAGGCCCAGTGATGAACCAGCACAACACCGAGGGGAAGAGGGAACCTTCTGGAAGAGGAAGCAGACACTGAGCATCACAGGTTCCCAGCTAATGTGCTCATGTTGACTTATTCAACTCTTCCTTTTGATAAATATTAAAGACATGGCGACTTCTTTTGTTTGTTGGGCCTGAAAAGGTGTGCAGAACCTTACGCTGTTCAAATTGACTTAGGAATCAGGTCAATGTGGGAAGGAATGGTGGGGAGATTCCTTCGCTCTACACGCCCCCACAGTGAGCTCCATTTTCCAAGCATTCACAGTCAAGGAAATAGTAATTGGATGCCACTCTCATGCCTGACGCAAATACAGCCGGAAATTAACGGACCGTCAATCAAGGCTGGACGAGCTTCGTTGTTGCTGTGGCTTATTTTGTGGTCGTGGTTTGATATATCAAAGGCGAGTATAGTTGAATCGAGAAATAAAGCTGTCCACAGCCATAATTAGGAGCACATATTAATTAGGAGATCCATCAAGTTTTATTTGGCAGAAACTTTCCACATGGGATCCTTAAACATCAACAAGCCAAGGAAGCAATTTGGAACAAACTACATTTTGCCTGAAAGTTAGAATAAATAAATAGACAGACAGACAAATAAATAAATAAATAAATAAATAAATAAATAGATTTGTTGAGATAAACAATAAAAATGATAACTTGAATAAAAGACTCAGGAAATGTCCATCTTTTTAGCATTCCTTGGCCACAGTTTAGAACAGTGATTCTGAGCTGAAGTGCAGTTTGCAATCATTTCTCATACCCAGGGACTCTGGGGCACTGCCTGAAAATATTTTGGTTGCCACAATGGGGAGGGGGGTTCCTATCGGTATCTGAGACATCAAGGCCAACACCATTGCCAGCATCCTACCAAGAACAGAGAGCCAGGCCCTCTCACAGTCTTATCCAATTAGAAGTACCCTGGATGCCAAGTGTACTTGAAATGCTGCCTCAGAACAAGTGAACGTTGACAGAGGCGGAAGGAAGGTCGTCACAAAGATCATCACATCAAGTGACCTTCACCAAGTCCTCAGGCAGGTTTCACCGATATCTTATGCTCTACCAGCAACTAACGATCACTTAAGAACAAGAAAATGAGACCAGATCGAAGCACGTCTTTCTGAGAACAAATGTGAGCACAGTTCACTTTCAAACAGGCATATCATTGAACTAGACACCACGCACTTGGTGGGCTTGCCAAAACTATGGCATAGCTTAGATGTACGTCTGGAACAATATAGCTCATCCCTTCTTCAGGAAAACATGGTTTCCAAGACAATCATCGACACAACCACAAAATCATCTCAAGCCCTAAAATGGTCTTGGCTTCTGATGTACAACAGACACTAGAGCATGAAATACAGAAGCTTCTATCACCACCTAAGGCCAGGATAATTGGAGGGCTATGTTGGTGTTCTGTCTTTTACTCAAAGGACTGGACTCACCGATCTACTGCTATTGGTCATACGGTGCTCATGAAGTGGTATCATGATGATAACCAAGGAAAAAGAAGAGTTCTTTGGCTATCTATCGCCTATGCTGATGAAATGGCACAGAGTCTGTGCACGCCCAGGTACCACCATCCAGGACTCACCCAGGGGCAGAAGACAAAGCGATCAATGTATATCTTTAAATCCTGCTCGACACTCACTGGTGTAGAACCAACTGAGCTTTGAGAACGTCAACTCATTTACCCTCATGCCAACCAACACATCCGACGCCATCATATCTGGATGTTTGCTGCTGAGGAACCTGGTCTGCAGCAGGGTTAATATTCACGCCTGTGTTCTGAGACACCAATTACACCTTGTGCATTATTGCTCTACCAATCAACCAATCTCTCCCAGTCTTTCTCCTCCTGTTCTGTTTTCCAAACTGGTAGCCCAGTTATTATTCTGTCTGTATGTGGCATATATTCATTATTTGCTGTGCTTAGGAATCTCCAATGGTTTCTGAGCTGTTAAAATAAATCATAGTTTCAGGAACAATAGCATTATTTTTATTGCTTTCTATGTATAAAGCGGCTTTGAGCACTTTACATATGGGATCGTGTTTGAACCCTGCCTCTGTGGTAGGGAATGTAGGGTCTGTTACAGTGAGCCCAGACCTACACCCCTGGCCACACTCCCCTGCCTCTCCATGCACTGATATTTTTCTTTAGTAACTGTGTCTTCCCTCTATGCTGCTGTCCTCCCTGTTGGCTCAGAGGCAGATATTCTGTTTGTTTTCTTCATGGTGCACTTTAAGCATGGCAGTGCCATCCAAGCATGGACCAGGCTATACTGTAACCTCTAATGACCTGACCGTCACTTCTGTCATATTTGAGAAATGAATCCACCCAGAGCACAAAGCACATGAGTCGAATTCACCAAACCTACATCTTAGGAAACCGGGGGAAGAAGTTGAGTGTTTGCGCTAATGTTGATTTTAGCCAGAAAAGCCATGCCTGTCCCTGATCAAATCAGAAGCCCTTGTGCATGTGGCGAGATATTGGGAGTTATTTAAAATGAGAAAGGAAGAAATATTTGGCAGGCTCGAGAGAGAATTTTTAATGTTCAAAGTGATGTTAGGGAAGCAAAAATGAATGCGAGAGGATTTCCTAAGCTATCCTCCCTCCAGTTCCCATAGACGGTTAGAAGGAAGCAAAAAATCAGAAGAGAAAAATAGCGTAGCTCAGTACAGAGGTTTAAAAAAATCCAATATAAAATGCTGCCAGGCTGGAGAGCACTGACTGCTCTTCCAGAGGTCCTGAGTTCAATTCCCAGCACCCACACAGTGGCTCACAACCATATGTAATGATATCAGTTGCCCTCTTCTGGTGTGTCTGAGGACAGCGACAGGAGGTATGCTCATATAAATAAAAAGAAATATATGACTCAAACGTTGAGATTTGCCTTTTTATTAATACACACGCCTTATCTTCTGTTATAGGCAATGCACTCTGCTCTTTGCCTGTATGTTTGACACAGACAAAACTTACAGATGGTGACAAAACACTTGACTATTCTGAGTGCAAAGTTACTTTTAGCCTAAATGTGCACAAACTAGGAAGGGAAAAGGTAGCCCTGGGCCCTGAACTGCCTGTGCATAGATGTCCGCCACACCGCCACTTGATACTTAGATCATACTTTTCTTGGACCTCATGATATCCGCGGACACTTCTGAATCCATCTCACATCCCTGAGATGTTTGTAAGACATTGCTGATCCAGCTAAGCAAAGCATTTATTAAACTTTAATTAAAATCCACAAGAAAAAAAAAACTCATCTCCTCAAAAGCAAATCACATTAAGGACTACACAAACCACCGGCAATATTCCTAAATGCCGACGTTAATACTATTACAGAATTGCTTTGTTAAGGGTGTATTGTGCAAAATAAAGCGGGGTTTACTTTATAGGTGAGATATAAAAAAACAATTACTTTTTTTTCCACTTTATACCCTGCTCTCTATCCCCACTCCTGGGCACAATCCTTCACTGATTCCTCCTCAGCCTCCTCTTCTCCTCTGAATGGGTGAGGGGGCCCCCAGTTATCCTTCCACTCTGACCTATCAAGTCTTTGAGGCCTGGATGCATCCTCTCCCACTGAGGCCAGACAAGTCAGGCCAGCTTTTGGGATAGCGCCCACTCCAGTCGTTTGGGATCCACATGAAGACTGAGCTATACATCTGCCAAATATGTGGGGAGAGGAGAGGCCTAGGTCCAGGCTGTATATGTTCTTTGGTTGGTGGTTCAGTCACTGAGAGCCCCAAAGGCCCAGATAAATTGACTGTGTTGGTCTCCCTGCTGAGTTCCTAACTCCTTTGGGGCCCACAACCCTTCCTCCTATAAGAACATAAGAGTCCCCAAGCAGACATCGTCCCTGCACGTAGAATTCCTTTAAGTTAACACTGGAATCAGAGCATGATGAAGCACTTGCTTTCAGGATTTCAGTGGCTATCCAAAGCTCTCCCAACAGAAGCCGATATAAAAACAAGACCAACAGCTAGTAGCATCTCACAGGTCATCCTATAAACAGAGGAAATGAACCCACAAGCCGCCTTTCTTTCTGTATTCTCAGAACGACCCCCACCCCATCTTCTACAGTGGCTTCGATCCAGGCCCCCGCACTGTTAAGTGTACAATGCGTAAGATTGCTATGGTTTCCCCAGGCCTACTTCTCACTTTCTAATCTGATTGAGAGCAAGTTGGTGGGCTCAGGGGTAGAGCGCTTGCCTAGCAAGCGCAAGGCCCTGGGTTCGGTCCCCAACTCCGAAAAAAAAAAAAAAAAAAAAAGAGAAAGTCGTGCTGAGCTGTGAAAGAAAAATCTCCAAAACGTTATCTCATGCTCTGCCCAGCGGAGTCGGCGTTCATCAGCACAGGTGTGTGAACAAGCAGAATTCATTACGTCTGTGATCTCGACATCAAAGGCGTACAAAGCTCTTGAAACACTTGAGTCTGCCCAACACAGAAGCTGAGAGAGATGCAAGGGTGACCATCTGAGAAAGCTACAACACAGGGAACGCCCCCTCAGCCCTCCAGGAAGTTGGAGTCTGGCTGGCTCATCCTACAGGCCATGTCTGTGGCTGCAGTACCCACGATATCTACTGGGATGCTTCTCTTCGGGAAAGGACAAGTCTGTTCTGAGGCAGCCATATTAAAACCCTGAATTCCCTTTGAAACCCTTCTCCAAAGACTGCCTGTGGTGATGTAGTTCATTAAGCTAGAAACATGAAAAAAAAATCCTAGGACAGTAGACGACACGATGGACACAAAATAGTTAGTGCTGTTGATTTATATGTCAGGCCGTGAGCAAAAAACCTTGAAGACTCAACCGTAGTCTATGCGTACAAAGTGACAGCTTTGGTTGTGACTTTTTTCCTTAAGGGAGATGCTGAAAGCTGTTGGCTTCCCGACAGGAGCGCTTTTGGATAAAATAACAAACGTTGAACCCAACAGAGTAAGATCTGTGGTAGGTTGAGCGTCACAATGTGTGGAAAGGGTATGCCTGAATCACCGGAACGGTAAGCGTGGGCAGAGCAAAAATAAGAACGCTGCATGTGAAATGTGTGGATCTATGAGCCTACTAATAAAAATGTCGCTGGAGGGCCAGCGAGACGGCTCAGTGTGTAAGAGAGCTAGCCACCAGGCCTGCTGACTAAGCAGCTCTATAGGGCCTGCCTTGGAGCCTTCAGACCAGTCTGGCAAATATGTAGGCCACATGCTGAAGTAACACAGGCTGTTCCCTTGCACAGAGCCATCTGATACACAAAATGAGCGGAGGGGACATCTACCTAAAGCGCAGGAGCCCTCAAAGACTGTGTCTTCCTATAGGAGGAGCCCGGTCTACCTCACGTAAAGATGCCCATGTGATCTGCAGCAGGTCTTTTTGTATTGTCACACTCTTAAACTGACGGGGTCGTTCCATCACAGCCATTCAGTGTAGCCTATGAGGTGAGCCGTGGGATTCAAAACCTAAACACATCCTCGCTGCACGTGTGCCCTCCCCCGGTTGTTATCATCTTTGCCCTCCTCCCTCAGGCTGTCATCTTCTCTAGCTTGCCTCACCAACTGTCAAATGGGAGTGTCAGACCTCCTGGGCAGAGCCGTTGTGAGATGTACATGGCCGTAGATAATTATTTCATATTTGTTTATTTTATAGGAACCGTTGTTACCACTCCAATCTCACGATTCTGTATCAAAGCTCTGGACAGAATGCATGCAACGTTCACTAGCTGAACGCCAACAGAAGCAATACAAACACTATTGACAGCAAGGCCTGGTAGTTCGGCCTATGATCCCAGCTGCTATTCCAGACAACAAAGGAGGAGCTCAAGGTCAAGATCTACTGGAGGTGTGAGGTGAGGTTATGCCCTGCCTAGGCAACTTAGAGAGGTAGAGTCTCAAAATAAAAAGGATAAGGAGGGGATGGGGCTACCACTCACTGACAGAGCACTTCCCTGGTATGTTTAAAGCTGCAAGTTAAGTCCCTAGTAGTGTGTGCCCAAGTACACACACACACACACACACACACACACACACACACACACACACACACACACACAGAATGAAAAGCTGCTAGGCCAAGAACACCGGTTACCAGATTCTAAATACTTAAGAGTGCCCACACAAGGAATTCAAGAACTGAGTGCCTCCCTCCTGCAGTTCTGAATTAGCAGTTTGGCAGGGTGTGTCAGAATTCAGGAGCAGAGGAGCCCTGGTGACACTGATTCAAGTGAACCAAACACTGTGCTGTAGAGAACAGGTTTATCTCCACTCCGCTCACCGTTAATCCCTGTTTCGAGCAATAGGCTAGAGTTACAAATGCAAAGAATAGGAATGGACTTGAGATGGCAGTGGCGGCTCTGTAGGAAGGGCAGTCCCGAGCCATGATCAACCCACAGCACCACGGGGTCAAGAATACACATTTTGGAGACATCCCCCTCTTCTTATAAAAATGCAGCTGTTGTAAAAAAAAGTCAATAGAATCAAGCGCTCACCTTTTGTCTTCATTTTCCTACCAAGTGACTTTCCTGGCACAGGGGAGAAAGTAGCCTTTCTCTTTGCCACTTCGTCATTAAGGCATTTATCTCTGAGTAAGCTAACCGTCTGCCGGCAACTGTCTTTGCAGGTCAAAGTTGAGAATTTTACTTGGAAATTCAATGTGCTCCTTTAAACGTGAAAACAACCCCCAAAATAAGATTTGCAATTTTATGCCTTCAAGCTGGCAATCATCTTCGGCTGAGTAGGTGTGAAATTTCGGCAACTAAAACTTTCCACCATTAAACGTCAGAGAAAAACTGTATCTGCATCTCCGAGTTGTTTTGCCCTCTGGTTTTTAAAGCCATGTAGGAAGCCTGACCAGTAAAGAGAAAGGAGATGACATAGTTAGAAGTGGTCATTTCAGCTTGGTATGAAAATGTCCTATCTTAAGGGTCTATCACGCCAATGGCATTTAACCTCAGGCTTCACTCACATAGGTAAGGATCTGAAAGCCATTGTGGAGTGACAGTTAAACTAAGGAACCTTTGGAAATGGGATTTTATTTCAGTCCCTGTTTTAGCACTATACTGAACCCCAAGAGAGAAACAGCACATGTTGGATCCAAGCCTAGCGAGTCCACAAGTGTTCTAAGAACCCAGCACCCAGCACCCGGCATGCTACTCAGTCACATGAGGAATGGCTTTCAGGCTCCTGATAGAGAGAGACACCCATCCATGACTTCATGCAACAGCCGCAGGGCAGTGGACACCTCAACTAGATAGGCAGGATATATTCACATTATGAGATAAAGAAAGGGAAAGGAATATTTAAAGTTTAGCATTATTAAGACAATTCCAGTTTACACCAATGGGCTTTGTCTAAAAGCATAGGTGCTTCCTTCTTGCGAGGCTGCTGTCCCTTGGTTGTGTCATGTCTGAGCTAGACTATACTCTGAGATGTAGGAATGATGCACACAAGGTTGGGCTCAAGGGGTACCTGGGTATAACCTATGGCAGCAAGCTTCTTTTCCCAATGGGGGAATCTCGGAGTCACTCACAGTCCTCCTGGTGTGTACTTCAATTCTCTGAAGAAAATGCAAGTCCATTGATAGATCAGTTTCCTTTGGGTGTTACAGTGGAAGCAGACGATCAGGGGGAAGTGTCGAAGAAGCCTTCCTTGCCATCTATGAAAAGAATGTGGTTGGCATTTCTGCCTGGGCTTTGTCCCCAGTAGTTAACAGTGGCATTGTCTGAACGTATGAGATGCCATTCTACCATGTCAAAGATGGGCAGAGCTGCCTGGAAGTGTGTCACACACTGCCAGGCATGTGGCCATGGGACTAGCAGGCTATTTACATGCCCATGAGTCAGAGAGGATGTTAAAGCCATTCGTTGTTTGAATAAGCAGAGAGCAGCAAGAGATGGAGTGGGGGCGAGTCTGCAGATCGGCTATATAACCTCTCATCAGGTCCGGAGTGGGAGGGATCCTGTCTTCCTATAGTTCAGCTAGGGAGATTGCATGGCAGCACACGTTAACAGGGGTTTTGAAGTCAGAGATTCAGATCCTGGCTCCACAGCCTGCGACTTGCCAATAACCTACAAGTATATCCTGTGGAGCCTCTGGACTATGCCTCCACTTTGGGAACCTGTGTAGCACCATCGACCGAGGTAAATGCTGTGAGACTTCAAGGCAATGCAATCCTGACACCAGAATGGTATTTGACTGAAAATGATGGTAGGGACAATGACAATGAAGAGACAAGAGGCTGTCTCTTTTCACCACTGCCATGGTGGAGTCTGTGAAACTGCTGTCAATACCACAGCTCAACGGTAGGAGGACCACACATGGTGAAGATCATCTGTAAGAAGGCAGATGCTTGCTAATGTGGTGCTTAATCAAATGGGATTATTGATTGAATTAAAAATCAAAATCACAAACCAAAATAAATCCCGAAACTCTGACAAGTAGAGTTGTATTGTCGTAAGTTTAGGGCTGTGCTTACTTTAAATGTGCATATCTAAAGTGTAACGGGCCTTCACACAGACTGTAGGAGGCAAAGATAAACTAAGCCCCTTCATTATCTTTCCCAGGTTCAGGCTGATCTCCATTGGTGGTAAAAACCAACTCCAAGCTCTGGTCTTTTCCCACTGATGCTACAAAGTTGTTAATGGATATTTTGTAAGAGGCATCATGCAACACTTCCCTGTTCCACTAGCTACTGTTCCTTTGCGGTGCAAAGGAACATTATAAAATGAAATGTTCTGTTTGATGCTGGCCTACTGCCTCAGAGGGTTCGTCCATGATCATCACAGCGGGAAGCAGGCAGGCATTGTCCTTAGCAGTGGCCGGGAGATTTTACATCCTCATCTACAGTGTGGTGGTTTGAACGCTTGGCCCACGAAGAAGTGGCACTATGAAGAGATGTGGCCATGTTGGAGGAAGTGTGTCACTGTGGGGTGGGCTTTGAGGTCCTATGCTCAAGATTCACCCATGTGGAAGCAAAGTCTCCTGGCTGTTCTTGGATCAAGATGTAGGCCATAAGCTTTTGCAACCTCCTCCCTCAATAAGGCCACAACCATCCCAAGAAGATTACACCTCCTAATTCTTCCTAAACAGTGCCACCAACTGGGGACCCCAGCCATCAAACCCATGAGCCTATGTGGGCCATTCTCGTTCAAACCACCGCACTCATCTACAATGCGACAGCAGCTTCCTTGAAAACGGATACTGGTGCACATGTAGACACAGGCCATTCCCCAGGTACTTCAAGCTTCTCAGAATTCCTACAGGACAGGCCCGAAACACTTCACTGATGCAAAGGACGTAATTTTTAACAATGTAGAAGATTTAGCTTGGCCATCGACATTCCAATAAAAGTCATTCCTTGCTGAAACAGCAGCTTCTCATTAACTTGGCTTAGTGCCCCCTTGACTGTCAATCATAAGTGATAAATATATGGGCCTCCTAAGTGGGTAGAACTATGTCTGGTAGTTTTCCGTGAGGCTCAGGGAAGATTTGTGTGCACTGATAGAATTGCAAACGGGTCGGGACTACTTAAAAGGGACACTGGGGGTGGCGGCAACAAACTGAATCGCTGTGTTAGGAGCAGGAGTAGGCAGAGAGGCAAGGGAGGAAGGAGAGACTTGACGGTCAAAACTGTCACCAGGAAGAGCTCCTGGTCTGGGGACGACATGTGACAAGAGTGACAAGTTGTGGCTAGGGGCTCTCCAGGTGGATGACAGGCTGTGCTGCATCAGGAACGAAATAGGAATAAGATTCGAGGATGGTGGTAAGTGGCCACGGGGACACATGGATGGAGGTAGGTGACGAAACACAGGGAAGCACTGTGTGGATAAAGTGAGTGCCGCCATTGCAAGCTGTTCTTAGGACCATTCCGCAACACGGACCACGTCCTCCCACTCGGTGCCTCTCTCAGGTCACCAGGGATTGTCTGTGCCTTTACACGAAATGTTGGGGTAGGCTTGCCAGTCAGGGCACCAGCACAGGAGGTGAAGCAAGGTTGCTTATGTGTGTAGTAGGAAGCCGTCTGCAGACTCCATGTTTTGGAGCTGCCGTTGAGCGCCTGGGAGAATGACTATTGAAATGAGGATGTTATTGACTGACTGTCTAATGAGCCTAACTCTTCCAACCGGCTCTGTAAATTACTGTGACTTACCTTCTAACCTGAAATTCTGACTGCGTTTGTCTCCAAAAGTTGAGTTCTTTCCCTACGAGCACATAAAGCATGAAAGTGGCAGTTCATCTTAGTCAGCATCAGCCTGCAGTCCGTATCAATCTCTCTCCTGCTTTCTAATATCTTCTGTGTCAGGGTAACTCCTGGCTGACTGGTACACACTGCGCCTTCTCTCTAAGTTCATCTCTCTGGCCATTTGCTTCTCATGAAAGTCATCCATCGAATCCCTACTCTCGTCTTCAACACCCCCTTCACCATGCATGTCCGTGTGTCCATGCCCTCTGAAATGGCAGCTGAATGAATGAGTGCAATGCCTCATGGGTACGAGAAAAAACAAGGATTTCCTGTAGTATACACTGAGTCATGTGTGTCCCCATGCCCATTACTGCTGTATTTGTAACCATTCGTTATGGATGATGTACAGCAGAATCGAAAAAGTTTAATAGCATTAAATGAAGTCAAAAGAGAGCTTGGTTTGGGCACTTGCAGTATTCCTTGAGAGAAAAGTGTTGTAACCCAGAAAGAATACCACCAGTGACTCTGGTGACTCAGTTTCTCCTTTATCTCCTGAGCACTCAGTCATTAAAGAAGTCTTCCTGACCCCAGAGACCCATTGCACTACGAAACTACATAAATCCTGTATGTTCCCTGATACTAAATATGGAGCAGAGAACCGCTTTTACTGACACTGTTTGTTTTCTGTAGCTGGCTGCTGGTGAGAAAGGGGCCAAGGATGTTTGCACAGCCACCGTTCATCAAGCAGAAAGGGAAGCATATGAAGAGCCGGGCTTCATTTAGCATGTTTGTTTCTGAGCTCTCGGCAGAGCGATCACAAGGGCTGGGAGAAACACAATCGCACAACAGTCAAAAGAAGCACAAGGGCAACTTGGGAAAGCTATCCCCCTACATAAATATCCTTATAAGATAGAATGTGCAAAAGTGGGTGGTAGAAAGAACAACCAAGGCACTGAAGGCAGATAAAGGGTTTTCTCTTTCACATTCCTTTCGAAATTGACTACACCAAGAGGTACACCATTCCGGCAACAGTCCAGTGGATGGAGGGGGAGGACCATCTCATGCTGACGCAGAGGATCAATGCACAACGGCCAACTACAGGACTGTATTTTCTCCAGAACAAATACATCATGATCCCGGAAGAAAGAGAGCTGCTGCTTTGCAAGGGCCTCTGAGCTGAGCTGAGCTGAGCAAAGCTGCTAAGACAATTAACTTCATAATTTCACTGAAATCTCATTTTGTGTGCAATAAAACCCGTCTTCCCCACAAAAATCAGAAACCATATTGCCTGTTCCCCCAGGCTCTTATCCACAAGAAGAAATACGAGGTCATTTGTTTGCCCAAGAGCCTGGCAGGGAACTGTTTGACACTGTGGCACTTTCGCTGACAAGGCGGTTAGGACAGGCAGACTACCCTAGGTTCAAAACCAACCTCGGGGATGACCTTCTGCTCCTCAGGGTCTCTTGGAAGACGAGAGGGTGAGTATAGTAAATACAGAGAGAAATGGCACCCCGTGAGCATTCGGTGCTTTTAAAACACAGAAATAAAAGAAGTTGAGGGATAAACCTTGAGTACTGTTCCCAAAGACTTTATCATCTAGAAAACCATATAAAACAGGCAACAAATAATTTTCATAAAATGCAACATTCCCCAAAACCCTCAGGGAAGAAGCCATTCTTCACACTCCATTTTCCTCGTTAGTGAAGGACTTTATGCTTCTGAGTGCCTTTAATTCATTTTCATACATAATTACCTGAGTTAGACACACCTCTAAAATATGGGCTTATTTACCTTCACCTCACGATATTCTGAACATCACATAATGTTTTCCTGATAAACTTGTAGTCGCTTAAGGACATTGGGGATTCTTTTTTTATTGGTTGATTGGTTGTACATTCTACAGTGCTGTACTTTTGAGAGTTTCTATATGATGTTTTAGAAGGACTTGTCCCTTTGTAAAGACACACTTCTTCAAGCTGCCAGTGTGCCTATCTATGTCACCCCTCAGCCTTGTGAGTAACCATGTTGTCCTGGCTGGTTTTGTGTGTCAACTTGACCCAAGCTGGAGTTATCACAGAAAAGGGAGCCTCAGTTGAGGAAATGCCTTCATAAGACCCAGCTGTAAAGCATTTTCTCAATTAGTGATCAAGAGGGAGGACCAGACCACTGTGGATGGTGCCCTCCCTGGGCTGGTAGTCTTGGGATCTATAGGAAAGCAAGCTGAACAAGCGAGGGGAAGCAAGCCAGTAAGTGACATCCCTCCATGGCCTCTGCATCAGCTCCTGCTTCCTGACCTGCTTGAGTCCCAGTCCTGATTTCCTTTAGTGATGAACAGCAATGTGGAAGTGTAAGCTGTGTAAGCCCTTTCCTCCCCAGCTTGCTTCTTGGACATGATGTTTGTGCAGGAATAGAAACCCTGGCTAAGACACATGTCAAATCTATAGTACATTAGGGAAGAAACTCACCAGTCAAATGAGAATTGCCCTGGTGTTTTGAACAAAGATTGTGCCTCATTTATAAACACATATAAAGCCTGTAGATATTAAATTAATTTACAAATAACTAAAAAAATTAAAAAGATATGGTCATAGTTTTCCAACCTGAAAGTTTAGAAATAAGCCTAACCGCCACCGCCACCACCCCAAGTCCCCCAACAAGCACAATTCGGTAAACTGAGTAAACATGACAGCATTCACGATTGAAAATGAAGGCAGCCTGGGGAGCAAGTCACAGACACAGAGATGCTGAGTGACTGAGAAGACAGCTACAGGGTGGGCCACCACAACAATTAACCTACCTCTTTGTCCTGTTCAATAAACAGATGGCTGATTAGCATGACACTGCTCCTCATTACACACTAATCAGAAACTCTGCAGACAACTGCATAAGGCAGAGTGGGTAAAGTATTTGTTGTGAAGATCGGGGAAGAAAACCAGTTGCCTGAGAGCCAGGAGCTGGTGAAGAAAATGTTTTACGGAGCTGGTGAACAGACTGAGCCTGGGATCTCTGACTCCACATGCTAGAAAGACAGTGCGATCGCTGAACAGAGGAAAAGACTGATGGACCGACACCTACTAGACTGCAAGGTCCAAAGCTGCAGAGACCTGCTACATGACAAAGACAAACAAACAAAAACCACTGTCAACAGTTTCCCTAGAGGGAAAAGTAAGTCTTAAAAACTGAGGCTGAAAAGGATGAGCAGCCATTTGGGAAATACCAGTGTGGATCCATGCATCACGTCATCTACTGGAATAAACCAATAGAGGAGAAGAGTTCATATTTTAAACGAAGTCATAAAATTTCAAAGGAGACACCAACACCCTTGCCAATCTGACTTATAGTCCAGATCTAACATAAGATTCATAAATTCAATACCATAAAATGAAGGAGAGGGGAGAGATACCTGTGTGCTAAATAAAAACAAAGCAATAACGTATAAGACTAAATGTTGATCTCTTAAATACAAATATTTATCCGTCTAAGACTCAAAACCCTAATAGAAACAATTGACAAAATGTGGGGTTTAGAAAAAAAAAATGTACAAACACCCAGCCCTTAAATAAAGGTAAAAAATGGGAGTTCTTAAAAATAAGAGAAGTCAAAATTTTAAAAACACACAATTAGACAGGAACAAAATGTTTTTGTTTCACAGCGTTTTCTGTTTGCAGGGTTGACAAAGTCTTCATGTATGGATTGGCGTGCAGGATTACAGAACTCTGTGCATAGGAATCTGTCCTCACTGAAAACTGAAAACCTTTGACTAAGCGACACCATTTCTTACAGTTTGCCTTGAAGATTTGTCTCTGGAGCTTTTGAGCTTAGACTCACTGCTATTTCTTTCTTTCTTTCTTTCTTTCTTTCTTTCTTTCCTTCCTTCCTTCCTTCCTTCTTTCTTCCTTCCTTCCTTCCTTCCTTTCTTTCTTTTTTGTATATACTGTAACAGCAGTATATAGACACAAACTAAATGCCCATCCTTTGGAGAATGGCCAACTATGCTGGGCCTCACACAAAATCATGCTGGAAAAGAACAAGAGAGACTTTTGAGAATATCAAGACACACTGTTCAGTGGAAAGGAGAGGAGACCCAGAAGGACACATGTCTGCCATCTCACCTTTTGTGTTTTGAGTCACAAAGAAGTGTGTGTGTGGGTGTGGGTGCGCACGTGCCATGCGCGCACATACAGACACGTCTTAGTTTATTTCGCAAGATCTGAAACATCTAGAAGGAGAAATGCACCTATATAAATTGAAGGAGGACTTTGCTTGTGAATGAGGAGTGGCAGAGCAAAGTTTTTCTCAGTGCACCTATTTTAAATGGTTTTTATGTTCATAACAAAATAAATGATGCATTATTGGGAAAACTAAGGTAAATATGAAAAGACTAAAAGGAGACGCAAGCCACTGACTGAGGGAATCCCTGGTGGCAGGAGCAAGGTGAGAGCAAATTCTGGAGGACAAGTCTTTGGGTTCCATCTTTAAACATGAGGACTTGTCTGCATCATCCCCCACTGGGTCCCCAGAAGTGTGGCTGCCCTGAATACTATCCTGCCCTGTACCCACCTTTAGCTCCTGATTAACCCTTCCCTGCCTGGCTCCTCCACAATCTACCATCCTGCCGTGGGTCACTAACCCTCCCTCAGACCTTTGTTTTAATGTCCACTCCTGGGAGCATCCAAATGAAGATGTCTATTTTCGGACTTGAAGTAGCGCCTATGTGTTTACTCCTGTGAGGTAATACTGGTCCTGAAGGCTTGTGGGAGCTGGGGACACGGAGTGATGCCTGCGCTGCTTTGGGCGTGTTTAATGAGAGACTTTAAAGGGATGTGGGGACAAATGCCTTCTCTTTTTCTCTCCACTGCAGATTCAAGCAGTCACTGGGTGGGCCAGGGACTGGCGCAGAAAACAAGACTCCTGCAGAGACCTTCCCTGTGATATATCAGTCATACATAATGAAACCGCTGGAGTTAGGTCTGTTTACCCAGGGTAGAGAAATGAGCAAGGCTGCAAGGAACAACCCCAACTAAAGGAAACGTCACGCACAGTACAGGGCTGTGCTAACAAGAGACTGGCTTCAGCATAGAGTGCAGGCTTCGCATGGCGATGCTGGTTCAATGGGCACTTTCCCAAGAGCGACAACAATGTGGTAGAATAGATCATGGCCAGAGACAGGTCACAGGAAGGACAATCTTCAGGGAAGGACAACAACCGTGTATTAGCGCCCTGTTGGGACAGGTGTCCTCCATGAAACCTAAGGTACAAACAGCAGGTTTGTTGATAGACCAGACATAGGCAGTCTGAAGGGTAGAGAGAGCGATTCATCTTAAAGTAAAAGAATTTCATTGGGGGTGGAGGTGGGGAGAGTAGGTGCAAAAAATATGTTCACAGCTTCCTGTTTCCTTTGCTTTTCTATTGCTGTGACAAGACACTGAGACAAGCATGGGGGAGAGGGGGGCTTATCTGGAGTATACTTCTGGTCATAATCCATCACTGAGGGAAGTCAGGGCAGGAAGTCAGGCAGGAGCCTAAGGCTGGAAGTGAAGTGGAAATCATGATGCTGCTTATTGGTTTGCTTCTCTATGACTCTCTCAGCTCCCCCTCATAGCCCAGGCCCACCTGCCTCGCAGTGACATCAGCTACAGCGGATTAGATGCTCCCTTGTCATTTCTATCTCACACCACACGTGTGTGCTCTTTCATGTACACACACACACACACACACACACACACACACACACACACACACACACACACACACACACACACACACACACACACACACACACACACACACACACACACACACACACACACACACACACACACACACGCACACACACACACACACACACAAAAACATACACATATACCTTTCACACACACACACACACACACACACACACACACACACACACACACACACACACAGGCCAATCTGAAGAAGGCAAATCCTTGCATGTGATACCTGCTTCCTCAATGTGCCTGGGTTTTTTTTCAAGTTGACAAGAACGATGGTGCTGTGACACATTAATAATTTTTATCATAGAACCCCACGTAACCACTCTCTCCTTAAATGTCCCCTCTCCCCTCAGCAGTTCTCCGCTAGGCGTGTATTAGCTGCGGCATCACCAGGTCTCACCTCAAGTAGTCGCTAAACACAGATGCTCCCTTATGCTGAGCTAGCCAGACCTCATGGAGAAGCTCGATCCAATCGGTTAGAAGTGAACTCTTATATTCTGGTTGGTGGGTGATAGGAATTTGAACCAGGTTGTCCTATAAAAGGGTCCCTCATTGTTGGGAAGCATAGTCTAAGAGGAAAACCATTATGCTAAGGGGAAAGACTGGATGTGGGCAATCGTTAGGATAATAAATTTCCCAGCTGCAACCATTCCCAGGGTCAGCAGCACAGCAACACCAGTCATCCTGAGACTCTCTTAGGAGTCAGCAAACTCCCCTCCCCAGTGTTAAAGCCATTTCAAGTTTATCTTCCATCTTCAAGAGTCTAAGACTCTTCGGGAAGCAGGTACGTACGTACATGTATATATAATGAAAAGTAGAACCACAAGGAAGAAGGAAGAAGAAATCATTTTTGAATGGGGATGCTAGGCAGCTGGGTGCAGAACAGAAAAGCACACTGAACAGAGCTGTCTCCCTGGCAGTCATAAACAGTAATTTCTCATTGTTTCCACACTTGGGAGGGAAATTATGGGGAACAGACTGTAATAGGCTATTATACATCCCGGGGCCAAGGAGTAGGGATCCCCGTGTGATTGAACCTGACAACAGAAGAGGCAGGCACCCGCCATTACCCGGAGCATTCTGGACTCCACCTCGGACGCCAATTGAAGGTTTGGCAGCCGCCTCTGAATTGACAAATTGGCTTCTTTCCCAACCCTCTGTGGAACTGGATGGGAGATGCCCTGTGGGATAACATGGACTGGGCTGCTTCTGTGAACAGGTACAGGTCTACAGGCCATCCTAACGTTCTGCTGTGCACAGGAACAATGGTGGCAGCAGCCGAGGAGGAGCTCCCATGGCCAACGGAATAGAGGCAGAGCTCAGTCACCCTTCCAGGCGGGACGTGCCTCCCATGACCACATCTGTCAGAAGAACCACACACTTCAGCTGGAGAATCTTTCAAATCCTCCCTGGTGTCTCCCCTCCGGTGTGAGGAACTGTTCAGGGTGCTAACGTCACTTGAACTTGACAACAGAAGGAGATTTAAGCCCTCCGTTTCTATAATTTGTACACCAGAGAATGGCTCACTATAATTGTAGGGTCTCTCAATGCTCTCAGTTTTGTATTCTTGCATGAAAATGAAATAAGGTTTAAGAAAATATTTTGTAATAACTATAATAACTAGGAGGGAAATTTGAGCAGAAATGAGTGGCCTCAATTCAATCTCTTATCCATGTCTGAGAACACTGCTATTGTAAGAGAAACTTTCTTGAGGAGACATAACACACACACACAGACACACACAGACACACACACTTTCACTGCAGAAAGGGAACCCATGGCAGACTACAGCAAAGTCCAGCCCAACCACCACTGAATGTTTACGGGGCTTCCTCATGGGTTGCTAAAGGTTTGGCACATTAAATATTCCTTACTCTTCACCTGTTAACCCGTTTGTAACATAGTAACTTCATCCCAATTCCCTGGGGGAACAGTCAGTGCCTACCTACACAAGGTATGGGGGCTCCCAGGAATTGAAATCAGAAACTTAATGAGGAGCTATACTAAGCTTAGGACACTAAGCTTAGGATTCTGCAGACAACTACAACAGGAATAAAAACAAAACAAAACAACAACAACAAAAAAAAATCCAAGAAAACAAAAACCAAAAAAGAACCAAACCCAACTTAAACAATCACTAATAAACGGTTACGTTTACGTATGCTGACTATGTGCTAGGCGTTTGCGGGGCAGCGTCTCATGTAGTTTTCGAAGCACCATAAGACAGGAATCAGTTATCTTCCTGTTGCAGCTGAGGCCACAGTGAGGTTACATCATTTCCCAATGGTGGAGTCACTGCGTGATGAAGGAAATGAGAACTGAACCTAGACTACCTGTTTTAGGATAAACAAGCTCCCTGAAACAGACAGACAGACAAACAGAACTCCACTGAAGTGTAAGTAACCCTCGAAACTTCAGAATATGTGTGGAAGCAGCCGTTGCCTACATTCTTGGTTAAGATGAGCTCATGGCGGAGTAGAATGTTCTCCTCTCCGATGACGTGGTTCGATATCCTTATAAAGCAGCCACAGGAAGACGGGGCAGGAGGAACTCCACAGAAAAAGAAAGGCTGCGATTGGAGCCGTGTGGCTCCAGGTCCAAGAACCCCCATCAAGCTAACCAGCTACCAGAAGCAAAGGGGAAAGGGGAGGAAGGATCCCCAATGTAGATTTCACAGAGAGAGAGGCCTAGCACCCAGAGGGATTTTGAACTCCAGAACTGAGGCAGTCAGTTTCCAATACATCAAAGCTCCATTTTTTTGGTTCTTCCTCACTGCAATTCTACAGAACTGACACAGTACTTACCTCAAAGGTTGTTTGTGTCCACCCTAACTGAGGTCTCCCCCAGGGTATTAACAAACATTGACTACAAGAAAAATGGATAGTTTCCCCATTGTCCTAAATTCCAGTTATACAATGACTAATAAAAACGTTTCAAGGTCAAAATTCTTATATTCTACCTGTTGTGGTAACTAGCTTTGTAAATATTTTGTAAAACAGCATAATTTTATCTATTAAGTAACTGAACTACAAACATGGATCCTGAAGCAGTTTCTGTCTTCGAAAGGATGTTTGTGTCGTGGGTGCCTGAAGACCGTCCCGCGTGAATCAGTGAATGACAGGCACTCATCTAGACAAAGCAGACTGATCGCAAAACCAGCAGCTGAGCCTGACCTGCACGGCACCCAGTTTCAAGGGTAGAAGCTAACTATGGATTCCAAAGGAAGAAATGACAGAGAAATGGACACTCAGAAGTGCCAAAAGCTGGAGGAGGTGACTCAGCAAAGTGCTCACCCGGCAGACACAAGAACCTCAGTTAAGACCTGGGTGTGGTGGCACAGGCTTGCGATGCCAGCACTGAGGAAGAGGAGAGAGCCAGATCCCTGCGGCTTCTTGGCCAGCAGCCTGGCCTGCTTGGGGAAGCCAATGGGTGGCCCTACTTCAAAGAGAAAGGTCACTGGAACCTGATTAACAATGACACAATGGGTACTCTTGGCTGCTACGATCATGTGCGGACACGTGCATGTTCACCAACCAGTACATACATGAGCACCACACTCACACAGACAAAGAATAGGCTGTATACACCTTGGAAGTGAGTTTTGGGGAATAGCCTTAAGCTGGATGAGTAGAGAGGTGGAAGGGGAGTGTGACCAGAGAAGGGAGAAGAGGCAGGGGGAAAGGAGGAGAGGTAGGATAAGGTGGGAGGGAAGAAAAGGGGAGGGAAGGAGGGAGGGGAGGGGAGGGAGATAGGAGATCAGATCAGGATCAAGAAAGACAAAGAGCAGGACAGGGAAATAGACAAAGAAACCAAAGGAGAGGAGACACGGAGCAAGAGAAGGTGAAAATAAGAGAGAGATGGGGGGAAGAAATGGGAAGACAACAGAGGCAGGAAATGGTGACATTTTGTTTCTTCCCACTCATCCACAGACACGGCAGATGTTTTCCTTGGAATGTCATCATAGACAGAAGGAAACAAGACACATTCTACAAGAGACTCAGAACAGTTTGCCAGTCATTATTCCAAAGGAGCAAATGCAAGCAGACACAGAAATGCCACAGCAAGACCCATGGATCGGTACATTTAAAACTCGTCACTAATCACAACTAAGAATAAATGCGTTGGCCAAACATCAAAGACTGTATACATTACTGTTGGCCAACCAAATAATACTGTATTGTTTGAAAACAGTCAAAACAAGTCACAACTTTTGAGACAAAGAAAACGAAAAATCAAAAACCCCAAACATGGAAAATACTCTTTAAAACTGTTTTGTTTTCAACCGGGTGATATTTTATCACCGTTATCTTCTTATCACTTTGCTTGAAGAGTCACCTTTATAAACAACCGTGTAGAATACATTTCACCAGCAAAGTTCCATCTCCACCACAGAGACCCAAAGACCAACAGCCACAGATATTGAGTCATACCTTCTCAGCAATCTTCCTTTGTGCTGATAGAATACGAGATTTACAAGCTCATAGGGGATGCAGCTTAGTGGTAGAACACCACCTAGAGTGGGCAGGGCCCTGTGTTCCTTAGGAGTAGAGTTTTCTTACAATCCACTCAATTACAGGGACTCATAATATGAAAACTGCATCTTAAAATGCGATATGATTAATTTGTGAATATGTAATCACAGTATACATTTCTAACATGTATCACAAATATTAATAAGCTCTTAATTAGCTATCACATGAACGGCTGTAGGGGTCAGACAGCAAAATTGTCCCTTAATATAATTAACTAAAGAAAGCACCATGAGAAAGCAATAAAGCCAGGGAAGTGACTCAGTAGGAAAAGCATTTGCCCCATAAGTATGAGGACCCCAGTTCAAATCCCCAGGGCCCACGGAGAAGGCAAGCACCATGGTGGCAGCCCATAGTCCCAGCACTCAGGAAGCAGTAGCAGGGAATATGTGAGCTCAAACAGAACTACTCTGCTTGATGAGAGACCTGCTCAACAAATAAAGATGAAAAGCTTGAGGAAGACGCCCAATGTCAGCTTCAAGCCTCTACATGCACATACACGTAAATCACACACACACACACACACACACACACACACACAGACACACACACATACACACACACATACACACACATACGAACACACACATACATGCAAACTGCACATATGACATACATGTAGGGGGAAGCAAAACAAAAGCCAGATTTATTAAAATAATACACCCAAGTTAGACTATATCACGTTTAAGGCTAAAGGTGTTGCCATGTTTTTTAGAGTCCAAGTGATGGCTAAAGGAGGCTCTTCAGAGAGGCACATTCCCAGGCATGCCTTCATGTTTCCATAGTGGGAGACGTTTGCATGTTTAATGTACTGAATTTTGTTCCTGTGATATGTTGTATGTATTTTAAATATGTGCACATTATTTCATAATCCAAATATTTGTTTTCCTTAAATTAGGGATTTTAAATTCTAAATCAGGTATGTCATTTGAAAAGTTAGAACTAGGAAATTGGGAATGGAAGCTAGTGCCACTTACAACAGCTCAACCGCAGACTGTTCTCATACGCTGAAGGCTAAGGCAGAAGGGTTAAAGGGTTCGTTCCAGTTTGACGTCAGCCTCAGTGTGAAACCCTGTCTCCAATTCTTTTTCACCTTATGATGGTAAAAAATAAATAAATAAGCACTGAGTGGAAAGCACTTTAAATTGAGGTCTCTTCTGAGATTGGTGACAGTCCTGTGACTGTCTGATGTGAAACTGATCGGTGGGCCTTCACTTGTAGGAAGCCATGCAATGGCCCCAGGAAGCCACGGTACTCTAAGCTAAGCTGTGAGGTTCAGTGGGCTAAATGCATCTCGACCTACTGACATTTTCAAAATTCCCTGGGTTTGCCAGGAGATAGGCCCACTGTAAGTCAAGCGGCAGCTGGACCAGAAAGCAGAACTCTATAAGTGACAAACCGATTGTACAGCAAGAAAGTTCTCCAAAACCTCAGACTGTGGAATGATGCGTTTTTCAGGGACAGAGGCGAGGAAGGCTGCCAGTCTTGACAAGACAGACAAGGGAGAAAGGGGGCTGCTCTGCTGTGCTGAGGAAGGACCACATCCAGGAGAAGACAGCGGAAGGCCAGCCTCCGTGAGACCGAGTGCCTCAGGCCACAGCGGGAGGCCACCAACCCAGACCCTTGCAGTGGGATAAGCTGATGAAAACCAAGTACCATCATTCATTTCTCTGTTGTCGTGATAGAACCATGATGGACCCAGCTGAGGTGGGGATGGTTCGGGTGGCTTACACATTCAGATAACATCCATCGTCAGGGGAAGCCAAGGCAGAAGCTTAGGGTGGTACCTGGATGCACAAAGTAGGGCAGGAGTGCAGCTCACTGGCTTGCCCCTCATGGCTCACCCAGGATGCTTTTCTCTATAGCCCAGAGGCACAGTAGGTGGGCCTTCCCACATCAATCATTAATGAAGAAAATGACCCCATAGACATTCCTACAGGCCAATCTAATGGTGGCACTTTCTCCGTTGAGCCTCCCTCTTCCCAGATGATTCCAGCGTGTGTCAAGTTGACAAAACTTTAGCACACCGTGGTTTATTAAGACGGACATGATGCCATCTACCAGCTGCGACTGGGTTTTAGTCAAAACCAAGAACAAGAGAGGTGAAGCTGTCGTCCCAAATAGCAATACTGGGGTCATGCATTGACCAGGTCCGGGAACTGTGAGGTGTTGTAGAACCCTCTCCCCAAGACTGAAACTCTCCGTATGGAAAGGAAGCTGCTTAAGAAGTTCTAAAGGAAGACTCTGCCACATGCTCCTGCTGACTGCAAGCCACGCAGAGAGCTTGGGATCCAGCCTTCAGGAGTCATCACCCACACTGCCGTGGGCTTACAGTGACAGCCATCTTTGAGTTGTCTGTGCTCCTGTGAGTGACCCCTCACCTATACACCCTAAAGTAACTCCTACTTCACCAAGTTACACCTTGGTGCTGTCTTCTTTAATCTGCCACAGAGTTCCTCTTGTCTCCCCAGTAATACTGCCACAGTGCACGGGGCCAATGGGAAGACAGGAAGATAAGACAAGACTTCCATCGGTGAGCTCGTGAGTGGCGTGGAACCACTGAGCTGAAAGTACAAGAGTTCTAAGCGATTAAAAAATAGAAGAATGTATATTAGTAATTTTAATTGTAAGTTCCCAGGGATTGCTACCTTGCTGTCACCTCTCCACCCAATTACACACACACACACATACACACACACACACACACACACACACACGCACACACACACACACTTTTTTTTTTCTATGAGTAGCTACCTCTTGGTTTACAGATGGAAACAGCAGGTGTTGGGATTTTAGTACATATTTTTGAGATGGAGTTTATGGTTTATAGAAGATATACTAGAGAAGTCATTGAAACTCAGATTCCAGGAACTTATTTCAAACATTCTGGATTGCCTCTGGGTAGTAGGAGAGGAAATATCCCTTTTCTGTCGCTGTGGTGTAACTGTGGTCACAGTGGTGTAACATCCCAGGGGATCCTCACTTAAAAGACCAGGCTCCTGCTTGGCAGGGAGCTGAGGCAGGAGTAAGGCTCAGTAAGTAAGTAAGTAAGATTCGCTGTGTTCTGGGCCCCTTCCTTTTACCATGAACACAACAGACCCACTTAGAATAGTCCAATAAACACATCCCAGAGAAAGTAACACGGCAATGCTGTTTCCTACAACTGAGTCACAGGAACAAGGGAATGGGTATCTGTCTATTACACATGTGAGTGGGCTCTGGCCTTGCTCGCCACTGTTCAGGTCACATGGTTTTAAGAGCCAACCCCGCTCACCAAAGGGCCATCATCTTATTGAGTCTTCACTTGTTCTATGGCAGGGCCTGGACAACATTCAAGGTATTTGCCACCCAGGAAACACGAACACCGACTCTTTGTAAACAAGTATTTTGTATCCTAAAAATCTCCATTTCTGCCACTGAAGAGAAGAAACTAACAGTCTGTCTCAGACTGGTACACTTATTTTATTTTCTTGGATAAGTGACCGAACACTTTTTAAGTTCAGCGGAAAGGAAACTCAGCCATACCATGTCTGCTAGTGTTTCACTTGTCAGAAAATAGAAGATGGGGAAGAGCCTCAAACAGCAAGGAATACCCGGGACCAGCAAAACCTCGCTATGCACAGACATGAAACCATGAGCCCACAAAGACAGAGGAGGGGTGCTGCCTTTCTCAACCGAGCAGAAAGCATCAGGCTTCGTGGACAAGTATCTTAGTGCTGACAATGACGGCAGAAAGACAAGACTACGTTTTGAACTTATAAAGTATCGCAAAGTAGTACTTCTCCTCTACAATAGCTCTTTACTGGAAAATCTCTGGAAAATAATTATTCTTTCCCTCATGTTAAGGTTAGAAAACACAGATGTTATCTTCCACAAATACGCATATGGCTTTTGACAGAGCTGAGGCATGAAACAGTATTTTTGGTTTTAAGAAATCATGTGATCGAACGCTTTGGTTTGGCATGCTTGGGGCCCGAGAGGACTGAGTCACTAGCACCTGTGACTCGGAGGCCAGTTGGTGAGGGTCTTTCCCCCGTGTCCTCTCTTGCCCTCTTCTCTAATTACTCCTTGAGTTTAGTCATGTCTCCATCCTTCTTCTTCAACAGCCGTGTTCAACGTCATCCTAGACTCTGAGCCATTCCCTGAAGCCTTCCCAATGGTTTCCTTCCAACCCTGTTCCTGGCGAATAGATTTTCTCCCTCTGAAATAAATATCTTCTTTCTGCAGCATTCGCTTGTCAGTCTCACAAGGCGTCTTCACCCTCATCACCATCTGTGAAAGTCACCTCCTCAATATTAACTTAGTGGAGCCCTTCCCAGGAAGGGTAAAGCGTCACTCAAAGATTTTTTTTTTTGTTAATGTCAATTTTCTAAAAGGTATCTGGGGGGCCACCAAAGCATGGGCACTAGCAGCTATAGAAAGGACTATGAGAAAATGCTGGAAATGCATAAACCACAAAGAATCTAAGATTGCACATTTTACTATAATTTAGTAGAGCTTAAAGCTTAGAGTCAATCCTCACAGTCTTGTACCACACCATGATATTAATATTCTGTGGGGTTTCCTTATTATAATTAAAGTCTGCCTAGCTTGACATGACACTTGTAGAGAAAGATGATTGATAACGCATGCAGAAGGTAAAAATCTCAAAGCCCAGAAGACTGAGATAAACTTCATCCCCAGAGGAACACTTTGTTCTTAGCTACAAATGTAAACAAACAAGCATTTAATTCTCATCATACCAAGGATGTCTGTGCACGAATCATCAGTACTCCCGTGACCCTATTCTGCAGAGGACAGTCCCGTTCTATGGTAATGCATACAAGCTGTTAGCTGCTGGGCCACAGAAGGATCATACAGCCCAGACTACCCAAGACAGTACATCTTATCTATGAGTTGCTCGAGAGGACTCAGAAGCTATTCACCTGTGGTACCGTCCCTAAAACAGTTCCCTGTGGCTCCAAAATCCACACCCATCACAAGACAAAGTTGTAAAGCCTTCAACATTAACGTAAGAGGTCACAGAACTTTGTGTCCACCCAGGGTGACTAGCGGTGGAAAGTGTACTCACTAAAGGAAAGAGTTTTGTTTTTGTTTTTCTAAGTTAAAATCTGATTAAGATTAATAACAAACTAGCCCAACTCCTGTCCGAGTCAAAAGAAATCTACCAAGTCAAAATGAGATTCAGTCTTCCTTAGTGTGAAGGCTAGCACTAAACGACCAACTTTCGCACACTAACGAATAGACCAGCGCTGAGGGAAGGCTCACACCTCCGTTTCCCTCTACTCGAGCAAAGCGCTTTCGACACCGGCCATGTCAGACAGCACTCAATTCCAAACATGACCGAAAGGAGTCAGTTTCACCTGTCTGGTAATGTCTGGTTATGAAGTATGCTTTGCTGTGCTTAACTGTAACCAACTTTAGGTCATTCTTCCTGTCCTACATCTTGTGCCCTCTTCTTCCTTGGTCCCTTGCTCAATCACTCAACCAAGAAGAAAAAGGAGGAAGCGGTGAGGGACTGGATATGCCTGGAGTATGTAAGTCATGTCCTTCAGAAAAACAGTAGGCCTGGCAGCTTGCAGGGTTGTTCTGGGCTTAAGTCATTTCTTTTCGGGTGACTCTAGTGAGATTTTAACTTGTATTCAGTTACGGTAACTTGGAAGAAGGCTTGTTTTCTGTTATTTTATTTCCTGTATGACACATAAATTAGTATTAAAGATATTAAGCTGGTAAAAAAAATAATATAATAATGGATCCTTACTCCTTAAAAGATATTTCCCAACACTGAGGGTGTAGTTCAGTGGCATGGGTGAACACCTAGGTTCATTTCTCAGCACTACACACACACACACACACACACACACACACACACCACACCACATTCATACCACATTCACCCTCACATATGCACACATATACACACATACATACACACACATAACACACACACACCACACTACCATCACCCTCATACACACACACATACACACACCACACATACACACACACATACCACACCACACTCACCGTCACACATGCACACATACATACACCACACACACATACACACATGCACATACACATACACACACACCACACCACACCCACCCCACACATGCACACACACACACACCACACACACACACACACACACACACACACACACACCACACCACACCCACCCCACACATGCACACACACACCACACACACACACACACACACACACACACACACACACACCACACCCCCCACACACATGCATACATACACACACACACACCCACACACACACACACACATACACACACACACACACTGACCCATACCAGGGAAGGGCACTATTTTGACTTCATCATGAACTGGGAAACTAAGGCATCCATTCCAACCTCTTTGTAAGGTCAGGGTAACTGGCTCTACTCTTTACTGAGCACAGACAGCTGAATACACATTTATCCAATGGGCTAAAATATGTAAGAATATGGGGTCCAAAGCAAGGCTGGATCCACAGGGAACAACTCAGAAGCGCCAATGTCTTGGGAATGGCTGACCATCCTCCATCGTCTTAAACCCTATGATAATCACATAACAGAAGATGTTGAGTTTTTTGGTTATTAATTTCCAGAAGGAAAAATTGAGGCCAACAAGTGACCAGGCACCTTAACGAAAAGGCATAAAGTTGGGGTGGGGGAGCCTACACCGTGAGTGCCCCACTCCGAGCTGCAGAAAACACAGAACACAATTTCCCAAAGGCCAAAGAACTTACTGAGCTGAATGTTGAATGACAGAAAAACTGTAAAAATGTCCGTATATTCTTAAAGAAAATGAAACAAGACTTCCTCGTTGAAAGAGAGGGAAATTTCCATTTCTAATTCCACCTAAAGTTACCTGGTCTGGAAGCTGAGGGTGAGGAGGCTGACCGTGAAGGTGTAAGTGGAGCCCGGCCGTACCGCCACCATTCAGGTTCGGTGTCTACAGGTGACTTGGGATATCAGATGTTGTTTGTTAAGGGTTTGGTTTGGTTTCTAATTGCTTATTTGGCTTTTGTTTCGCTCTTTTACCAAATGTCTGTGAGACCTCCCTGTAAAGACAGAGGGTAAAATGACAGAAAACATCTCCCCTTGTCTCTTGAGATAAAATCAGTTCATGAATCCTATGTTCAGTACATGGGAAACACTGATCGCATGACGCACACAATTCCCTCCTCACAAGCCTGAGACGATTTAGATCTTGCCGCTGACTTAAAAGGGAACAAGGAGGACGTGAAAATGGAAACGCTGGGGGACGGCCCTGACCCATGAGTGAGAGGCGAGTGGAGGTCTAAGGAGATACCCAGCTCACTACTGCCTGTAGGAGTTTTAAGCCACGTTTTGAAAAAAGTCCTCTGTAAAAGGTGGGTTGAACCTTTCAAGCAGGGAGCTAAGCATTGTGTGTAACGGTTTATACCTTCTGAGAAGTAGGCAGGTTTCTCGTCCAAATTTCGCAATAGCCTGAGTCCACAGGACAAATACAGGGTCTGGCTTTTGTGCTTCCATAAGTCATCAAAGCCCAAAGCCGGTCTATTAAAAAGAAGTTCTGGTTTGTAGGTGACTTGTGCTGGTTTGCCAATGCACACGTCAAGGTGGTACCCCGAGATGTCCTCCATCACCACCATGGAGACTTTTCCATGACAACAACTTTGGAAAACAAGAATTTGGTTTAATAGTCTGAGAAAATGAAAAACATGTGAAGGCAAAATAAAATACTTTGGTCTAAGTACAAATGGTATAGTCCATTGAGTAAACATTGGGACCAGATTTAAAAAAACTCAGTAAATACACTGTAGGGGAAGATGAAATATGTCATTTTATGAATAGTCACACATAAAACACAGATTTTGGTTTCTTTTTTTAAAATTATGCTTATTTAGTGTGCACATGTGTATGTGCATATATGTATACAGGTGTGTGCGCATACATGCATGTGTATCTGTATACATGCATGCATGCATGCATGCATGCATGTAGAGACCAGAGGACAACCATCGGAAGTCAGTTCTCTCCTTTCCCCATGTGGGTCCTGGGGAATCGAACTCAGGTTATTAGGCTTGGCAGCAAGCTCCTTTACCCACTGAGCCATCTTGCCAGCCCCAGATCTTGGCCTCTAAATATCAACATTTAATTAAAAAAGAAAAAGCTTAGGTGTTTGGGGAGAATAGTTGACTCAGGGCTGAGTTCAAAGAGGGGTAAGAAGAAACTGGACTATTCCATCATGGCAGAAAGTAGGGAGTGTTCTAAATATTATGGGGACATTAGAAAAGGACCCACGAGGAACCCTCAGTCATCAAACATACACAATCTGAGCAATGTGTTGTATACCAAGTGTGATGACAGAGATTGTTTAAACAAGTGGTAGATGACAGAGGACGGAGGATGCTGAACCCAGTGGCCATTCAGCAAACAGGAAGAGAACAATGCAGGCAAGCACACTGCATGGGCACAGAATTCATGGATGCAAGGGTGACCAAGCTCATCACATGGGAATTAAAGATGGACTCCAATGATTCTAACAGAACTCCCAGATCTTAGACATTAAGAAGCCGAGTTCCTTCAGCCTGTTATAGTTTCTACAGGGAATATGATTTCTCTTCCATCCCCAAAATGATATTCACTAGTTATCGGTCCAGTGACTCTCTTCTTTTACCTAAAACTCATGTGCGCGCACACACACACATACACACACACACATGCACACACACATGCACATACACACACAAACATGCACACACACACATGCACACACACATACACACACACAGGCACACACACACATGCACACTATTTTAGGAAACAAAACCTGCTCATCTCCCCAGTTGCAAAGTGCCTCATCACATGATGCTTTCTTAGTACAAAAAGGGAAATGAAGGACTTCAGACTGGGAGAGACCAGCAAACCGCAATTGCGGAACTGTGCTTACCATGCCTAGACAAGCACTAGCCAAGCGCGCTTCCCCTCGCTGCTGAGAAGAGCAGGGCAGCATGGTCCTCTCAAAAAACAACCGGAACTTGAGTATGAGAAAACCAATACCAAGAGAATTCTCCACAGTAACTGGGGACACCCTCCACAGTAACAGGGAGCACCCTCCACAGTAACAGGGAGCACCCTCCACAGTAACAGGGAGCACCCTCCACAGTAACAGGGAGCACCCTCCACAGTAACAGGGAGCACCCTCCACAGTACCCTCCACAGTAACTGGGGGCACCCTCCACAGTAACAGGGAGCACCCTCCACAGTAACTGGGGGCACCCTCCACAGTAACTGGGAGCACCCTCCACAGTAACTGGGGGCACCCTCCACAGTAACTGGGGGCACCCTCCACAGTAACAGGGAGCACCCTCCACAGTAACTGGGGCACCCTCCACAGTAACAGGTAACTGGGGGCACCCTCCACGGTAACTGGGGGCACCCTCCACGGTAACTGGGGGCACCCTCCACGGTAACTGGGAGCACCCTTCACAGTAACTGGGAGCACGGGGAGCACTCTTTCATCAGTGCCCAGACCTTGAAAAGGAAGACAGTAAGAAACCTTGGAAAGTAGCTCGTTAGTAGCTCACCCAGAACAAAGCCATGGGCAGAACAAGAAGTGAGATTTGGATGACAACATGAATTAACTGCTTTTGATAACATCTACAAATGTTTAGATGGGTAACAATTTAACACATTGTGTCTCATGGGGCTTCAAAACGTTAAAAAGTAAAATGTAAACTTTGAAACATACGGCGGTACTCAAAAGGGGAAACGTCCTCAACATTAAATCTCAGCAGAACTAACTGATATTTGGAGCCGGAGAGATGGCTCAGGGGTGAAGAGTGCTGGTGTTCTTCCAGAGGTCATAGGTTGAATTCCAAGCACCCACATGGCGGCTCACTATCTGTAACTCAGGTTGCACTGGGTCCAACACCCTCACACAGACACGCATGCAGGCCAAATACCAAATGTACATTCAAATAGGTAATTAATTAATTAAAATAACTGATATTTATCCTGTAAAATGCTTTGAGCTACTGCATCTCACTTAGAATTATACCCATTTTGCAAAATATTTAAATGACCCGCTAGCTTTCACGAATGCGGAAGAGTTCTCTGATTAGAGGGCACCTAAGTAGCTGCACCCGCAGTAATTGTCAGTTCCACTGCTGTCTCACCATACACTTCCACGGGGGCTCTCTGAGGACAGGAGGAGAGAAGAGGCCTTAATAACAAGTAGTCAACAGGCCACCCGGGCAGTTTGGGACAATTAAAATGGTATACTAGGTCCATGGTTTCAGAGGTCCCAAAACGAATAAAATTTACAACCATGCAACACATCCTGAAAATGCTCAGCTTACAAAAGTAAGTAAATATAAATGATAAACAAATAATAAACAAGGCTGCAGTAACTAGAAGGACTAGGGGAAACTCACAGGAAACTAACATAATGCCTCAGAGTAATAAAAAGAGGAAGTAATAAAAAGAGAGGGGAAGACAGCAAAAGGCGGAAAGAAACAAGACCCTGAAGGGAAGGGACGGCTGCTTTGAAGGAGGACAGAGTGGTGGCTGTGGTCCCTCTCACAGCTGTCACCTCGTCAGCCCTGGGCCAACTTCATTAGCATTCAGGGCAGCTGACACTCGTAGGGGAACTTGAGGCTATTTCTATAATTCAGTCTCTCGAATACCCACAAGCAGCAGAGGCATCACCAGACAAAGGCCTGGGTCTTTGGGCTGAGAGGACTCTGACCATAGCCTTCCCTGGCCAAGAAATAAATATAGATTTCAGACAAATGGAAAGATTATTTGCAGACTCCAGGAGTCTAGTCCACACTACGCGTCTTTCAGGACCCTGTGCAGAGTTGCTGTTTTCTTCTGAGTGGATTCCACATGACTATGTTGGATACGAAAAGCCAGTCCCACGAGTGATTTCTACATAACGCCAGCCCTGACTCGGGGCTTAGCAGACTAATTAATAACAAGTCACAGAACAGCGAGAACCAATTACTTCCAAAAGATACCATTCTCCGTTACTTACTTTATAGTCATAATTCCCGAAAAGCCACCAAAGAAACTGACAAAACGAAACTTATTTTCTCAGCATTTGCTTTAAATGGAAGAATTTATTACACTGTCTACTGATTGGCCGAAAGAAAGTGTTATGCTCTAAAACTAGTCATTATAAGATGCTTTCAACCCAAACACTTTCTAGGAAAACTTTATTTTATGTAGTAAGTTGCAAGATATTCAGTCACATTTTTTGAAGAGAGCAAAGCAAGAGGGTAAGATAATTGGCCACCCTAGAATACAAGGTTTTATATTAATTTTTACAAGGACCATTCACAGGAGTCAATCTCACGTGCATAATACGGAAGGGCTGAACTCAACAAAACTATTAATAAAAGGCAAATTGGAATTCACAGAAAGCAGGTTTTTCAGAGTGAATACATAGAAATAGAAAGATCTGAAAGTGTTTAAATTGAACTGCATGGTTTCTGGGCACAGTTTATTAATATATCATACAATTTCCAAAGCCTTTAAAATGTCACGCAAGCTCTGTTGTTTTAGGGGGGAAAGACAACTTTTTCAAATAAGCTGTCAGAACCTAATTGGTGGCCATTTACTGCAAACGAAAAATTGTTCTTTTTGTAGATCTACAGATGTACATGGAGTTGGGGAGGTAGCCCAGCGTGTAAAAGGATAGAGACCTAGTTTGGATTCCCAGAAGCCCCTGCTCCCACATAGTAAAGATGCCAGGCATAGACAGAGTACCTGTAAACACAAAGGACAGGAAGACTGGCTACTTGGGTGAACGGAGACCCTGTGTTAAGCAAGTAAAAGGTGCAGACCAACACCCAGGGTCGCTCTTTGACCTCATGCACACCATGCATAGTTCCAGTGGGAGCAAGGACCACCCATGCATTAGCAACTTCCCCAAAGCTGCCGGGCGATCGCTGCAGATGTGTTCCAACCGCTCTTAACAGCAAAACCACTGGAGTCCCTCCTTAGTCCTTCAGTAAAATGAGCTGCAGAACTGCAGCTCGAGCCGGTGCAGCTCGAGCAGGTGGGGCATGTGCAGCTACAGTCTAAAGAGAATCCTCAGGAAATGCAGCAGAGTAAAGAAGCTACCGGCTCCAGGAGAACCCTGGCACTGTCCTTTCAACGCAAAGCTGAAATGCAGGGAAATATTTCACCTGATGGCTTTGGGGCCAGTTTATCAGAGGACGCCTTTGCCCATCCCCAAGTCTGCTTACACCATTTGAGAGTGAACACTGGTATCAGGGATCAGTCTGATTCCTCAGGCAGTCACCAGCTCAGTACTCAACAGCCTTGACAAACGGAGTCTCCAACTGCAGTTGGGCAGACCCCAGACCAACACCAAGTATCACCCAGTGATTCCGTCACACTCCGCCTTAATTGGATATGTGTACTTATCCTCTCCTCTCCACAGCTCCCCTCCACGCCCACCCCCTCCAGGCTGATGGTAATATGACCTTTATTTTAGCATTTAGCATTAATAACACATCGCATACACCACGATCCTGTACCCTAATTGCTTGGCATTTCCACAAAATAGTCCAATTAATTTTATTTTACCTAACGGCCGTTTCTAAGAGAGTAAGAAAAATCTTCGTTACAACAAACGAACGGAGGACGGCGGTGAGAAATAGGCTCTTGTTATCGCTATGCATCTGGCTTGGAGATTATTCATCTAATACATAAATATTAGCCCACAGGAGCACCTAGCATCCTATTCTTGCTTGAAATCCCCAAGTCAGAGCCCCAGCTGAGACACCATTGAGCCATGAGCAAACACCCGGGGAAGTCCAAACATTTAGTCTTCTCTGCTGTTTTGAAAAACCGAAGTCTCACCCCGTGCTTCAGCCACCCATCCTCCACTTCTAGCTCTGCCTACCCAGGTTTACGGCACAGCATGCCGGAGCGCCCAGAGGCACAGATGTCTCACCTTCCCGAGATGAAGCCTGTCGCCTGCAGCCGAGCCATGCACTGCCCTCCTGACAGGTCGTGTCTGTCTTGCCCTGTTTGAGAAAGGAATCCCTCGGAGTCCTCAAGCCCCAGGCTCATGTCAGGGAAGCTAAGGATACTGCCTGGAATGTTCCTCAAATCAAACAGTGGAGGATGAGACCACAGATAGCGAATAAAAGCCACGCAGAGCCTCTGTGTGACTAGGATTCACACAGCCGTCCCCAGGAGCTGAATTCTCCTCCATTCTTTCTCCTGACTCCAGAGATACTTGACTGGCCAGGAAGCGGGACTTATACACGACATTATTTTTCTTCTTGCTTTTTGTGAGGAAGTTCTGGTTGACCTTCCAGAATATGAAGGGTATGAAATATAAGGGCAATGTACAATCGTTGTGCAGTTAAGATTGAACTTTATAAAGATATATAGTGTTAAGAACAATCTAGGTGAGGCAATTTGACAAAGCTGATACTGTTACAAAAAATATTGAAGAAATTATAACCTAATCTAGAAAATACTGAGCCGTATCTCGATATTAATATAGCAGATTCTTAGTTTCTGTACAGTGATTCTCAGCATGGCAAAAAGGTTGTCAAGGATATTATTAGCAGAGTGCAATAGAAAATTTGTATACTTTCTATTAAAAATGTAAAATAAGTATATTAAATTTTACTGATCTTTTTAAAAATTAGACAGATACTCCTTATCCCACAAAAGCTGTTAGGTCCACTAAGACACTTTTAAAAGCCATCCCTTTAGATACATAATACAAAGCTATTAGTTGTCAAATAACTAAAAACACCCAAGCTTAGTTCCCAGCATCCATGTCAGGCAGATCACAACTGCCTGTAACTCTACTTCCAAAGGATACAACACCCTTTCCTAGTCTCCCACACCCACGTGTACACATGGGAGAGAGGGAGAGAGAGAGAGAGAGAGAGAGAGAGAGAGAGAGAGAGAGAGAGAAGAGAAACACAGCTCAGTAGTAGAGTGTTTGCCCTGCATGTGTAAGGCCCTGGGTTCAATTCTCACTACTCAAAAAAAAAAAGCATAATTTTCAAACAATTGCAAAGCTAGATAGATATGATTCCCATTTGGGGAGGGAGGGGATTGGGTGACAGAGGTTTAGGTAAGAGCCACGTGTCGCCTGTCCTGATGAATGTCTAGAGTGGATCATACAAGGACTCTGGGAAATAGGAAGTCACAGGATTCTTTCTTTGTGCCATCCAGTGTCACAGCAGCCATTTTTCAGTATTGGCACCTGGATGTATCACCAGTTCACTTGGTTTACCGCTCTCAGAGAATCCCAGGAGAGAAAGGCTTTGAGGAATAGGCCAAACACCCACGCCAGACCTACTCTGTTTCCTACGTCTGTGCTAGGACAGATCATGTCGTCCCAGATCTACCTCCCTTACAAGGGAATCTGAAGTGAGGTGATCTCTGAGAAAACTTTTATTCTGAAGTTCATCAGCTCACAGGGAAGTGTGACATGTGACTTTTAATTTACAGTGGAGCTCTCCTGCAGATTAACACAGATGAGCAGAATTACCCAGCAGACTTTCCATGTTTAGTTCTGGGATTCCTGCACCCTCATCTGATCTACAATCTCATCAATGTGTAGGCAAGGACTCTTTCCATGCCTGTGCCCCTTTCTCTTCTCCTGGGGAGGGAGCTGGTTTCAGGTACCCCACTGTGCTCTCCCACTCCTTCACTGGGCAGCAGTCCAACACATTAGTACTCACAATGTCCGGGAGCTGGATAAAAGTAGTCCTCCAAAAATACGCTAATTAGCAAGCAAAAGGAAGGCACAAGAGAGAAAAAAAAGAGTATAAGTAAACAAACTTGATATGTAGGTGATCCAAGCTCTTGACAAGCTACAACCAGCTCTTGAGGAGACACTGGTTGCTAACCCTTCTGTTGAATGAATGCTGTTCTTGGCTCACCGGGCCCAGACTGCACAAGGCCACAGTGCAGAAGGCTAGAGAGAGGAGGGAGGAAGGGACGTTCTCCTGTTCCTTAGAGCTCGGTAGAAAGCTGTCAAGCCAGTGGTATTTCTAACCACCATGAGGAAAATTCAAAGCATGTTACGTTTTAATCACAGCATCAGTCTGTGCACACGGAACGCCTGCTTGCACTGGATCAAAACCTCTGCAAACAGGTGTGTCGAAGAAATACCGCTTTCATGAGGAAACACGTAACTTCTCAAAGGGACTACTCCTAGCATGTCTTCAAGTGAGTTATATTTACTCACTGAACAAAGAAAGCCAAGATTATCCCTGCTTGCCTTACTGCCTAGTCAGAATCTAGTGTGGAGATCTGAGGTCTCCCCACGCATCGTAGACGCCAGTCGCCATCCAAGAATAGATGTTGGTTCCCTTTGTGCTGCAGAAATGGTACAGAGTAAATAACATTGCCTCCAGTTCCCCAAATGATCTGATTTTATTTGAAGCTAAAACTCTTCTGACTTGCTTGGTTTCTCGATGGGAATGGTTTTCTTCACTCCTGAGCATAAGGGGCCAGTACCTCAACACAAGCCTATTGACAAGCAACCCTTGAATCTCCTTTGCCTTCATCCATGGGAGTGCCAGCCCCCATCCCTCCACACCCACAGCTGATGGAAACAAAACCATCTGATTATGATGCCCATCCAAGAAATGTCTGCTACCGTCATTGTGTCACGTACAACCATGTAGGAACCCTCTCCCCAGTGAAATCATCAAATGTCCTCATTTTTGAGTCCTGCCAAGTGTGCACAGTCACATTCCCACCAAGGCTGCTCTGAAGGGACACGTAACCATTTCTCAGGCAAAAGCCACCCAAAGGAGTCTGGTCTGACTCCCTTACTGATGAGACCAAAGCTCACAGAAGCGAGAAGCTCTGGCTGAATTCGCAAAAGCTGGTGAATGCCCCAAGTCAGAATCACATCCACATCTACAACCCCTAACCCTTCTCCCAGGCCCTTCTAGCTTTTCCATAGCCAGGAAATGTGAAACAGAATATCTCAGGAATCATGTCTGAGGCAACTGTTTAAATATGAAATGTAGCCTTTGGTAAGCTCCACAAATGTGTCCCTCCAGAAAAGTCTGTCTTTAAATACGTATCGCATACCATTAAGTTCTAGTTTTTAATAAAATTAGTAATTGTCCCCTGTAAAGCTGCTTTAAAGGGGATCTCTTCTTCTTCTCTTCCTCCTTCTCCTCCTCCTCCCTCACTCCTTCCCTCTCTCTCCCTCACTCCTTCTCTCTCTCTCTCTCTCTCTCTCTCTCTCTCTCTCTCTCTCTCTCTCTCGTTTCAACATGGTCTCATATACCTCATATTGCCCTAGGACTGTCTATGTAACTGAGGCTGATGTTGGACTTCTGATCCCCTCACTTCTAAGCCCCACATGCTGAGATTGTAGGCCTTCACTACCACACTGCAATCTGTGCGATGCTCTGTGTACAGTAAGCAAGCATGCTACCAATCCAAGTACATCCCTGGCTCCATTAATTGTCTTAATGGAAAGAAGTGGGGGGGGTAGTCTTTACTTCTCAAAGTAAAAGAACGCACACACGACAAAAGGAGGAAACGCAATATTTCATGTTCTCTCTGAATTAACTGCACATAACCAACGCACACAGTCAATACACCCACTATCTTTTTTATTGACAGGAAAAGTCCCCATGATACATAAATTTACACAATATCCACATTATCAAAACACTTTCTATATATCATAATCTTTACCATGTTAGAAAGATTGCCAACTTCCCTATCTACATGAACTTTTCAGAAGAAATATTCCTGGTTGGGGAGTGGTTCAATGGGCGAGTTGCTCGCCGTGGAAGCATGAGAACCGGATTGTGAATCTCTAGCACCCATGGAAAAGCCCAGAGGTGGGTAGAACCCCAGAGCTCTTGACAAGAGAACCCCAGGGTTTGCCAGCCAGCAAGTCTATCTGAATTGGCCAACTCAAGGTTCAAGGAGAGAACTTGTCTCCCCGAAAAATTAAAATGTGGACAGTGAGAGAGAAATGTGGCCAGTGTTAAACTCCAGCACTGAGGGCACACATAACTGTCACCAAGAAAGGGTGCTTTTAGACACATTTTTTTCACTGTTATCAAACAAACCCAAAGTGCATTTTTTTTCATTTCTGCACAATGTCAAAAGTACATGCAACTGAAATAAAACATGTGAAATATAGTTTGCTTTTAAAAACACATAATGAGTCCTGACCTTTTCTACAAGCTCTGTTCTATCTCATTCTGTCCCCTCTTAATAAAAAAGACTTATTGGTCAGCAATGGCTACTTAGGGGGACTGGGGAGAGCTCAGCAACTCATCACACCTGCTGCTCTAGCAGAGGACGCAGGTTCATTCCCCAGTGCCACACAGCAGCTCACAGTGGTTTTTAACTCCAGTACCAGGGGACCTGATGCTCTCTTTCAGACTCTGCAGGTACTATGCACATGTGGTACACTCTTACTTCTCTGCACAGAATGTCTTTGAATTGGATGTAGTATAATCAATTATAGAACTGTTACTTCTGATTACTTCTGTGGTGGTTTGAATACGCTTGGCCCGAGGAATGGCACAAGTCGATGTGACCTTGTTGGAAGAAGTGTGTCACTGTGGTGTGGGCTTTAAGACTCTCCTCCTAGCTGCCTGGAAGCCAGCTTCTCCTGTCTGCCTTTGAATAGAACTCTCAGCATCTCCAGCCCCATTCCTGCCCTGGATGCTGCCATGCCTTGTATTAATGGACTGAACCTCTAGACCTGTAAGCCATCCCTGATTAAACGCTATCCTTTGTAAGAGTTGCCTTGGTCATGGTGTCTGTTCACAGCAGTAAAACCCTAATGAAGACAACTTCTAGGAACAGAAATAACATCTGTAAAACATATGGCATGTTTGATGTTCAGCAAGTACGTAATTCATTAGAGCAACGACCATTAACAGATTGGTAGACAGAATAAGAAGTCATGATAGTTCATGAGTTAATTTCCTCTGTGGCGAGCCTGGATACCCTGTTTTCTGAAGCTTCAGCCTGGGGTTCAGGAAGCAACTATAACCACAGCTCCAGAAGGCCATGTTCAGCAGTAAACGTTGCTTTGCAGAAAAGAATTTTTTCTCTTCAGCTACTTTGAGACACCCAAGGGAATTCTTCCATACATTCACGATGCACACATCGGTAAGAACACACATGTTTGGTCATAACTATCTACTTTCAAAGTTCCCAAGTCTCAGTTCTCCTCCTAAGATCTTAGGAAGACGTAACATTCGGTGACAAGGAAGATCCTCTGTGAGGAAGTAGAGAAACCGACCTAAAATATTTCCGGGAGCTATATTTAGTGACCTGAAAAAGTATCGAAGCCAAAATACTTAAAGTTACACAATAGAATTTTACAAATATTTAGCTAAAATGTCAAAAGAGTGAGACAGTACAAAATAAACCCAACCAACTCCCACAGTGGGAAGTTAACTTGGTAAAGGTGTCCGAATTACAGGTGCGTTAAATAAATGCTAAAACCTTCCAGACCAAGTCTTCAGAAAACCTGCACTGAGGCACAGCTGAACCTCAGACTCAGTTCTCATCTTCCAGAGTCACAAGATAAAAGGAGACCTACGCTGATTTCTTTGTCTTCCTTCTATTAATCAAAACAAGCTATTCAAGAGAAACCGCTCTAAAGTCTTGGGACTAAATGCCAGGCCGAATTTAACATGAAAATTCTTGCAAAGAAGATTAAACTATGTAATGCGAGGTCCAAAAGTATTTACCGATGCAGTCCTTGTCTTTATGCTGACTCAGTATGAAAAAGAGACAATACCATATTAAAGAACCATTTAGTAAAAGCCCTGTTATCAGAGAGGTGCCAGGGAGAAGAGAGTAGTCAAGTTTCTACTTACTTTGTTTCTACTTCACATTTGTTTCATACAAATGGCAAACTTGAAACTTTTAAACAAATAAGCAGCTGGTCTATGATCGCTTAAACACTTGCGCATGTTTTTCCAATATTCCCAAAGATGCTGAAGAAGTGATGCATTTGAGGTCTCTGATTAGCATTTTTGCACAGTTGGGAGAAACAGTGTCCACATACTACTAGCAGAGTGGCCAGAGACAAAGGTAATGTTGCTTTAAAAATAAAATGAGCCCCTTGTATTCTGGATCGAATGGAGTGTAATTTCTCCTCTGTGCACCAGGCAGCAGGAATAGCTGGAGATGGGGGCAGGGGTTTTCAGGAAGAAACTCTGGGTTGGCTTTGGTGCTCAAATAAGAGGAAAAGGAAATCAATGGAGTGAAGAGCTAGAAACATGAAAGGTAGTGCCCTCCGTGTTCCCTCTTCTGTGCCCACTCTGTTTCCTCCTTTAATTAGATCTGACTTCCCTCCAGCATTAGCACTCAAGATAATTATTAAATAGCCAAAATTGGTATTTTAATTTTGTTTGATTAATTAAGACGATTGCCCATCCCGCGGGGGTAGCGTATCCAAGTTTAACTTCATCATTAGTCATCACAGTTAAATCCAGACCTCCCTCTGGGATTTGATAGAACGAAGACTTTACAGGACGCTACAGAAATAGTTGTGCAAAAATGTATCCATCGAAGCTGTTTCTATTGTCTTTAAACATAGGGATAATTGTGATTTCTTTAAGCAATGATTTTTTTTAAAAAAAAAACCATAGCTTTTGGGTTATTTTTGCTTTAGAACTGCAAGGGCACACTATTTTGTATATCTCAGTGATTAAATGGGCATGTGTGGGCTGGTCTAGGGAGTGAATTGTCTTTGGTAGTACTGTTGCATAAGGAAAACAAATGCTGGGTCCAAATACATATTCTTTGACAGACTGTCAGTTCGCAGCTCTCAGCATGAAGTGGAGCCTATCGATATGTTGTTCCCAGACCGCTTTCCTTGCTCAGTCACTAAGGAAGTGTTGCATAGAACATTCAAGATGCTGGATCGGTCACTTGAATCCCAGTGGTTTCTCCTACCACTTGCCCACCGAGGGACTCATAATAGCTAGCTATAGAGAGAGTCTGAATACAATATATCTGTGCAACGAGCAGTCTGGCACCCTATAGTGAACAACAAACACAAGAGAGGCCTCATGCTAGGATACTTTGTCCTTGGCTGTAGCTTCCAGGCTTCTTAAGCACAGTGTGAGAGTCCTTGATGATGAAATGACATAGGAAAGTGTTTCCCAGAAGAGTCCCCATCATCAGTTGACACATGACCGTCATAGTTAAAATATGATCAGTAATATATGGGAGTAGACAAGGTGGCGCTGTTAATTCTTCCTACATGGAATTGTTCCACCACCACCATCACCATCACCATCACCATCACCATCACCATCACCATCACCATCACCATCACCATCACCATCACCATCACCAAGGAAATTGTCTTTGAAATTGGCAGCCAAGGATCTAAAGGAAATTTCTAGCCACCAGGATCAGTCCAGAAGAATAAACCCATGAATAAAACATCAGAAATGGGAACAGGAAGGATCCACTCTGTAGGTTGATGTCATGATGCAGGTGAAGGCAGACATAAGATAAAATGAGTCCTGTCATTGGACAAGAAGGAAGGGTAGGAATGAACACGTTTCAGAGAAGGAGAGGGAGAAAGAGAAAGGGGCAGAGGCAACATGGAGGCAGATGTAAACGATTCATCACCATGCATCTCTATATAGATTCAGGTGGTTATGAATATTTCTTAAGGGTTGAATTTCTATAGGTCAATTTATCTTATCTGGGCAGGCGGTTTATATCTTTATCAATTGGTTGTGAGTTTATTGTGTGGATGTACTGTGGCTTGAGAATTTAACGTATAATTCTGATTGATAATTTACAGTTTATTGAGTCTTGATTTTACCAGGTAGCTGGTACCAGAGAGTTTGAGGCTAGCAGAGAGCCGCCGGGAGAGAAACTAACCAGAGATAAATTATGGTTACTTCTATATGGCCCCACAGGTACCAAAACTAACTCTAGGGAGCAGTGTGGCAAGGTATCATGCTGGAATGGACCTCCTGGTACTTGGGGCCAGTGCGGAGCCACACTGGAACCAGCCACCGCTGAGATACCCCACAGTGCCATGTGACCACCACTCCTGTGGAAAAGGCAACTGCAAGGAAAGAGCTTTCAGACACTGTGCTAAAAAGTTAGCCAGCCTGGAAGCACAGGCCTATAATCCAGTTACATCAGAGTCAGGAAGATCACAGGTTCAAGACCATCCTGGGTAAGGTAGCAAGATCTTATCAAAACAAAACAAATGAAAGAAAAGAAAAATACACACACACACACTTAGTGTATGTTGAAGGGCTTAGTTAGGTTCAATCCCAGTACCGCACACAGAGAGATGAAGAGTTTAATGTTAATACTGTCTCTCATTAGGCTCCAACGAAGGCTGTGGGACGAGGGATTTGCACATCAATTTTGTGTTTCATAAGGATTCACTGGAGGCGGTGGAAGCACGTGCCTTTTTAATCCCCCAGCATGGGGGGTAGGCACATGGATCTCTGTGAGGTCTGAGGCCAGCCTGGTCTACAAAGTGAATTTAGGGGTAGCCAGGGCTACACAGAGAAACCCTGCCTTGAACCTCCCCATCCCACCCCCCCAGTAAAACAGATTCATCGTGATGTCGCTTTATTAGAGCTAGGTGCTAAGTCAAAGAGCACGTGAGCACAGAACCTCTGAGAAATGTGTATTCTTTGAGTCTTCCTCGCCCTGAAACTGTTCCTTCCAGAGGCGCTCAACCCAATAGAGCCTTGTTTAGTCACAGAGCACAGATGAGCCCCTGTCGAGTCAACATGAGGCTCAACACTGCCTTCATGCTACACTGTCCATTTACAGCTGCATTCTAACTGCTATGGCTTTAAGAGTAAACATGCATCATTTTAAAGAAAATATCTCTCCCCCCCTCTCCCCCCTCCCCTCTACTTCTCTTCTCCCCTCCCTCTCCCCCTCCCCCTCCCTCTCCCCCTCCCCCTCTCCCTCCCCCTCTCCCCTCTCCCTCTCCTCCTCCCCCTCCTCCTCTCCCTCTCTCTCCCCCCCTCCCCCCTCCTTCTCCCCCTCCTCTCCCTCTCTCCTTCCCCTCCCCTCCCCCTCTTCCCAGTGTAATGTAATTAGGGCAGAATAAGGGCTCCAGAGTCTGCTTATCCTCACTCTCCCCTGCATCCACCTATGACAAGTTGTATAGCAGAATCTTCCTCCCAGGATCCAGGCTAAGACAACACTCACCCGCCCAGGTTAGTTTTACAAAACATTCACCTTTAATAAAAAAAAAAAAAAAAAAAACAATCAAAATGGGCCAGAAAGAAGCAATCTGACGAACGCACGCTGAATTAAAGGTAAACTACTACTCTTTCACCTTTGACCAGAAAATACCAGAGGAAACTGACTCCAGGTAACAGAGTCCTGCTCATAGAACCGGAAACATGTGCACAGTCAAGATGTCACAGCAGCCCTGCCTGAGTGCATCTCGAGAAGCCAGCCAGGATGCTAGAAGCCAGAAAGAAAACACTCCTCAGTGGGCCAGTAGGTCACGGCGTGGCTCTTATGGGCAATGTCGGTAAACGCACTTAGACTCTGTCTGGCCCAGACAGCAAAGTAATCGGACTCAAGAGTACACAGCTGTTCATTCCCACTCACTGCCTGCCCCGCCCCCGCCCCCGCCCTCCACCCAGGAGAGTCCAAGATTACATGGGAAATGAATCCACCATCCAGGACAGCTCTCAGAGTTTTGGCCACTATTATCTGAAGCAAACGCTGGACAAATTTCACTGGCGATGCAAGCCAAAACTATTTTACACTATATTCTTGTCTGGAAAGATACGCCGCTATTCCTTTCTACCGTGGTTTTTCGGTTTGTTCTGAGAAGCTTCATTTTATCCCACATACTGTAGATTAGGAAGACCATTAGATAGTAACCGTTCCTGTGTCAAATCCCAAGCCCTCTGATGCTGAAATAAAAATAGTGGTAGCAACGTAGTGGACAGTCAAGGAGTGTGAGTTTCTCCTGCAGAGAGAATTACAACCCCCACCCCCCATCCCTGCATCCTGCTAACTATACACTACTTCCAAGTACCTTACCTCAAAACCTCAGTCTGCCCCCTTCCTTTGGAAAGATCTGCTACCAAGAACATGGGTCCTTCCCTGTATATGAGCCGTTATCTGTTTTACAGTTAGGTTTTCATGACTCTGCCTTCCACCCTGTCCAAGGCAAAAATCTCTGACACCTCCATAATGGCTTTAGAGAGAAATCCTGATGTGTTTTCTGGAGGTGGGGCACTCAGCAAAGAGTCTCTTGGAAAGTGAAATACCCCCAGAGAGGATGGAGTAAGTACGGGGGGGGGATATTTAGAGAGAGATTGAAAACCCTCGAGCCTGGGGTACATTTACTTCCCAGCTTTGTCTAAAGATTCTGTGTGTGTCGTGATGCCCAGTTCGACACCAACATCACTTCCTGACCTTAAGGACTAGTTTCAAGCTCTAATTAGAGTCAGGGAAAGGAGGGTATTGAATCTGCCTGCCCATCTTTCTCAGCGATCAGGTATAGCTTTTAAACGTCACTGCAAATGTCCCCAGATTTTAATCGGTTTGTCATACTTAGTAGACCCAACAAGACAAAACTTTCTACTTCTGAGTAAGCAAAGCTTTTACACCTCTTCTATTTCAAGCCCCTGGCCTGACTTACTCATTTCCTTTTTAAAGAATGGGAGGGAATAGTAGATGTCTTAAAGTTAAACAGGGATAATAGGAAGTATGGTGAGTAAAGGGACAAAAACAGAAACACATGAGAAAGAGAGATTTATTCAAATGAATTGGAATAGATTACAATGGAGCCAGGAGCTGTGTTACTAGACCATGTTAGAAAACCTAGCATTTCTAAGGCATTCTGCGTAACAACCTCTCTTTAAGGACGCACACAAGAAATGGTACGAAAGTTATCTTAAATGAGAATATACTGCCTGCTTCTCTTTAAAAGTAAGTGGATACCTCCTCAAAATACTACTCCTTCAAGAACTCTAAACCCATCTGTGTGTCTTTAAAATCACGGAAGATTCTCTATTGCTTTCCGGTACAACAGTAACACAATATATATTGAAATCTACCTCCACATGCCAGTTGTCTAGGTAACTCTGAGACTAGCTAAAACATCACCAGGGGAAAGGGAAAAAGGTAGAGGGCGAGAGAAGGGACTGTACTAATTTGCATTTGTTTAGTAAGTCAGAAACACACACACACACACACACACACACACACACACACACACACACACACACACACACACACACACACACACACAACACACTGAACCAGCGTGGGTCCGGCGTTGCTCCTGGCTCGCAACAGCCCCCCTCCCAGTCCCTGTAGCCTGAAGCTACAACCCTCCCACCCTCCGGTTCCTCCCTCCAACCCCCACCCCCTGCGCCCCGCAGCAGTCCAGTCACCTACCCTGCCAGGGATGCGGGACCTACAAGGGATGGCTGGCGGCTGCGCCGATGTCCAGGCTCCTAGGACTGGCCTAAAGATGAGTTCGGGCGGGCAGGGTGCCCTTTACTTCCAGGGTGAGCGCGGAAGCCCATTCGCCGGGCCTGCGTGCTGCTCTCAGAGGAAGCCCGGGACCGCCGCAGAGCCACAGCTGCGTGGAAAGTTGGGGGGACTCCCCAGCCGCCGCTGTCTCGCTCTAGTCCCCTCCGCAGCCTCTTGCTGTAGTCCCCCTCCGCAGCCTTGGTGGCCCCGCAGCCCCGTGATTCCCTCCCGAGTCCCACCGGCTTTCCCTCACCCGGGCTGAGTTGCCACATGCACTTGAGAAATCCTAGCAGTTGCGCAAAGAGTCAAGAAGTTAGAAAGAGTGATTGTGTGTGAATGTGTAAATACAAGAGGCTGGAACAACTGAGTGGGGCCAGCCCGCAGACGCAGCCGGGTTTCGGGTTTCAGTTGGCAGCTGGCGGCTTCAGAGGACCCAAGCAGCATTGGTGGGGTGGCCGGAGCCCCGCCCTGCAGGCCAGCCTCACCTCCATAGTCATGCGGGGCGGGCGCCCCATCAGACACCACTGCCAGGGCCCTCTGCAGTTGGCTGCATTCATTCCAGCCCAAATGCAGCACGAGGGCATGCTGGTTCCAAATCTGTGGCTGTGGGTGAGAGAACTGTGAGGAGTGAACCCAAAGCCCCACCCCCACCCCCACCCCCACCCCCACCCCGGAATCTTGGGTTCCTTCACCAAGCTCCACACACTGGTTAATAAGCTCTGCCTGCGGATGTCTCTGCCAAATCTTATTTCTCCAGCCTGAGCTTTATTTCTAAATACAATATTTAGATGAACGTCCTCTAGTCGGGCATTTAGAGAGATGTAAAGTATAATAATGGGCTCCGACATGCTTTTAGAGTTCTCAGAATCATACCCCAAGAAAGAAACCACAGAAGCAAATATATTCCTGATATAGACTCCCCCCACCCCCACCACTGAGCCCTTAGTGTTCTGTGTGTTGGGCTCTCTCCGATTTCCTAAAGCCTAGTGTTTTAGATTGTTTTAGATTTTGTCATTCGGGATGTCCAAGCACATTCTCGGATAGACCAACATACAAGTCTGGATGGGTATTGATAGGTATTTTGGTTTTGTTTCCTTCAGGTCTCCATGGGGGGTTGGGGGGCTGAGTCTGCTCCATTCCAGGCTGAGGTTCCAACAGAAAAATTGATTTTTCTGGCAGGAGACACCTCACCCCTTTAACGAATGAAATTAATTTCTGGGGGGGGGGGGGATAACCTCTTTTGCCTGTTCCTTTAAAATGTGTGTGGAATCCCTGGCCAGAAGCCATGAGGCCAGCTCTGTAATTGGTGGGATAGATGGCCCTCATCAGCTCACAGGGACTTGTGATGGCGGACTGTTACGCGGGCAAGTGACAGCCCCGGGGGCAGTTTTAAATGAGAACTGCAAAACAATGAAATTAACCAAAATGAAATCTGCACGCATTCCATGGCCTAAGAGCCCCCGGAAGACAAGTGTCAGTAGGTATGATTCAGGACTGTGACATTTCAAAAAGGCAGGAGGCTCTCACGTTGGGAGCCTACTTATAACAAATGTTACTACAGCAATTCAAACCCAAGGTGATACAAATTAAACTCAGGGAGGCTGTCTGAAAGAGCACAGGTCTAGAGACTGAGACACGTCCCATCCTTGTGTCTAAGGCCTTTGGCCGTCACACCTCTGATTCTACCCTTTCCACTTGATACCATCTCACCAGAGAGTGTGATGTATAGGATTCTTAGGCTAGAGAACACACACACACACACACACACACACACACCACACACATGAGTGTGTGTGTGGGGGGTGTCATGGAGACAGCAGATGAGGTGAAGGAAGAGTTTCATTCACCAATACAGACCACATTCCCTTCTCCAGAGAGAGGAGAGAAGGGCGGCACTGAAGTCTGTTGGGATTTAGATAGAAATCTGCGACTAGGGAATATAAGCTGAACTAGGAAACACTTGGCACTGACTGGATTCTGACTGCACCACTCTCCCACTGAGGATTAAGTATTTTTGGGACACAGCTCTGCTGTGCCCAGTGACAACTTTAAAAGAAGAGATAAATCCTAGAACCAGTGGGCAGACCTTTGATTCTCACCGGAAGTGGTAGCTAAGGAGGCTTCCTACAGACTCCTGGGAAGTGATGTCTCTCCTTCAGAGTGTCTGCAGAGGGTGTGGCCAAAGAGTCATCTGAAGTAAACGGGTCAGCGTGTCAGGTCCACTTTAATTCTGAATGAAACACAACATGAGCAAACTCTGTAAACCTCAGAACTAATTCGAGGGACAAACTGACTTTATAGGGATCCAGCATTCTAGGCGTCTTCCGAAGAGGGTCTAGGAAAAGCAAGCAAGCTATGGGAGGCCTTACAGTGGGTGTGGAACACCTTCAGGACCAGAAGTTCTCTGGAGACTAGAAAACAATTAGGGGGAAGACAACAGAAAGAGGATAACGGCCTCACATTTGAACAGCTCGTCTGTTCCTGTTGGGCGGTGCTATGTTAGAAGTTTAGTGAGGAGCAACAAGATAGGCATTTGCAAAGCCTTTCAGTCTAATGTTTCAACATATGACTCCGAGGTTACTATTAAACAAGTATGGGATAAAAATGTGTTTTAATGGGATTTCCTCATTGAAGATAAAAATGCCTTTTCATTAGATTCCTTACCAGATTCCTTAAAACCCTCCGCATAGAGTTAGTCATTGTCCTGCCACCCAACTGTTCATTAATATCAGAGACGAGGCTCTTTAATTATGTTTTCACTTGGGAAAACACAAATTCCTAAGAGGGCAAAACACACTGTAACAAAACAGAACAGTCAGGGGTTGCCAAGCTCCCTGCATTTCCTACGGGCAACAGCAGAGCAGAATCTGAGTGGGTGCCACACGCACCGAGGTCGGGTTTCAGAGCGAAGACGGAGGCCTGGCTTTAAAGCTGTTTCCCAGCGCCTGCTTTTTGCTTTGGCTTTTTATTTCCCCTTGGACGTTCCATCTCAACACAGTCCAGCCCTGTCTTAGCCAAGTACACTAGTGCATGACTGACAATGGGACTGCCCCGTGGGGTGGCTAAGGGGAAGGTTTTTATTGTAGATATGAGAGAGAATACCCAGAGGCGTCCGGAGGAGTCCAGAGCAGAGAGAGAAAAGTAGACTGAACATGGCCAGCAGACTGGACCTGCTCAGGGCTATCTGTGAGAGAGGGGGGAACAGCAGGGGAGAGAGAATGGAGTGAGAGAAACAGGAGCTGAGCAGAGTGACAGCAAGCAAGGGGACTGAACAGGAAGGAGGGAAATGGGGAGGGGGGGAAGGAGGGAGGATGGGGGGAGGCGACAAGGAGAGAGAATAGCAGGGGTTATAAGGGACGAGTGGCTGCCAGGAGGGAAGCCCATGAGCTGGAGGGAGTTTAGGATATGTGGCAGGTAGGAAGGGCTAGCACGCCAGTGTGGACTTGGAAATGTCTAACAGGTCCTTGGGATACCAAGGAAGCCTGGCAGTCAGCCTGAGCTTTGATATGCTAATAGTCACTACAAGTAACATGCCAATAGTCACTACAAGTAACATGCTAATAGTCACTACTAGTAACATGCTAATAGTCACTAAAAGTAACATGCTAATAGTCACTACAAGTAACATGCTATAGTCACTACAAGTAACATGCTAATAGTCACTACAAGTAACATGCTAATAGTCACTAAAAGTAACATGCCAATAGTCACTACAAGTAACATGCTAATAGTCACTACAAGTAATATGCTAATAGTCACTACAAGTAACATGCTAATAGTCACTGCAAGTAACATGCTATAGTCACTACAAGTAACATGCTAATAGTCACTAAAAGTAACATGCCAATAGTCACTACAAGTAACATGCTAATAGTCACTACAAGTAATATGCCAATAGTCACTACAAGTAACATGCTAATAGTCACTACAAGTAATATGCCAATAGTCACTACAAGTAACATGCTAATAGTCACTACAAGTAACATGCTAATAGTCACTGCAAGTAACATGCTAATAGTCACTACAAGTAACATGCTAATAGTCACTACAAGTAATATGCTATAGTCACTACAAGTAACATGCTAATAGTCACTACAAGTAACATGCTAATAGTCACTACAAGTAATATGCTAATAGTCACTACTAGTAGCCGTAAGTTCCTTCTGCCCGAGCTGAGGTAAATGACTCCTTTTGGTAGAGGGAAGCAGGTGTCACAAGTCCCCAAGGAAGGCTGGCTTTTATCTAAGGGCCTAAAACTCACCCATAGTCCAGGTTGCACTCATTTCCGGATGTGCAAACTGCCTCGTGGAGTTTGGAAAATTGGAATTTCCATTGGACCTAACAGTGGAAAGACACTGAGGGAGGTTGTGCCCACACTCTCTGTCAGGAGACATTGGGTCACATGAGTCAGGGGTAGGGGGGTGGGGGGTGGGTGGGGGTGGCATTGACTCGATGGGAAGAATCAGTCCAACCACATCTCAGGTAGAACTATACTCATGAGGACAAGGAGGAGGATCTTCTGCAGGACCCTTCCTGCTCAGCTATTCCATCCAGGATCAGCAGCTATGATTCAAATCCGCTATCAATCACACCCAATATCAGTCAGATCATTGGATATCAATCACATTGGATATCAATTAGATTGATGTCATTCATATTGGATATCAATCTGATCAGCTATAGCCAATGTCTTCAAAGGAAGAATTCATTATCATAGAGCCTGAAGATGACCCAGTGTCAGCCGTTGGCACACTTTTATGAACTCTAGTGTCATAACAAGTTGGATTTTATCCTCCCACACCACCAGAGTAAGCAGGACAAGAATTCCACAAGGAAATGTATGTCTATGTTGAAACTAATTAAAAGCTACTTCAACCCTTGGGATTTAGAAGACGTAGAGCTTCGTAAAAGAAAGAATAGGAAATGCCAGTGACTTCTACCTGTGTGTGTAATACCATTGCTGTGTTGGGTGGCCTATTTTTTTTTAAACTCTGAAGTCTATGCCCAGCTTATATTGTGGTCAGGGTGAAGTTATAAACTGAGAAGGGTTTCTTTTGCCTCAGCTCCACATGTTATTCCCAGTTCCCAGTGCCGATTAAGGGCTGGAGAGATGGCTCAGTGGTTAAGGGCACTGACTGCTCTTCCAGAGGTCCTGAGTTCAAATCCCAGCAACCCTAGGTGGCTCACAACCATCTGTAATGAGATCTGATGCCCTCTTCTGGTGTGTCTGAAGACAGCAACAGTGTACTCACATACATTAATTTATTTAATTAATTAATTAAAATTCCAATTAGAACTGTTTTCTTTGCTGCTTCTTAATCTGAGATTCAGGACTGGAAAGATGGCTCAGTGGTCAGAAATGCTTGCTGCTCTTCCAGAGGGCCAGAGTCTGTCTTGCAGGACTCATACCCAGCAGCTCACTGCCACCTGTAATTCCAACTCTGGGGCACCTGATGCCTACAAAACGCACACTCATGTGTCATACATGTACACGTGGGTCTAACAATAACACTCTCGTAACAAATAAATAAGCCTAGGTTCAGAAAGTCGCCAGATTCTGTTAAAGGAAAAATCACTCCCTGCCAGGATCAGCATGTTTCTTTTAGTCGGATTCCCTGATATTTCTGTTTTATAATTATGGATTGTTTCTAAATAACATTATTCTAGAGTTTCTCTGTATTGGTTCAATTGAAAAGTTTCTAAGACAGACTTCCTTCCCATTTTAGCTTTACAAAGCTTCTAGTCTGTGCTTACCCATGAGCAAAGACATGTGTAAATAGATATACATGCATGCATAGACATGCACACACACAGAGACAAACACAGAGACACACACAGAGACAGACATACACACACAGACACACAGACACACACAGACATACACACAGACACACACAGACATACACACAGATACACACACACAGACATACACACAGACACACACAGACACAAACACGCAGACACACACACACAGACACACGTGCACACACACACACATACACACACACACACACACACACACAATGACCTCCTTTCTAGTCTTTAAACACCCACTCTTGGACTATCTTTTCTGTTTTTCTTTTATAAATAAGCTTATTAATTTGATTTATTTTTTTTTTTAAATTTCACCGCAAGGTGTTAGTTTTAAGAGCTGAAATGTAATACTCAGATTTAGGGGCTAACTTTTCAAGTTCTTGAATTATCGAAGTACACCCACACACCATGCACATACATACACACCCATAAAGTCAAACAGTTCCCCAGGCATGTGTCTTTCCTTTGATTGGCCCAGCTATGAATTCATAACAAAGAACGTTCAGCAGCCCTGTTTCATTTGAGCGTATTCTAATCCTTGGAATCTGTCCAGGCAACCCTCAATCAGTCTCTCTCTATCATATTTTAAGCTTTGTAAACACTGAATAGGCTTTCAGCTTCCAGGTATTTTTTCTTGTCTCTCTGTATTGGCTGCTTTACTCATCCTCAGGTAATTTGAAAATTAGTGAGAAGAATGAACCTTCGCTCACTGTGGCTTCATGGAGTCAAGGCAGAGGTGTAAGAGCAGCTGTATGCTAAGGACTCAGATGCTTGCCAGAATGGATTGAATACTTGACCCAATGTTGGTTCCTGGGTCTCAGCTATGAATGAGACTTGGAGTCAAGGTCATCGCTTTAAGTCATATAAACCTAACCAAACCATCAAGGGAACAACTTGTTTGACTGTTGTAAATTACAGACATAACTCAATTAAACAAAGGGCTTTTTAAGGGGAGCTAAATTTAAAAATAAATGTAAATGGATCAGTGTAACTCATTCAAGTACATAAGTAAAGGAACAGAGAAATGCTCGGAACATCCCTTGTAATTTTAAAAGTGCCTTCCCATTAGGAAGAGTCTATCTCATAGCACACCTGTGGAAAAGACTATCATTGTTTGCATTTTGCAAAAGAGAGGACAACGCATTGCACCGCCCCTTCTTTTGTAAGCTGATAAATATCGAGATAACTCTTAGGCTGAGGTTAAGTGCCAGCTCTAGATTGCTTTTGTTAGTGTGACAAGGGCAATATCTTCTTATACAAAGGACAGCAGAATATCCCTTTCCTATATCACCTGGGTTACTCAAGTACTTAACAATGGTTACTCTCTTATGAGGAGGAATATATTGTGCCCATACAGACCAAGTCTAAATCTTATTAAAGGTATTGTTATGAATATCCTGTCCTACCCAATCTCTTATTCAAGTTCTGCACAAATAGCAAAAGGGACTGCTTTCCATCGGGACAAATGAACAATGACTTGGTCAAAGAGCAGGCGGAAATACCAGTAAATGGAGCAGTCGTGGTTTAGATGATTCAGGGACTTGGAAAATTAGCCCGTAAAATCTGAGTGTTTCAGATCTTAAAACTAACACCTTGCAGTGAAAGTAAATAATAATAATAATAATAATAATAATAATAATAATAATAATAATAATTCAATTCAATAAGCTTATTTAAAAAAGAAAAACACAGAAACGATAATCCAAGGGTGGCTGTTTAAAGACTAGATCGGGAGTCATTATTTCCTCAATATCTAAAAAAAAAAACCACTGTAATAAATATTCTGGAAAGTCAGTAGAAAACAATGCAAACGTTAGTACAATTTTTAAAATTGTCTCCTAGATTTCTCAGGAGTATTTCAAGAAGACAATAATCAAAGGAGGAGGCTCGAGACATGGGCTACTGAGCCAAGAACAAAGACAGAATCATGGGCCTCCTGCTTTTTATTGAAGCTTGTGGTTGAAAATACTCCTCTTGCAGCATGGAATGGCTAAGCTAAGGAGTGCTTTGATAACTGGGATTTGCCCTGAGGGGACAGACGGGAGAGGTTCTAAACACGGAGCAGTCTGTCTTACCCATCCTCAATGGTAGACTGTTGTCTTTGTACATTCACCTCGAGGAGATACTGGGGAAAGAGGCTCATAGTTGACAGTCATAGAGGATAGTCCACAGAGATAGAAGCCCAGGTTCCAGGACGTCAGCTGAGACATTGATGAACGGTCAAGGAGGACACTTTTGACTTAACCAAAATTACTTCACCCCAGCGTTCTCCAGCAGCAACTTTGTGGAAGAAAAATTTTCTAAGTTTATGAAGAAAGCTTTACCAAAACCAAACAGAGGGAGTTCAGCAAAATAATTTAAGATAGGCCAGTAGCAAACCTTTCCTACCTAGGGTGGGACTGAGGCAATGTTAACCATGGTAACAGCATCAGTAGAAACAGCAAAGTGGGGTTCAATGGTCTCTTAAAGTCTCGTCTAGGGTAAAATGAATCCGTCAGGCTGAAGAGTGAACAGTGGAAAATCTGTGCTGGGAAATATCAACAGCTCCTGAAGCCAGGAGATGAGATTCTAAAAAAAGGATAGGCAAAGGACTGTGATTTCAATTGATTCTATTGGTTATCCAGAGCTGTGCCTAACGTCTGTTATTTAAGCCTTCAAACATCTCTAACTAATGCAAATTATGTCTGCACCCCTGACTAAATTTCTAACTGTCATAAATATTCACGTATCAAGTGTTCCACAGGAACTGAGAATTTTCAGGGCAGGGGCATAGTTAAGGCCAGTGCCATCAGTTTAAAAAACAAAGAAAAGAATACTGGAAGAATAGGAAAATGAAAAAAGTAGCTAGTTATTATGGACATGAATGATTTCCTATATGCAGTCAAACATCACGTGTCACCTCTGAACCCCAAGACGGTCAGCAGTGTGAAGTCAATCCCCACGCCATCCATCCCTTGACAAAATTTACATTTAGTCACTAAGATGGATGATTTAAAGGTTTAGGTAAAATTTCCCCATTCCTCTAAGGTAATGCACATTTGACCAGTAAAGCACATACTTGTTTTTGGCTACCCTGTAGGCACTGAAGTCACAAGAATCATCTTCACGAGCTTACTCTACACGACTTGAACCTGGACTCTCCTTTAATGTAAGTGGAAAGATATTTTGTCATGTTCTACATTTGTTCCATTTGTTCTAGGCTTCAACGCACAGACACTGAAGTGGAGACTCCTAGTTCTTTGGAAAGTCAGTTACGTCAAATGATGTTTTCCTGGGGCACACGGGTGAAAGGACGTCTTGCTAAGGCAAACACATGAAAGACTGTTTTCCTGATGCAGACACAAGGGAAAGGGTGTTTTGACATAGCAAACATATAAAAGGAGGCTTGGTGAAGGAGTATAAATATTGCCCCACAGACAGTGGGAGACGAGCACTGAGCATTGGTTTGCTTTGCTCCATCTTGCCATTCTTCGCTAGATACACACGTGTATCAGTTCGCCTTACATTGCATCACTGAGCTCAACTTGTGATAACTTGCCCATTGAGAGAAACTCACCCAAGAACTGCTCTTGAGGTTCCTGCAGTAGCTTGCTGCTTCTTCAGCCTCACCTCAGGTCAGTTGGCAAGAATGACAGTTTCTTCAGGATTGAACTACAGCTGCCTGGTGTCTGCCTGTCTAGAGGACCGGTCTGCAGCTGCTGAGTTCTATTTGGTGTTTGCTACGGGACTGAACTGCTGCCCAAGAAGCTCGAGCTCGCCCCCAAAGAACTACTGCTGAACAGGTCCACCTTCCGCAGATCCTAATAACTTTCTCTTCCACCACCTCTGCTGAGTGGTAGGCTCGAGGAGAGGCTGAACCCTTATGAAAAGTAGGTTAAAAAAATTTATTCCTACAGACACGATGACAATAATTAGTTTAAAACAATCCCATTTGGGTTTCTCTAAGTATACATTATAACGAAATCATATTTCTGAACTCTACACTACCTGCAAAACACTAAGAGTTTATAAATTATGAGAGTTAATGAGCATATTAAAATTGTCACAATCAGTTTGTAAACATTAAAATATTTTCTGGGTCAATAGGTCCTATTTCTGGGTCCCACGACCATAGGGAACCGAACGTAACAGCAAACTCTCACTTAATCTCTAGCTGTGTACCTGATTTTGAAATTCTAAAATCACATACATTTAGGTTTATGTTTCCCACATTAAAAAAAAAAAACACAAAATGATGAAGTCTAGAGAAATGTAAGTAGTCTCAAAGGTTGGCCAGAAGTTTCTTATGGGAATGGAGGCATGGCTTGATAAGTGAGAGCGCTGGCTGCTCTTGCAGAGGACCTGGGTTTGGTTCTTGGTACCTACATGATGGTTCACTTTGTAACTCCAATTCCAGGGGGCCCTGCGCCACTCTCTTCTGGACTTTAGTAGCTCCAGGCATACAAGTGGTGCACATACATGCATGCATGCAAGCAAAACATACACACACACACACACACACACACACACACACACACACACAAAATAACAATAAATTGGTCTTAGAAATTTCAGGGTTTCCTGCCTTCTGTTTTGCTTAGGATGAAAACTCAAAAAAAAAAAAAGTCAGTTATATTGGGTTTTATAAATTAATCATATAAGATGAACTTTTAATATTAAGCTCTTTACCATGCATAAAATAACTCATTACTCCTTAATATGAATTGGTAAAAACAAACAAAAAAGTATTTGAATGATAAATTTCGCAGGAGTGAGTCATATTGATTTGGAAATTTTGCAGCCACCATTTTATAAAAGTATTTAAATGTAAGGGAAAGAAGATTTTAGTAAACTTGATTTCTAATTTTGTCAACAAATTGTCCACAAAATTAACATGCCTGTCTATGGCCAATGTCTTTCTTCCCTTTCTCCCCCTCACTCCAAGGTACCATGAATAAACTCTGGGGCCTTGGATATGTATTAGACAACTGCTCATTCCAGCCACACAAGTCCTTCCGTACATTACCCAATTTAGATTGTTTTGCTTAATAAATTCAACAGGCCGGAAATCCAATGTTTGTTATGTAACTATAATTGATTGAACTATATGGTCCAAGTTGACTTTGTAGTTACTGGTTGTGAGTCTAAAATACACGGTTGTAAATGACATATGTAGGTAAACTCATTACCAGTCAAAATCTTTCCTGCCTGTGTGTTTTATTGGGGTAGTATAAGCACCTTTGGTCAATCATGATTTCATTTGCTTTTCAACGGATCTTCCACAGACAACAGGTGCTTAAATGTAAACTCAGTCTGTGAACACCGGCTTTGTAATGACTGAGGACATCATGACCTAAATAATAACTCATTACAGTGTTAATGAGGTCCCATAAGTCAACCTAGAGGTAGAAATTCCTTAGAACTTCCTGTGGTTTTTAAGTAATCATGTAACTTTAAAATCCAATAGAGTTGTGTATTAAAATACAATACAAATGATTAATATGCATGTGATCTATATTTTGTGGTGTCCGATAACACCATTGGTCATCCCTGAGCATAATGGAGTAAAATAATATTTACTGTTTGAAGATATTCTGAGCATTCTGAGTTTGGAGGAATAATGTATACCCAAATTCAGTCTTCCTTCAATTTTATTGTGTTCCAATTACTGGAGTACAGATAAATTGTATGTGTGCTGTATTTCTCATGGAGAGAGAACAATGACGTCAGATGTGCTGATACATCAGAGAAGCCCACTCTGCCGTCTCCCAGCTACCGTAAAGTCACCCTAAGAAGGAGCTCCACACAGCACCGACATTTTTCCCTTCTTGTTGCCAGTGCCAGTGGTCCTGACCTGAGGAGACAGGACAGGGGAAAGAGCACCAGCCGCTCTGACAACTGAAACGGCAGGCTCTGATCTGACTCAGACTGCCGTTGCTTTATGTATGGGATGACAGAGGCGAGTGACTGTCTAATTCACAGAGCTTTTGAGTCCTTACACTGTTTATCCATCAGTGGAACACTGAAATAGAATGATTCATATGTAAAGGCACTTTGAAATATGTTCACATTAGAAAAGTTCTCTTTCCAGCACTTTGGAGACTAATGCAGGGGGATGGAGATTTGGAGGCCCATCTATGCTACATGGCAATGGGCTATTTCTAAAAACTGTGGAAGGGCTTTGGGGCTTTTGTCTTGAGAGTCACCTTTTCTTTGAGCTGGCATTGTGCTTTGAAGGAAGAAGAATGCTGGCCGGTGGGGACGCGGGACCCATGGTTTTTAACGGCTCTCCTTCAGTAAGCATGGGCAGCATATTCATCACAGAATTCACCGTGGAGCTGCCAGGGTTACAGTAACTTCTACGGTTAAAATATCATCTTACTAGGAATGCTCCAACAGGGACCTGAGAGAAACGTGCACAAGCGAGTTCTTATAAAGAAGAAAACTATCAAGCTTGTTTCAAAATAGCTTAATCATTATTGCCACCATTAATGGAACTCATTAAAATGGCAGCCATTAGTCTGCCTAGCTGGTTCTGCCATAATTCAATTTTAATTAACTCGATCATTATTTTTAACAATGCTAATAAACAAGCTATGCTACACCCTTATTCTAACCTTGACTCTTGCGGTACAGGATTTAGAGGTTTAGACCCTTCCCTGCCTCTCTTTTTAAAATTGCCTTAGTGACACTGAACAAATTATGTCATTAAAGTCCAGTAATGACGGTTTTTTACCAGCCAGTCCTTGGTTAGCAACCTTCATATTTTTATGTTCCAAGTGGGTTTTAACTGCCCTCCTGCTGCCGCCAACCTCATGCCCCAGCAGCCAAGAGCCGTGGTATGAATAGAGCATACGCTGTTTACATATTACAAATACATAGGGTCGAGAGTTTTGTAATGCATTTGTGAATGGCAAGCATTTGCCACCCTTCGGAACATGGAGATCATTTCAAACCGAAGTGCTCACATCTCACCTCAATACAATAGAATCCGGATGTCACTATGAATGTTATGAAACTTTGAAACCACAAATATCAAAGTCTCGGCAAGTGTTTCGTAGTGAACGAGGTAAAGGAGGACACCAAGAAGGAACAACCATAAACCTTTCAAAGATGTCCTCAGCGCGAGTTACATCCTAGAAACGGCTCCCAGCAAGCAACACGTCTTTCTTCGAAATGCTATGGGTCAAGTGTGGGCATTTGTCCTTCTTTTTTGTTAATTTTCAGCAACAGTTTCTTGAATAGTCAATTTTTTTTCACTTTATTGTTGTCCCACATGACAATGTTTTGATCAAAGGCAGACCATACACACACCCCTATATGTAGTTGACATATGCCACATCGCCTAGTTATATAGTGAGCTAAACCATGTGGTTTGTTGTGAACCCATCTGAAAGGCCCCACAGCAAATGACACAAGGACATGTTTCTCAGAAAATACCTCCATTGTTGAGGAATGTAGGGCTAAACATGTACATACGTGTGTGCGTGAATCCATGTATGTGTGCATATGTATTGTACCTAGGTCATCTGTGTATATTGTATTCTTTCTTGGTTTTTATTACTTGGTATTTACCCAACCAGAGACTTTTTCTCCAAGTGTTCAGGCCTATGTTCCACTCCAACAGCATAGGAGTCTCTTCAGCTGCTCAGAATTACTAGAGTCCTAATGCTACCAGGTAAGATTGATTTCAACCTGGAGCTTACAATTTACACATGAACTGAGGTGTACAGGGTCTGACATATGGGACATATTTTAATAGAGACTCCTGCTATTCTTATCAATAACCTGCAGGATATTTCCCATAGTTCCTCCTACCTGTACTCATAGAAAAGTGTTCATTTTGTTCATTTGACTTGGGTTGCCACTGTACAGTGTTACAAAACCAGGTTTTTCACTGATTATGGAAAAGACCAAAATGCTCAAACATTTGTGGCAAGTGCTAAAAAGTAAATCTCAAACATAAAGGACAGAGTCAGAATGAAGTTACTTAGGAAGCTCATAAATTCAGTTAGAGATCAGTTCTATCTAATTAAAGAAATCAAAATCACCCCTGTCTAGATTGTGTTTCCTAATGGTATGACAACATCCCCTGACAAAATTCAATTTAGGGGAGAAAAGGATTGAGCTCACAGTTCTAGGTTCCAGTCCTTTGTAGCAGAGAAATCACAGAGGCTGGAGTTGGAGGAAGCTGGTCATATCAGACCCATATTCAGAAACAAAGAGCTGTAAGTGCATGACTGCCTGTGCTGGTTTCATTTTGTCCCCTCTCCCGCAGTTCAGAATCCCTGCATAGGGAATGGTGCTACCAATAGTGGGCATTGCTTCCCACATTGATACCAACTGCAATAATCCCCATAGACATGCCCATGAAACAATCTGGCCTATGTAATCCCCTCATTGAAACTTTCTTTATAGGTGATTTTAGATTATGTCGAATTGACAATTTAAACTAGCCATCATAAGCCCTAGTTTCCAAGGTAGTTTCTAATGCACACACACTAGTAACTTATATGCAATGGTTTTTTTGTTTTGTTTTGTTTTTGTTTTTGTTTTTGTTTTTGTTTTGTTTTTTTTATCTTTATTAACTTGAGTATTTCTTATTTACATTTCAATTGTTATTCCCCTTCCCGGTTTCCTGGCCAACATCCCCCTAACCCCTTCCCTTCTATATGGGCTTCCCCTCCCCATCCTCCCCCCATTACCACCCTCCCCACAACAATCACGTTCACTGGAGGTTCAGTCTTGGCAGGACCAAGGGCTTCCCCTTCCACTGGTGATCTTACTAGGCCATTCATTGCTACCTATGAGGTTGGAGCCCAGGGTCAGTCCATGTATAGTCTTTAGGTAGTGGCTTAGTCCCTGGAAGCTCTGGTTGGTTGGCATTGTTGTTCATATGGGGTCTTGATCCCCTTCAAGCTCTTCCAGTCCTTTCTCTGATTCCTTCAATGGGGGTCCCATTCTCAGTTCAGTGGTTTGCTGCTGGCATTTTCCTATGTATTTGCTGTATTCTGGCTGTGTCTCTCAGGAGAGATCTACATCCGGTTCCTGTCGGCCTGCACTTCTTTGCTTCATCCATCTTAGTTTGGTGGCTGTATATGTATGGGCCACATGTGGGGCAGGCTCTGAATGGGTGTTCCTTCTGCCTCTGTTCTAAACTTTGCCTCCCTATTCCCTCCCAAGGATATTCTTGTTCCCCTTTTAAAGAAGGAGTGAAGCATTTGCATTTTGGTCATCCTTCTTGAGTTTCATGTGTTCTGTGCACCTAGGGTAATTCAAGCATTTGGGCTAATAGCCACTTATCAATGAATTATATGCAACATTTTATTTAAATGACTGTCTAAACAAATCACTAACTGGATTTCCTATCAATGTCCTTGGAATTCATCAAGTTTCATTTTATCTTTTCTCTGCTACTCAGCCCTGTTATATTCAGTATTCCAACAATAACCTCCATTTAACACAGAAAAGAGAGGGTTTCTAGGGATGGCAGTTGTCTCCCACACAAATGGCATTCATGCTGGAATGCTGCTGACTACAGGACAAAATGCCCAGGATGGCTTTCCTTATGAAACCTGGCTCTAATTCTCTCCTAAATGGTGATGAGGCTCATTATAGTCTTTTATGTTCCCAGCAGGATGTGGGAACATAACTCCCAACTTAAGACGAACTTAAGGAGTGTAGTTCCAGGGGTAAGTCACTCATTAGGACCACAGCACATGCCATTCCCCGAGACCAAGCAGCTGAGAAAAGCTGAGAATGGGGCCTTAAAAAATGGGTTTCCCTTACCTGTTTCTCATGTTCTCTTTAAAAGTGGAAAGAAAGAAAGAAAGAAAGAAAGAAAGAAAGAAAGAAAGAAAGAAAGAAAGAAAGGAAGGAAGGAAGGAAGGAAGGAAGGAAGAAAGAAAGAAGCTGTCTACTAATTTCAGTGACAGGGGATAGAGGCCAAAGCCACAGAGGTGGCATTTTGTCATAGTCAACAAGGGAGAAAATAAATCCTCTTAAAATAAAAAGAAGTTGTTCATGGATGGGAAGAAAAGGGAGACATTCAAGAGCCAACAAGAAACAAAGTCTGCGGTGGGCCTGGAAAAGAGCCATATTCCTACAGTTAACGGGACCCTGAGGATGAACACAGCCATCCCAGGAGACACACTTAACAGCGGCAACGCACTCTCGATTACTTCCATTGAAAGAGTCAGTGCATTTCTGCAGTTATGGAGTGGCGAGGCCCCAAATACTAATGAGTGAGAAAGTTCAACTTACGTAGGATACCATTCTTGAAATGTTTTCCTTCTCCTTTGCGTCTCTAACATAAGATGTTCAATTGTCTTAGGAAAAGAGTGGTACAAGGAACACAATAAATAATGCACCAGAAACCAGATTCCAAGGGTTCAGGGTAGCAGTAATCTTGGGATAAATAAGCTCAAACTTGGGGATAATCAAAGGTCGTTGAAATCCAGAGAAAGATTCTGGCTCTGTTCTAGAAAGAATTGCCTAATGTGGAGAAACAGAGCTGATCAAAGAGAGGCTCTAAAGAGAAGAGAGATGACGGCACAATACACAGAGTCTCTCTCAATGATGGCTGCTTCTCGAGTAACGGCATGCCTGCCTGGCCAGCCCAGGAGCTGCATGGGAACCAAAACACTGATAGTCTAATCTGCGTGTCTATCGGGCACACATCTTGTGTGCTGGAATCTTCTAACTCTCGCCTGTGAAACCTTGGGATCTCTTGATTGTCCCAAACACTCTACCCATACAGCACGCACGCGCGCGCACACACACACACACACACACACACACACACACACACACACACACACACACAGAGACATACACACACACACACAAAATGGCCAACTGTTCACAACTTAGTTCTTACATGACTTTACTCTGCCTGTGACGTGGCAAACATTTCTTAACTAATAGGCCCATGGTTTAGTTCCCCTGGTAAATAAAATCAGACGTCATGTCCATGGCACAGGCTTTGACCTTCTTCCTTTCTAACATACTGAAGTGTTGTTTGATGCCGTGCAGTTGGTACTCAGAGTGATGAGAGCCATGGTAGGCAGAACACATGGTCCGATTCCTGAGGTGACAGATGGGCTGTTCGTGTTTGCTACATAACTACCCAGGAGGACATGATTATTCAAGGTCTTCACATATAGTGCCTTATTGCTTCGCCAACACTGTGAAGCTAACAGAAACAATTTTCAAAGACATTGAATGTCTTATCCAAAGTTTCCTAGGGAGAGAGCAATAACTCAGGAGGAGAATCTAAGTCCAATTCTCCTGTGTGATGGTCCACATTTCCTACCTAACCTTTATAGGTCTTTTCACCAAAGAGCATTAGAGAACAACCTTTGCCCCAAATTGGGGTCTGGCTGCCATGGGCACCAACCACATGGTGCATTGCCTCCACTGTCCTGAAGAAGTTTTATTTCACTGACACTGAGTCAGTTGTTTCTTTCCAGATCAAAATAAAGATCATCTCATGTCAAGGGTTTTCAACAAAATCTAAAATTTGCTTTGGCAATCCGATGAAGCACCATAGGGAAAATTTATGGTGAGACAGCTATAAATATACAAGGATGCTATCAGAGAGGACTCCGGCATGCCACACAGACAGTCCTGACACCCAGTCACCTGCAAACAAGTTTCTTACTATACTTGTGAGAGAAGGTAGACGAAGGACTAGAATTTAAGGGGGAGGAAGCAGTCTCTGTGTGAATAGCAAGGTAGGCAGCCTGGGAGCCTATATCTTGGTGAGCAAACATCCGGGAGCAGAAGTGGTAAGAGGCTCAAAGTCCATCTAAACAGCCAGCACCCAGGAAAGTCTAACAAGCCGACTTAAGAGCCAGATGCCCGCAGCACAAATGCCTCAGAAAGCCAGATACCAAGGGGTATATGGCACCCATGGGTGAATACAGAGGCAGAACAGAGGTCTAACAATACCTACAGAGGAAAAACTAGTTCTCTGTTATGGCTTGCCTTTGGAATGGCCCTCAAAGGCTCCTCTGTTGGAGGCTCAGTCCCCAACGCAATGCTTTCTCAGGAAGAGCATTAGCGAAGAGACTGGGCCATGAGGGATGTGACCTCACTAGTAGGCTGATTTGTAATTTGAAGGTAAGAGTGAGTGGGGAGGCTAATTTGACAGCATGGAGCCTGCAGAGGGAAAGTGGGTTAGCTGGGAGCTTAGAAAGGTACGTCTTGCCTCGGCTCCCTTCCTGGGATCTCTTTGTTCCTTGGCTGCCATGAGGTGAGCAGCTTGCCTGAATGTGTACTGACTGCCATGATGGCATGCCTCACCCCAGACTAGAGGTGACAGAGTCGCATGACAATGGAGCAAATCTCTGAAACTGTGGACAGAACTGAAACATTCTGTCCTTGGAGTTGATTTTCTCTGATACTTTGTCACATCCACAGAAATCTCACCAATGCGTCCTCTCACTTTCTCAGGGAAACTGAGGGAGTCTAAGGTAGGCCATCTGGCGGCTGAGGACTCCTGGGGCAGAGGCATTTTCTGATAAGCCTATATGGAAAGGTAGTCATTAGCAACTCATTAAGAAAGCAAATGAAAAAGTGTGGTCAGTGAAGACTATGCTGTCTGCTGTGAAATTCCAGTGTCACTTTACCAGTATACAAACAGCAATAAGCAGACATTTTTATTATATATTACATATATTATGATAGCCAATAACGCCCCTCCCCCAGTATATTTTTTAGTTTTACTTTCTTTCTTTCTTTCTTTCTTTCTTTTTTTTTTTTTTTTTTTTTTTTTTTTTTTGTTAAGTTGTTTGGAGAGGCAAGACTAAGAATTCAAACCAGGAAATAATAAAGAACATTTAATCCTCACTGTGAATACATCAGTATGAAAGTCGGCAAGACCTTCAAAGGGAAGAAATGTCTATTCCTGTCCGGACTTGCTGAGAAAGACTTAAATTAAGAAAGGACTTGATTTTTATGTCGGTGGCTGCTTCTTCTCCATGAGGAGATGTTATGATGAGGGGTTCCAAGAGGCTGGAATCCAGGAGGGACTTCATGTCCAGAGGCCGGTAGGAAGTAAAAGAGGAAGAGGTGACCAGAGAAACTGCAGAAGCATCCAGTCAAAAGATCAACTAGAAAGGCTACTCTTGTGTGTGGAACATTTAATTCAGATTGTATCTTTTCCTTTCCTAATATCTTTCATGATATTAAGTTTTACTTTCTTATGTGGCCATAAGAACACATTGCAGAATTTGGATTTACATGTCATCAGGATTTAGAGGACTCCCAATTCATACCTGCTGTGCGGAACTCCCCTCTTCCCCACCCTTCATGGGTACCACCACATGGGCTAACCTTGGTGCTGTGTTCTCTGGTTATTCACTAACATCCCATTTGACTTGCTACATAATATCACATTTTGATAGTAAAATGCTGTGCTAAAGTGAGTATGAGGAGAGACTTCTGTGATGTTTGACCTGGAGAGAATAGAACTATGTTACAAAGTAAGACCGAGTCAATACTCAAGTAGAACAGCGCATCTGAGCACATGGTGGTTCTGACTGGATCGTAGTCCAGCCCCCATCATGAATGCACGCACGCAGGCACGCACAGACGCAGGCACGCAGGCACGCACAGACGCAGGCATGCACGCACTGGACCTTCTTCTCCTGATTGCTTTTCCTTCTCAGCTGTTGGCATGGAGCGGTGCCTGCTTTTCACAAGACCAGTCCATTCTCACCAATTCAACTTCCATGTCGGCAAACCTACCATAAACTTCTCTAAGCCATCAGCACTGAAACATTCATCCCGTGAGCCCCCAAATGCACCGGTAGTTATGAGCGCATAAAGTTAGGTTGGGTAACTGGCTCTCTAGTAGGAATCTGTTGGCTGGCCACTATAGTGCATATGTATATTAGAACCTGTGACTAGAACACAAGTGTATGTTGTTCTTATGATCCTCTATGAAGTACATGAGACCTCAGACATTAATATGTTGTATAAGCACTGTGACCGAAACATGGAAGGTCCAACATGCTAATAGGGTTGGCCAAAGCTTTGCTCTGTGACCCTCTGAAAGAGGAAGATGGCGGGAAAGGACGAGGGCTGGGTGTTTGTTTTCTCCCAGGGAAAGAAGAGCATTTTCCATCTTTAGGAAGCAAAACATTGAAGGTTAAGAGTTCAAGAGTCCTGAGCCATGACATCAGCTGACAGGGAAGCCACTGATGAGCCGACCAACAGCAGTCTCACTGGACAGCCAGGCTTGAGTCACACTGGAGCAGGTCAGAGTACAGGGAATTTGGTGAGCAGTTGAGGAATGGGACGCAAGACTGGAGCCAAACTTCAGCAAGTGAACAGCAGGAGATGGCCAGGTGAGATCACTCCTTCATGAGATTCTAACTGAACACACGGTTGTTAGTGAATAGCATGTTTTGAGAAAATAATTTAGTTATTGTTCCATTTTCCAAGGTGGTTGCAGTCTCTGAGAATCTCGCTCCAGAAGAGGTTTCAGAACCACCGCCTTTCACGCTCTCCAGTTAATGATAGAAATCTCTGTCTCTGACCTATCTCAACCCCCTGGGTTTATTCTCATGGGTGATACTCGGTGCTTTTCCTGACACTGACATTATTTATTCTCAACAAAGCCCTTCCCTGGCTCAAGATGGGTCACCACACAATCATGACCTCTTAGAGTCCTAAAAGTCCCTCAAAGCCCCCCCCCAATGGCTCTGAGGTATATACTATCAGTTTGTGCCATGACTGCACTTCTAGATACTCTAAGCGCTTTAAATAGCTTTAGTTGGCACAGTACTGCCTCCTTACCCAAAGGAAATTGATTTTTAAACTTCCAGCCGATGCCTGAAATTGAAGATAGTATTAACCCTTAAGTACATACCTGTGAACCTATTATGCATACATACAAACTTATAATAAAGTTTAATTTATAAATTCAGTAAAGTAAAAGATAGATGGTCGCCAATGATACCAAAATTTATGACGAAAGTACTATAATAAAATCACATCGCTATTCTCGGGCTCTGGAGCCATTAATGAGTAAAGAGGGGCTCTCAGAACCCAGCACTAAGGACCATGACGATCAGTCAGATATTCAAGTCTGCTTGATGACACTCTGTTGAGTGACCGACGTACAGAGACCGTGGATGACCCCTGTCCCCGGCGGCGAGATGGAAAAGGGAGCTATAACATCTCATCGTGCCACCCAACTGAGGTGCGTCACTTGGAATTTACTATTCATTACTGTTGACCATGGGCCACTGAAGCAACAGAAAGGCTCAGATCAGACGCAAGCAGAGAGAACTGAACACATAACATGTATTTGAAATTGCTTTGTGTAGAAAAAGCCATTCTTAAAGGAAAAAAAATTCCATGGAAGCATAAAAATATTAACAAAGTAAGAGAATAACAGACCATTTACCGATCACATATCCTTCATAAGGTATAGAAACTGGAAATACCCTAACTCCACCAATTCATTCTCTTCCCCAGAGAGAATCACATCGGCATGCTGTCTCTTCAGGTTCCTGTGAGGCACAATGCCTAAATACAGGTGTTTTTGTCCAGTATCTAGTCAGACACCAAGATACAACTGGTCGTGTTGAAACAAAACAGAACCAAATTGCTACAGGAATAGCAAAACAGACCAGGGCAGATACATAAGATCTAATAAAGACCAAAGAGATGATTTCATGATGAAATTAATAGAAACAGAAACTTGGGTTAGACTGATCTTCATAGCATATCAATATCAAGTGATCACAGATAAGTTACTATGAAAGGAGGGAAAGATATTAAAAAACAAAGACTCCTGGGAAACTGATGTTAAAAACGGGGTATTCTACTTTGAGATTCACACTTTAATATCTGAGCAAACAGGAGACCGGGCTATTCCCATGAACTGACACAGATCACAGGAAACAGAATGTCCATCCTGGAGTCCGTTCTCTGTAGCAGTGAGAGGCTCCAGCTAGGCCAGCCCGGGCTCTGCTCTCTCCCTATTCTGAATGTTTGGAACTTTTGCCAATAGCAATCCATCACTCCCGGAACACTACAGCTCAGATCATCCTCCTTTTGACTTTGTCTAATAACTAATATCTACAAAAATAAGTAAATAAAATAGCAGAGGCTTCTCTCTACCCGAGAGACCGGAAGTTTGCCTAAGGATTGCCGCCAGCATTTGCTCGGACTTTATCTGTGAGCCTCTGATATCCGGAAAGCGCATCTTCCTCACTCATGGGCAGCACACAGGTCTGCTCGCCCTGTTGCTAACATCACCTTCTCCCTGCTTCCTCGTGGGGAAGCCTGCATCCTTGATTAAGTGCTTCCTGCAGCTCTGAGACTCAGTATGAAGGACTTCTGAGCTAACCTCCCTCCTGCCACAGCTCTCAAATGGCTCACCGCGTTCATTCGGGTCCAAATGCAATAGTTCCCAACAATTCCCTGGACTCGGCAGTGCAGCGTGGGAGGATATACTCCGAAATCAGAAACAAACAAAAGTATACTCTGAAGAATGGGGTTTCCGGTTTCTCTCAGGCCTCTGAGTGTGAACTCTAGAATTGGTGGGAACTTTCTGGTCAGGAGACCTCGTGCCACCGAATGGTGCTGGTGATGACTAATGCTCACCCGTCGTCCCCTGAAGGGTTCTCAGTCAGGAAACGCCCTTCTACTTTCTTGGAAAGTCGGGATCATTGCCAGATTTTGAAAATCAACAGTAAGAGGCTACCCCAGCCTGAAAGGTTGTATTATGTCCCGACCACACACTGAGCACCTTGACAAACATTACTCAGCTGAGGCGTTTACCTCAGTATCACCCTCCTCCTTACAGGAGCTTAGAATTGACAAGCTAAGGATGATGAAAGGGGAGGAAAGGAAGGGTTCATGGGTTAGAGAAAGTTCCAGAAAAGTGTATTTGAGAAACACAACAAGCAAAAGAAGCCACAGTTCAGAGCCAATAGCTGACAGCAAAGACTAAAAGCAGTTATATATTACATACAACATGCTTTAATATTATTATTTAGAATGACACTTAGCAAAAATGCATACTATTACTTACACTGGTTTATTAGAAGTATATCACCAATACTAAATAATTTTCATATTTCATACATTTCTTGTGAATTTCATATGTATTCATACCAAATGACTTCATTATTAAAATACGCATTGACATTAAAATACATATTTATACAAAACAATATGACTGTATTGGTTTATATACATTTTATTATTGTATTATAAATATAACTATATTATTTATATATTTATTGTTATATTATAAAATTAACATAATGTGAATATTATATATTTATTAACATTTTAAATATAGGCATCAAAAGAAAAGGATTTTTTTCATCAAGCAGTCATAAAACTTCTCAAAAATGAATAAAATGCACCAAGGTCTGAGAAAGAAATAAGACTCATGTATTTAAAAAATGGGTGATGGCAGACACATGAATTCTGAATAAAGAGAGGTCATTAAACCACAGTGGCAGTGGCTGGCATAGGCCCTGCTTGACAAAGGCCTGGATGAGCTCTCAACCCCGCTACATCCTTGTTTGCTCATCCTAGAAAACCCAAGGACCTCTGGAATCTAAAACTCCTCAGAGGTATGGTTACTTCCCACTACAGAGTTTTATTTCACCGTGAGATTATGCCTAGAGCACCTCGCCTTGGAGTGTCCTAGGCAACATACAAGAACTCCTCATCTAATTTGTGAAGTGTCCTGACTGTTCCAGCAGACACTGCCAGTCAAAGAATTCATTATCTGTCACTAGCACAGGCCAATAGCTCAGAAGTAACCCTAAGCACAAATATTACACAGTCAAGGAAAACGAAAGTAAAAGGTAGCCTTCATAGGAACTAAAACAAAGAAACAAACAAAAAACAAACAAACAAACAAACAAACAAACAAAAAACAGTGAATTGGTGGTACAATTTGAAGGAGAATGGCCCCCATGGGCCCATATATTTGACTATCCAGTCCTCAGCTTGTGGAACTACTTGGAAAGGATTAGGAGGCGTGGCCTCGTCGGAGTGCAGACCTTTTCAATGTCAATAGCCCAAACTCTTCCCATTAGTTTTATCTGTCTCCTGGCTGTAACTAAAGATGAAAGCTTTCGGTTATTACCCCAGCACCATGTCTTCCTTCTGCCATGATCACCACCACGATGGTCATAGGCTCCTCCTCTGGAACTCTAAGTTCCAAATTAATTCTTCTCTAAGTTGCCTTGGTCACGGCACCTCATCACAGCAACAGAAAGTTAACCACCATACTCACTAATAATGTCAAGTGATCCTTGGGATTCCGTTGTGGGTCTCTCTTTGTTTGTTTGATTGGTTGGTTGGTTGGTTGGTTGGTTGGTTGGTTGGTTGGTTGGTTTTAGCTTGGGAAGGACCAGCTGTGTTTGCGGTTGAATCTAGAGGGTTAAAGGGTTGATGACTCATCAGACAAAGGTGCCTGTCACCAAGTCCGATCACCCGAGTTTAGCCTCCAGCACCCAACTAAGTTGAAGGAAAGAACCATCTCCCACAAGTTGCCATCTGACCTCCACCCATTGGCCATAGCATGCATGCCAAACCCATGAATAAATCAAAATGTAATTTGAAAAAGATCTAGTAGTAGTCAGTCAGTTTTTACCAACAACACAGTTTTGCAGTAGAATTAGCTCCCTATTGAGTCACCGTGTCCCCAAGTTAAGGCAGAAAGAGTGAGGTCAGCCCCCAGAGAGAGCAACAGAACTTAATACGTTAAGGCGATTGGGAGCGAGAGGGCAGGGATCCCAGAGTAATGTAAAATGCCAGCAGAGAACAGAAAAGGGTGGGACGCGGTTCTGATGGAATCCATCTGCTAGGATAACTTTGCAAACAGGACAGTCTCGAGCAGGGTCTAAATGACAGGCACAGCTTCTCTCTCAAAAGCCACTGAGAAGCTGGAACTTACATCACAGAAGGGAACCACCCTTGCCAAAGAAACGAAAAGCAAAACCTTGTAAATTTTAAACAGGGTTAAACAGGTAGAAGGATTATGACACAATGGAGAGATCCTGCCCTTCCAGCTCAGGAGAACAGGGTACACCTATCAGGGGGCAAAGGTTCCCAGAATAAATATATATGAGGGGAGCAGAGGTTCAAGAAGAAAGTGAGATTTAAAATCTAATTACCATGGTGCAAGGGAGAGGGAAGTGGGGAGGGAGGGGAAGGGGAAAGGGGAGAGGGAGGAGGAAGGGGAAAGGGAGAGGGAGAGAGAGAGAGAGAGAAGAAGCTAGAGCAGGAGAGAGAGAGAGAGAGCGAGAGGGCAAAAGATCGAGAGAGCAGAGAGTGAGAACAAGAGAGCAGAGAGAGAGAGAGAGAGAGAGAGAGAGGGAGAGGGGAGGGGGAGAAGGGGAGGGAGGAAGAGAGGGAAAGAGGGAGAAAAGGAGAGGGGGGGAGGGAGAGAGGGAGAGGGAGCTTTTTAAAACACTGAGCTGGGCAACTCGTGGGAAATCAAGATGTAGAAAGATGTTACCAATCACCGGATCCCAGTCTCTATAGCAGGGCGGGAGAGAAAGAAGCTGCCCAGGGGACTAACCTCTGGTGCTGGGATTGTTTGAATGACAGTTAAGTTGGTCTGGAAGGTATTATGGTTTTACAGCTGTGTTCCCAAGTCCTTCTGAAAACAATTTTCTGTCTATACAGCTATTTACATATCTCTTGTCCTCAGAAATAGAAAGGAGATAAAATATACGTCCACGGGAACATGTGTGAGAGGAAGGGAGGGACCTCCCTCTAAAGGATGCTAATCTATGTCTCAGAGAGGCACCCCTAGAAGTGTGTGGTTTGCTTCTAAGGCCACAGTGACACCTATGATGGTGGCAAACGCCTCTCTCTACTTCGACTAGGGAAACCCTGACTGATTAGCTCTCCTATGTTCTCGATTCCCCTTCCCAGAGACAATTCCAGCATCCAGCGTGCTGTGGCTCTGGACAGTACGGGATGAAATGTTTTTGTCACCGTAGGAAATGCTAATGTGTTGATCGTAAACACTTCCACTTGAAGTTCTGCCAGCTTTTGCCGTGATGGATGAGAAGATAAAAAAAAAAACCCACCATCTACGAAAATAGCAATATATTTGAGAGGAGAAAAAAATCACATCCGAGAGTGATTTTGACTGCAGGAATAAACATTTCAGACATAATAAAATTTTAATATGGAAATGCTGACAGATAAAAGGATGTTAGGGAACTGAAGATAATTAAGTTATAGGCACGTCATCTGATGTGCATTTTGGAATCCCCGGGCCTTTTGCTTAACTCTCCACATCCACCATCCAAAGGGCCACTGTCCAACCATCTGTCAGAGCTCATCCTGAGAGAGAGAACACTGACCATGTGGGGGGCGGGATACCACACAGCCCCCCATTTTCTAGGTGAATTAGAGGGGGACAGAGGTTCCTGGCTCACATCCTCTGGGATGATAACAATCTCCCCTCCATCCTGGAGGCCGCATTACCTAGCTTTAAAATTTATCTAACAAGAAGGTCAATTTTTTTTTCTAAAATGTTTCATATCAGGAAGTCCATGGGCTCATAGATTCTGGAATATTATTTCTCCAGCGGGTTGGAGGGGGTCTTCAAATTCTTGTTCACTATCTATATATGACTCCTCACCTGCTCTCAGGACAGCACTGGATCATACGCCCCTGAATCATGGTAGACTTACACTTCACCTGTTTTGTCAAATCCCAGCACATGACCTGCATCTCTGGCAAACCTGCTCTCTGGGACATTTATTCAAACTTAAGTGTATTTACTATGTCCCCCCAGGACCTCGTCTCTCAGGCAAGCCAACACATCAGAGGTGGCTTCTACCAATGGCGTGACTGCCATTCCAGTCTCCACTGGGACACAACTTAGGTTCTAAGCAGGCTATATCCTGGGGGAGACAACACAGCTTCCTGCTGCAGCTTCTGGACCGTATACAGACACTATAGCATTGCGTACATCGCTATCTGTAGGCTGGGGCTCGCTGGAGCCAGGCTATGTCCAGCTTTGGTCAGTCTTCCAAAATGGCAGTTATTCAGAGACAGTTTCTGTCTGACTCTTAAGCAAACGTAGGTTACACCAGCAATTCATGAAGAAAAGGAACTCACTTTAAGTTTTCATTTACTTTAACTGATGACCGTGGTTTAATGCACCGCTCGGACCAGGCAGCAGATTGAACATTCTCCAGGATTTTGTCATGCAATCCTCACGACACAACGTGCTCAGAGGCACGTTTCACTATCGTCCTCATTTCAAAGATGACCAACAAGGCTCAGGGCAACCAAGCAACTTCTCCGAGGTCACAGAACTTACTGTGACAGATTTTCCATTCCTTGAGTGGATAAAGGGGGAAAAAAAGGTGGGATTCGCTGCCCATTCTACCACCTAAATCCACCACGGTGAGCACCCTGATGTGTCCATGTTTCTAAGCGTCCCTTGTAGGCGAGCGACTTCCCGCACTGTCTGCCTGCTACAATTCGGTGGGGAAATGTTAAGTAGCCACTTTAACCTATGGAGTCATGGGTAGATGGGTTCGAGTCGGAAAGAACTATTAGCAAGGGAGGATCTTTTGGAGGGAGTAGGTCACTATGTGCTTATCTCTGGAGGGCACACGATGCCCTTGAATCGGTCCTCTTGGGTTCTGCGTGCTTCCTCTGTGCCTCCCTGGAGCAAAACTGTGTCTCTGCCTATACGGGTCCAGAAGCAACGGAAGCCTCAATCTAAATAACCCTCTCTCCCTAATGTTTCCCGGGGTGTTTTGTCCCAGTGATGGGAAGTCACCGACTGTACCCGTCTCTCAGCACCACATAGGAACGGCTCGCTTGGCGAGCGAGGAGGGGTACTGCATAATTATGTAGCTATACATTAAGAGACTCCCCATAGCCTGTCTCGTACGTTCAGGATCTTCATGGAACTTGTGACGCTCACAAGGAGCCTGAATCTTGGCTCCGATCTGCCAAACCCGCCATGGGATTACAAATCTGTGTTCTCAACAGGAGGTTTCTCTGCGCAGCAGGGTGAGGCACAGTAGTCTAGTCCTTAACCTTCCAAAATCTGTGCTCCAGTCTATGAAATGAGATTAACGCTGACCCTTAACGAGTCTTGAAAAAAAATTAGTGATGTCCATGCAAAGCCCCTTCCTGGGTGCATGATGCAGATCTATGCTCAGCGGGTAACATTGTGTGCGTTCCCACTACCCACTCTCTTTTAGGCCTCTCAATGTGTGTGCTAAAGAAGGGGGTCATATTAGTTTATCACCAAGGTTCATCATTGTAGCTCTAAGCTATACAACTGCAAGATCATTTGGAAAGATTTTAGAACATGATCAATGAGGTTTCATGATATAGAGGAAAGACTTGGAAAGATTTGCACATGGCAACATAGGTAAGTTTCCTCAGCCCTCTACTCAAAACCTCCTCCTGACACACTGTGCAGGTGAAACCAGCTTTCCTCAGTCATCACCACCCATCATGCATGTAGGGGACCTACACTGGCTCATCTTCCCCCAACTACCTTGCACTGCCGGGTAGGTATCAATGATGAACTCCTGAACACTTCATACACACGGCTTGTTGTCTCGATCCTGCTATGAGCCCAGCTATGACGCACTGAAGACTATGTCATAAGTCATCTTGTTCTTAAAGAAACAGCCGAGTCAGGAGAAGTGTGAGCAGCGCAGTACACAGAACTTGCTGCTGACATCTCTTATCCACTTTTTTATGTTGATGTGAACTCTGAAGAGGAAAGGGATGGACTTAAGCTGAGTGTAACTGGATAGAACGTGTGTGTGTGTGTGTATGTGAGTGTGTGTGTGTGTGTGCGTGTGTGTGTATGTGAGTGTGTGTGTGTGTGCTTGTGTGTGTATGTGTGTGTGTGTGTGCTTTTTGTGTGTGTATGTGAGTGTGTGTGTGTGTGCTGAGTGTATGTGTGTGTGAGTGTGTATGTGCGTGTGAGTGTGTGTGCATGTGTGTGTGCGTGTGTGCTGGTGTGCATGCAATCTGTGCCTGTGTATATTTATGCTTGTACGTATGTATGTGTGTGTTGGTGTACATGCAATCTGTGCCTGTATATATGTGTGCTTGTGTGTCAATGTATGTGTGTTAGTGTGCATGCAATCTGTGCCTGTATATTTGTGTGCTTGTGTATGTGTGTGCATGTGTTGATGTGCATGCAGTCTGTGCCTGTATATATGTGTGCTTGTGCTTGTGTGTGTGTGTGTATCTCAGTTCAACAGCTATTCACAGCTTACCACACTGAGCAAACCCCTTGCACATGTACTAACACTTAAACTGCAAAACAGTGTAAAACTCAAGTGGGTCACGGCTGAGAACAGTGGCTCTCGAGCAGATGCAGGGTAGTGAGATGAGGGAAGGAGAAGGTGGGTGTCTTGTTGCAAATTCATGATGTTCCTGGAACTGAGATTCTAGGATTAAAATTAAAAAGTCAGTCTTCCCAGACGCAGCCTTGCTGTGTTTATGGATACGGAAGACTCGATGACACAGAAGGGGAGGTCCTCCCGCGGCCTCTGACAAGGCAGCGGCTGGGAGTTTGTACAGAAGAGTGTGTAGTCCAGAGGAGTGTGCAAACCCGACTCACACCTGCAGCTTCAATTCAACGAAATCTGGTCCCCTGCCAGAAAAACGTGAGGTGAGGGTGATGAAAATCTGATGGGCATTCTGCCTGGGAGGAGCGCCTGGGAGGACGGTGAGAAAATGAAGCAATGTTTTCCGCCATGGCTGTCAAGGTCAAAAGAGCTGGGCCTCTGATTGGCAGAGAAGAACAATGTGTATTGATACAATTAGTATCAAATAGTAATACAATTAGTATCAAATTCTTTCAACATTAATGTCCCAGAGTAACACCAGACCATTTTTTCAGTGAAAACCAAGTTGTTCCCTGTGTGGTATCAGCACTCTTTTAACATGAAATTTTGCATCTTGTTAAATCTAAATCTAATCCCTAACTTTCTGTCTTTCCTACCTTGTCACGCGCTTAGGAGATTTGATACTCGTACATTGGGAACAGATTCATTCTACTTAGAGTTCCTAAGAGTCTACTCTTTATTATCCAGTGCGTTTACCTAAGTATTAAATAAATATTTGTGAGCTTAACTTAGGTTTCCTGATTAGCGTTTATTTTGTATGGAGGGAACAGAAAAGTATTGGTGTTTTCTGCACATCCTCCAAGAATTTACAATATTATCTCCTTTGAGTTATTCCTCCTCTTCGTTTTGTTCTCAGCCTACCAAATCCCTTTCGATGCTGAAACATCCCTCCAAGTCCATGAGGAGACACTGATGAACGGTAAGGGTGCAGCATCACACAGCAACACACGTGACAACCACGTGCACGAGGAGGTGCTCCATAAATACTGCTCTCTCATAGCTAAGAGGGTAACCCTAGGCCCACCTACTGAGTAGCTATTTTTTTTTTTACATTATCCAAAATGAAACTATTCACACATGAAGTGGCAAAGGGCAAGGAAATAATTTGGGCCAAAGGAAATGGCGTCTGAATCAAATGCCACGTTCTCAGGGCACCATGGGTCCTCAGGTGATGGCTCACACCTGCCCCTCCCCCCTTCGAGGATTTGCACTCAACTGCACTGTTGCTATCTCAGGGTGCAAAGCCCAGCCCCTTGCCTCAAGTTGGAACACACTGTTGCTGCCCCTGCTGTTGAGCACCCTGGAGATCTAGTTAAAACTGGATCCTCTGGTGCTCCAATCCCTGCTCAGCTTTGTCCCACATCCAGTTCTCCTTTCTGCCCAGGAGACTCCATGAACCTCACCCACCTGGATCCTGACCTCAAGCTCCACTCATAGGAACTCAAACTCAAGACAGATAACCACATGGCTTGGAGCCTACACAGCGTCTCTGCTCTCTTGCCTAATGACTAAGAGAGACAGACAGCAAGGGCAGAACACCTTCATGAAATGATCAAATAGTTCTTTAACAAACTGAAGATATTTATTATAAAAAATAATGATAAAAATTTGCATACTATAGTCAAGGTAAGCCACTAGGCAATTTCTTCAAGTATAACCAGAGAAAACAGAATCTTTTGTATTACCGAAATGACGAAAATTATTTGTATCCCTTACTTACCCTGAGAGATACAAAAATTATTTGTATCCCTTACTTAACCTGAGAGATACAAAAATTATTTGTATCCCTTACTTACCCTGAGACATACAAAAATTATTTGTATCCCTTACTTAACCTGCGAGAAACAACAGATATGTCTTTGTTTGGTAGAGAAAAATAAATGAGGGAAGGAAACGATAACGCTGATTATCAGTGAACCCCTGCTCTTCGGTAACTTTGAAATGATTCCTCGTTTATAATGTGGAAACTGAAGTGTAATCATCTACCAAGGGACACATGTCTTCTGCCGTGGTTCCCCAACTGCATCAATGTTACAGGGGTTTCGACGTAACGTTATTATCTCACGGGTTCTCCCAGACGACAGAGAATTTGAAAACCCTTCTTTTCTCCGATATGATAGGAACTCTCCAGATTCTATCAACTCCCATTGTCCTTTAGGTCACCCAGGAACCTTTTCAGCATGATTGCAGAGCCCATGCCGATGTGTTTAACCCACGCCTTGTGGGAGGAAAGGGTCTGGAGAGTTATGTTTGAGGGCTTCCAGATGTTTCTAATGTGTCCCTAGTTGAAGAATGCCAGATTACGGAAAATGGCTAAGTCTCTCCAGCTGCTAACTCCAAGAGAGCCACGTTGGATCAGGTTTTCTTCTACATCACCAAAAAGTTTCTCAGTTTTAACTGGCTGACACAGAAAAATGTGACATTGAACTCAATGTTTTACTGAAAGAGGGGTGTGTGTGTGTGTGTGTGTGTGTGTGTGTGTGTGTGTGCACGTGTGTGTACACATGTGACTGTTTGCATACACACTCTGCTTTCGAATGCATTTTGACTAAACCGCTTTGGACTTGTAAACCATTTTGGGTGTGTAAACCATTTCAGGCTGTGTAACTGAAAGCTCGTTTTCCAACTTGAGTTGAGGGGCCTGACAAGCACCATGACAGACAAAGGCTAAGTGAAGTCTGGCTGTTCTCCAGGATACAAAAACACAGTCTTTCCATTTGTTTACCTAAAGCATGTGTCCATCAACACAACTGAGGAGAGCAGTTAGTTCTCAGAAGGCAACGAGGAGGCCACAGAGCCTGATGGAGATTTTGTCCTGCTTGTATGGCCAACATTCTTTCTCCTGAAACAATCTTTTTGTTTTCCTCCCTATGTTTTTTTCCTCTCGAGGTTAACTTACAGAGAGGTTTTCTCCTGCTCATTTTTACGTCATTGGTGAGAGATTCAAAATGGTATTGCTTTTAGACTGACCGTAGAGTTGAGATGGTCGTCCAGCTACAACAGGTGCACTGTTAGCGAAGGAAGGAGACCGGGTGTCACTGGAACTGGGTGGAGGGACAGGGAATGTTGGTAGTACTGAGGAGGCTCAGAACTTTGGCATCTCGCTTGATTCCTACAAAAGTGGCTCTGATGGGCTAAAGGGACAGCTGAGTGTCAGATAATGCTTCTCAGCCCCTGGTGCACGGGTCCAGTGGTCCTTTAACTCTTGTGAACGCTGGCAGTGCTGTGAAACCTGTGGACCCCATTTCAGATCCTCCAAAACTATAGGACAGAAAACCAACCACAGTGAAACACAGAATGACCCGATGTTCTCGTTATGCAAACCCTGTCCCCCCATGACATCTAACCACAGGGTTCATTTCAGAATGGTTTGATTTTTAGAACCCACCATAATCTCAACATCACGCTTAGGCTTACGGTGCACCAAGCTCATAACTTGCACTGTTTAGAGCATTAAGTAATGTCTGGCTCAAATAATTTCTTTGTTTCTCCTACTCATGTTTGGTTGTCATTACTGTGCTCCAAATCTGGTGGAATCTGGTAATAGTCAAGTCTATTATCAGAATTCAAGATCCTATGCCCTTGGCTTTCGGAAGACAAGGCTGTCGTGGCTGGCAGACGGATGATGGTAAATCTAGAGGCTTGTTCATTTCAAAGGTAGCACCCGTGGCACGGATTCTTAAGAGGCCATCTGGGAGACTTTTAGATAAGCAACATCGCATCTAAGAGCAAAGTGAACACTCCTCGTGGATGTGGGCACTGTTTCATCAATGTCCACCATTCCCAAAGACTTACCAGCTGACCCGGGCAGACCAGCAAACGCTGGTTGTTGGTTAGACTGTGGGGCCCTCCATGATCAGATTATTTGAGCTCATGGGTTTATGATAGATTCTGAAGTTTCTTATCATGTAGTTGGCCCCCAAGTCTCAACAAAGCACGAAGCACAATTTGTCATCTTTTTCTTTAATTGGGCGAACAAGAAAGTGAGGCCCAGTCCCGAAAACCATGAAGAATTTTTTTTTAGTCACCTTTGGCTTCTCTCTGGGTGGAGCACTTTTTAAATTCATTTATTCATAGATTTATGAAACAGTAGATTCCCAAAGGGATTTTTCACAGCTCCTTAGCTTTGATTACCACCATCCCCACCCCTTTTATCCTCTAGCCCAGCAATTCTCAACCTGTGGGTGGCATCCCTTTGGTAGTCAAATTTCACAGGAATTGCCAAAGATCATTCAAAAGCACAAATATCTACATTACGATTCATAACAGTAGCAAAATTACACTTGTGAATCAGTAACGAAAACAATCGTGTGGTTGGGGAATCACCAAAACACGGGGAACTGCATTAAAGGGCCACAGCATTAGGAAGGCTAAGAGCCCCTGCTGTATGCCCACCCCCACTTAACCCTTTCCACCTCAGTGTTCTCTACCTTCCTTATCACATGTGGCCTACTTTGTCCCCTCCCTGAAGGCCCATTTTTATCCCTAGTTTGGCCATCCATGGGATGCTGACTGCATCATAACCCAGTCCTCCCTCTGTAGAGCCAGCCGCAGTGTGAGTCACATGACCCTTCCTAGCTTCTTGCCCTCTGTGGAGACTCCAGTTGAGCCACACTAGTCTACGAATGTGGACTCAGCATATGGAGAAGAGCAGATGGCGTTTGTTAATTTAGATCCAGGTTGCCTCGCTCAGTATAATTTTCCCAGGTCAGCCATTTTCCTGAAATTTGCATTTATCACAGAAGGTTCTTTTTGCAGCGGGAAACAGTTAATACAGAGATTCACAGCTAAGCAAAGTGATGGGAATGAGTGACCAGAGTGCCCAGACCTCAAAGAGTCATCTGTATCGTCCCTCCCAAAGCTCTGGCAACATCACAGAAGAGGAAGCAGGATCAGCGTACAAACTGGAGGGGGAGGAGTTCTCTGAAACACTATCTTCTCCATGTTGTGCCCATGAAGACACAGAGGCTATGGTGATCGCTTAAGATGTGCACATGATCAACATGATCAGGCCTGTCGGTATTTTATTATGTATTCAAGAGGTACCCAGGAGGCTCCACCCTTCACTGAGATTCTGTGAACAGTTACTGGGTCCTGGGGCTGGTGGATGGCCATTTTCTTCAATGGTCAGTTACCTGGGTTCGAAAAGCTACTGTTTAGGCAAGCAACCCCAATTGCCCTCAGTGGATCAAAAAGAAAAACAAAGGTCATTAAAGTAGGAGGAGTTTGTGGGAGGATGGAGGCATCTTAGAAGAGAGGAGGGATGAAAGAGAATGCTTAATGGACCACATGTCAAACTGCCTGCTCAGTATTCACTTCTATATGCTCAGTACTCACATCTGTATGCTCAGTACTCACAACTGTATGCTCAGTACTCAGTGTCTGTATGCTCAGTACTCAAGTCTACATGCTCAGTACTCAAGCCTATATGCTCAGTACTCACATCTGTATGCTCAGTACCCACAACTGTATGCTCAGTACTCAGTGTCTGTATGCTCAGTACTCAAGTCTACATGCTCAGTACTCAAGTCTACATGCTCAGTACTCAAGCCTATATGCTCAGTACTCACATCTGTATGCTCAGTACTCACATCTGTATGCTCAGTACTCAGGTCTATATGCTCAGTACTCAGGTCTATATGCTCAGCACTCCGACATCTATATACTTATACTCAATGTCCATATTCTCAATACTCACATCTATTTGCTCAGTACTCACGTTTACATGCCAGTATTCATGTCTATAAGCTCAGTATTCAATGTCTTTATTTTCAGTACTCACAGTTATATGCTCTGTACTCATGTCTATATGCTCAGTACTCAGGTCTACATGCCAGTACTCAACATCTATACACTACTGAGTATACAATACTCAATGTCTATATTTTCAGTATTCAGGTCTATATGCTCACTACTCACATCTGTATGCTCAGTACTCATGTCTATATGCTCAGTACTCAGGTCTATATGCTCAGTTCTCATGTCTACATGCTTAGTACTCATATCTGTTTACTGAGTACTCAGTACTCAGGTCTATATGCTCAGTACTCAGGTCTATATGCTCACTCAGGTCTACATGCTCAGTACTCACATCTGTTTGCTAAGTACTCATGTCTATATGCCAGTACTAGTGTCATATGCTTACATTAGTACTTATTTGAGAATTTGTCAGACAAGGTCCTCGTTGCAGTGGGCAGCACTTAACACAGAGATAAACTTATGAGAATAAGTGACTGTGGAGTGCCTAAACCCCAATGCACATGCCCACGAGACTGTCAAATAATGATAAGTTAATTAATTAGTAACTTCCTGTACATTTTCTATAGTCAGTGAGGTCAATAGCATCAAAATATTGCTGCTTAAATAGTACCTCACATTCATGACAAAGCATCATTTTTTTCTATAATGCAGAAGCCATATGTTTTTGAAATCACCATTTATTATTAATACTGTGTTTTTGCTCTCTGTGATTATTAAACTGTTGAGTAAGGCAACTAATAAAATGCTTTTACCTGTTATTGTAAGCTAGGCTAAAGCTGTTCTTGTTATTTCCTCTCCACTGTGCATGTGAGGGAAGCCACAACTCTTAGAGAAAGGAGAGGGATCCACTGCCAACACTGCATCCTGTGTTTTAGTTTTCAGTGCATATTAGTTAATATAAACCTGGATTGCTAAAACAGAGAACTTCCGAATGCTGCCGCTTCAATGCAGACACAATGAGGTCTCTTCCGTACTCAGCACATGTGGAACAGCTCGACTTCTTAAATATCTCAGCAGCCATTCAGTAGCAATGCTGCTGTCTTCTTAACAAATAGGGAGAGAGAGAGAGAGAGAGAGAGAGAGAGAGAGGAGAGGGAGGGGAGGGAGGAGGGAGGGAGGGAGGGAGGAGGGAGAGAGAGAGAGAGAGAGAGAGAGAGAGAGAGAGAGAGAACCTCACTTTAAGTACAGGATTACTCAGAATACTCTGGGGCAGGCATTCAGGTCAGTTCCAACTCAGGGGTCCATGGGCCCGGTGTCTAAAATGCATCCAGTCTTCAGCAGCAGGGACTTAAAACACCTCTGGCAGCAAACCGAGGGCAACAGACTGCCTCTCGTATCTGGCGGTGGGGTTTTGTTTCCAGCTTTGGCTTGGAGTGGGCATCAGCCAAGATTAGAAATTATTATTAAAAACATATGGGTATTTATACATGGAATCCCGTGTGTCACAGGTTTTTAAGGTAAATAGTTAATACAATTCCTTGTGGCTTTTTTCAGACAACCTTCTTGTTATTTTACCAACCGACCTCCTTCTTTACATACCTCCCTCCTCCTCCCTAAAGAGCTCCCCATTTTATTATTTTGCCGCTCAGACCAATAATATCTCCTTTGCGATTCTCCCCAAGGACCAGCTTTCATGGTACCAGGAAGTACTATGTAAACTGCCAAAGGAGGGAAGCACCCAATCCATCCTATCCATCTGTGATTCCTATGACCCACATCAGTGGCCATCATGCCGCAATAGCTGAAATGGAGTAGCAGTGGTTCACATGCCTTGGCAACAACCAACAGCTCTAACTGGACTTAAGACCCCTCAACAAGAGGGAAACTATGCAGGGTGCTGGAAACCTGACTTCTCAGTGCTTATGAAATCATGGTTATTAGCAGGTGAAAATCTACAACCATTAATTTACTAAACCGGAACAATTCCTACCAATGACTTATAAACATTCATCCTTACGCCCACAGATAAGTACAGTTCTCAGCCCTCATCATAGAAACTTCTCTTTGCAACCCACAGAAACCACTTCAGGAAACCACAACCAAACAAAATGGAGAGTTGTGGAGCCAAGTCCCAGGGAACGCATCTACCAAACACTCCTGTGCCTAAAGTTCAAAGAACGTTGCGGAAGAGGAGGCTACAAAATGCGTAAGAGCTAGCGCATCAGAGCATTTGCTGTGAGCGTGTGTCTCCTAGAAACAGCAAAAGCCACACCAGTAAAGTCTCCCCAACATGAGGGGCCAGCCATGAGCTGAATAACGGAGACACCTGTGAGCATGTCAAACTGGCCAGGCGAAAGCACGTGAGGCCTCAACCCTACAGGAAGAACTACAAGAAAGCTGAGAGCAAGAAAAATGGTCTTCCCCAGGTTAGTGCACACCAACTGATGGACAACTACCACGTGCTCATCCTGAAAGCAAACATAGGAACAAGATTATACAAACTGAGTGTGTCATATTTATATCTACATGTACCTATGTATATATCTATATGTAAAACATATGTGTGTGCGTGTGTGTATGTGTGTGTGTGCGTGTGTGTGTGCGCGCGTGTGTGCATGTGTGTGCGTGTGCATGTGTGTGTGGTGTGTGTATGTGTGTGTATTTGTGTGTGTGTGCGTGTGCGTGCATGTGTGTGCGCGTGTGTGTGCGTGCATGTGTGTGTGTATGTCTGTGTGTATGTGTTTGTGTGTGCTCATGTGTGTGTATGTGTGTGTGTGCTCATGTGTGTGTATGTGTGTGTGTGTAGTGTGTGTGTGTGTGTGTGTGTGTGTGTCTGTGCGTGTGTGTGCAATAACCATTAATGGGAAAAGAGGCCAAAATGTGAAGAAGAGGGTGTAGGGCCATATGAGAGGATTTGGAAAGAGGAAATGGAATAAATACGGTAATTATTTTATAATCTCAAAATTGAAACAAATCAAAGCATCATAGTCACATAGTTCGAGGACGGACACCATCTCATGGCTGAGCTAGGACACCAGGAAGGCTGAGGAGTGAAAGCCGTAGCTGGGCAGCTGCGTGCCCAGCTGAAAAGGCTGATACAGAACGCAAAGAGAAGGGACCTGAGGGATAACTGTTCTCTCCAACCAGCTGCGTCTGCCCTGCAGACTATGTTCTGTTTTCGGTTTAGAAAGGGAGGCGCAAATATCCATAATCAAACACAGAGTGTTCTCTACTTACAACGGACTTCACTTACGGCATAAGAGTGGTGGTTTTTGACTTGACAAATGGTGTAAAAGCTGTATACAGTCAGTAAAAAAAAATGAGATCTTTGATTATTTTCTCAGGCTAGTAGTAAGTGGTGATGTGTTTTTCCTTATGATGCTAAGCAGGAGAAACCAGATGGGATTCTCGGAAGTCACGTGATCATGAAGAAGGTTAACAATGGGGATGGTATTTCTAAGCCACCACATTTGATCTTCTAGAGGTTGAATTATTATATGCATTTTGACCTCAAATCTTGTCATTTTGACCATGTTTCTAGGGACACAAACCTGCCACAAGTTGAGAGGCACCCCAACAACCAACGACGACAACCTTGTCATTGGTTGGGTTTAAGAAAAATGGGCCTTGTGTATAAATCATTTCTAACGTTTAGATATTTGTAAAAGTCTTGTTATGACAATTTATATATAAAGCAGAGGGAGGATTTTAGACTTTGATTTTTGCCATATGCTCAAGGCTGTCCCAATTTTACATTTTTTTTTTTTTTTAGTAATTACACAAAGTTAAGAATAGATTTGGCCTCCAGAGTTTTTGTACAACATGTTTTAAATTATAAAAATGTACTAACCACCCCCATGCAGGAAATGTTTACATTCTGGTGTTTGACTTGGGTTTTTTACATACATTATTCCCCCATGTCATAACAAGTGGGCACAGGCCATGAAGTTTAGTGAATCAGAAGCCTTAGCTGCATAGAGTTTAGGTAACTTGGCCATGTTCCCCGGGGAGGGGGAGGGCAGTCGGGAATGGATTCAGAAGTGTTTGCTACCCATCATCTGGCTGAACCCTCTTAGCATCTCTTTAATGTACACAGCTGGTCCTTTTCTCATTTAATGAAGTATAGAGGCAAGGATCAAAACGTTTAAGTTTTACCAAAACCTTGCTATTATGAAGTAAGGGAGGTTGTGAGCCTAGCCTTTAACAGCATGTGGCCCAAATATATATACAGTCACCAAAACTAGATAAGATGGATGAAACTAAGAAGTGCATGCTGACAGGAACTGGATATAGATCTCTCCTGAGAGACACAGCCAGAGCATGTTAAATACAGAGGCGACTGCTAGCAGCAAACCACTGAACAGAGAACGGGAGCCCTGTTGGGAGGAATTAGAGAAAGGATTGAAAGAGCTGAAGGGACTTGCAACCCCATAAGTACAACAATGTCGACCAACCGGAGCTCCCAGGGACTAAACCACTACCTAAAGACTATATATACATGGCCAGGTCTCTGACTGCATATGTAGCAGAGGATGGCCTTGTTGGGCACCAATGGAAGAAAAAACGCTTGGTCCTGCCAAGGTTGGAGCCCCAATGTAGGGGATTGTGGGGCGGGGGGCAGGCAATAAGAGGAGGTGGACGGGGAGGGGATAGGGGGCTTATGGACAGGAAGGAAACAGGGAGAGTGAATAATATTTGAAATGTAAATCACGAAATATCCAATAAAAAATGAAGGGAGGGAGAGTTTCTGATTGTAAAAGTCTACACTCTGAATATAACCACCCTCAAATGAACTTAGTGTTACATTTAAACCCCACTGCCTCCTTTCCACAGTCAGATACGTCACACATTCCAACACAGGTACCTGCCCCACTGCAATTCTGCCCCCTCTTCAGAAGCTCAAACCACCAGACCTTAGACTAAAACCAAAACAAACCTTTCTTCCAGGTAAGGAAGACTGTGTCAGCCCTTTCGTTATAGCTACACCAAACAGAAGGATACAATTGTTACAGTTATAACACTTATTTAGCCAATTAGATGCATTTTTGTCTAAAACAGTTCTAGAACAGTATCTATATCATTGCTATTTTGTTAATGGAAAAAAATTGGGGGGGGGGGTTGTCCTGGGTACAGAACTGGACTGGTTAGGAACACGGTAAGATTTTGAACAGCTTTGGAGCTTGTGACCATTACCTCACTTTGCCTCTCCATGAGTTGAACTAATCCTACTTATGAAAAAGGGGGAGGGACTTAGTAAGTTCAAGAAGCTCCTCTCAAAAGAGTACTTTCTGGTAGGGAATTAACATAGCTATGGCTTTTCCTCTTCTAGATCTTATATCACAGAGTCAATTTGACTTATTTGGAAAACTCTTCTTTAGGGTGTCAAAAACCTGACTCCAGTATTTATGACTCTGTGCATACCCGACTCTCCCCCTCTGTTTTTTAATGCTGCAACACAGTTAAAATTAAGCTCCATTTTTCTCTGCTGTCATCAAATTGAGACCACCAAGGTTGGTATCTCCATTTGTCATAATGAACAGGTCCTGCCCGACAACGCTGAAGCCACGGATTCCTTCAGTCTTAGAAAGTAAATATTAACAATTAAACAGTAAATATTAACAATTACATGGTAAATATTAACAATGACACAATAAGTTCTCTGTAAGTGACGTGGTGCAGAATCACTTCACTTCCATGATGTATAGCTACATAGAGTTTAAAAGCTGAAGAAAAGCACAGCCCAGCGGCTTCATGTGCCGCCTCCCATTTCATCGAAGACATGGCTGGCAGCTCGAAAGCAGGCTTTCAGTCATGTGTTGCTTTGCCTTGGGCTGGTAGCCATCCCATCTTCCCCCCACGTTGAGCTCAGTCCATAGCGACTGGAAAGAATTGTGTGCCTACGGGAGGAAGTAATGTGTTCTTCAGGGGACTTGTCTAATCAGTGGCCATTTGCAGTGGCCTTCCTTTCTCTGCTGGTTTGCTATGCTTGGTCACTGTCGTTTTCTCGCATCTCATGACCTTTAGATTTAAGAAATCCAGATATTCAGTACTGCTGTGAATTTTGCCTGTTTCTCTCAGAATCATTTCACTTTACAGGCAGGATAGTAGAAAGACTGGATTTAAGCAGCAAACATTCCACCCTAAGTTATTAACAAAATTTTGGTCTATGTGTTATAAAGTTGGAAGTTAGAACCTTAGAGGATATGACTATATTCCCGGTGACCTTAAGGCAAGGGAAAGGCAGAGGGGGGCAGAGAATTGCCACCTCTGACCTTCCAAGATGTCTCCTAATCCGGAGGGAGCCTGGAACGCTTCAGCTCCTCCAGAGTGCCTGAATCAGATCCATAAAAAATACATTGCATGTAGTGAATATCACTGCAACTCTACTCTCAAAGCCAGATTGGCTGGAAGTTTAGCGACTACAGCACCACAGCGTCTAAGAGGGAAACATTGTGAAAGAGCTTTAGGGAAGGTGAAGCAAAGGAATGGCGGTGTCTGGGTCCGCCCAGAGGTACTGCAACGGGCCTGACAGAGGTAAAACGATTCTAAGGTGTCTCTCTTGATCTATCCGATGACCGAAACGGTAGACTCCAAAGAAATGGGAATTTCCCCCAGTAATCTAAAGCTGAGAAAAGAAACAAGTATCAGTCAGAGGGGCAACTTGTCTCCTTGAAGAGATTCCGCACAGCTTGTCAGCTCACCTTGTAGGCAAGGACTAAACCCCGCACGAACATGAATAAAGGCAGTGGGTGGGAGCGCCTCTCCTTGGCTGGGTACAGTCTCTGCTATCTCTTTAAACTTTTCCCAAGACCCCCTGCAGCGAAACAGGACAGACTGAGGGGTTCCATGGCTCTATTGACCCTTCTTCCCAACACCACCCCTTTGAATGAATCTCCTTTTATGCTTGCTAATATGGAGTCGGCTTCATAATTAGCTTATAGAGGATGGGTACTCAGACCTTGATTGAAGCACGGCTGTCACCTCCAAGTTTGATAACGGCGCAACACAGCAACTGTGAGAGAGCAAGGCAACACTTCAGAATCTCACAGCGCATGCGCCTACCAGGACCCATTTTGCTGCTAAGACATCTGCTGCAGCGCCGGAAGCATCTGCTCACCGTGAAATCACTGCTACATGGCATTTGAAGGGGCGCTCAGAGGAGTGAGGAGGAGGCCAGAGGTGTTGCCTCCGGCTCCGGGTGCAGAAGAGGAAAAATCATGAGATCAAAGAGAGACTTCTGGTAGGGCATGCGTGTCGCACAGGGCCGGAGCAGTGCAGGCCTAATAAGAGTTTAGGATTGTATTTTATGCGAATGGGAAAGCTCTGGCGAGTTTCAAAGGGAAGAGTGACATTTACAGTGAGCCATTAATATTTCAAAGAAATTACTCACGCCGACCTGGAGGAAGGAGGTAGCTTAGCCTGTAGCAGTCCAGGCAGCGGCAAAGACTTTGACCATTGCGGATCAATCAGAGGCAAGAAGGGGCTGAATTCGGAACCAGATTATTGTTAGGGATTATGCTGGTTTAGTGAAGAGGTAGTTGTAGATTCTCCTTCGGTAACTATGAGTTCACCAGTACAGAGCAGTTAGCTAGGTTTCCGGTACAGGGTATGACACCCCTCTTCTGAGTGCAATTAGAGAGTGGTTAGTTGCAGACTTGGTATGTGTGGCACTGCTGTACCCTCAGGGCCACCGTGCCTTGCTGGCCCTAGAAGTGGCTCATAAGCGTCTTTGCCGAGGATGCCGTTGGCCGCCTCCCGCCTTTGTCAGCTTCCATGGCTCCTCTCTGGTACCATGAGAGCTCGTCTTCAGGGAGGGCACCTTCAGGTCAGTTCCAGCTCAGGAGCCTCTGGGCCCTGCTTCTCAACTGTATGTCATTTTCAGCAACAGGGATTTACCTGCTAACCCTTATGGGCAACCAGGAGAAACAGCAGTGGATTCTGGGATTCTCTTGGATGGCTCTGCCCAACAATTCAAAAGAGAGCTTCTCCTGTTACTGGTTCCCAGCCCACCCAATGGTCTGTGGCTCTTGAAGGGAGCACCATCAGCCCAGATGTTAAACGGTCATTAAAACTATCCTCGTGTATTTACATACTGAATTACGAAGGACTCCCTCCCTGATTCCGCCAAGCCATTTCCCTCTAAAGCTTGTGTTCAAATAGGAAAACTACTAGTTCTAGTTTATAATAGGAAATTCACAGAAACCAGTTATTCTCATCATAAATCTTGGTTCCTCGTGAAAATTCCAGAACTCCTCAGAAAAGCAAGCTGGGCCATCAGTCTTCCCGCTTCATTCTGAGGAAAATAGCAACTAAACTTGCAAGTCTTACCCAATTCAGCAACTGTATACAGAGCTTTGAGTCTTCCCTTAAAGTCCTTCACAATAGACTCCATGAGGTTAGATCCGAAGGTGTTCAGTTCAAGCAGTGGCTCTCAGCCTACAGCAACCAGGATGTTTTTATTAGACTGGCTTAAAAACAGCCTTCATGCTTATAAATTCATTTCAAAAAATCACACCCCTTGCTTTAAGTTGCCTCAGGGCACAGAGACACATAAATCTTCATTAGGAGATGTGGTGAGCCTCTTAGCTCATAAACAAAGAGTGGGTGGCTCAGTTGATAACAAAGCAGACCATTATCTAAGAAGCCAGCACCTCGAGATGGTCAGGGAAAGAGAAACACTTACATAAGAACATGTAACTCTAACTTTGCCAAAGAAAGATTGGGAGGAAAACCTCCACCATGCTGTGCTATAACAGAGAGACATTTGTGCCTTCCCCAAATGTCAGGATTTATTGAATAACAAAATTCACTTGTGTCCATTTCCTTACATGTAACGCACTAAACAACTGTGAGTCCATTTGATGGTGCAGCCGTCGGCCACCAGAATCTCTGATCACAACAGTAATACCCACTCTCAGCCCACACACTACATTCCACACCATGGTACTCCAGCTACAGAAATGCCAGCACAGCCAACACAAGGATTCCAGAGGCCTAGCAGACAGTAGAGCTTCTCCCGGATACGTGCCCGTATGTTCTTAGCATAGTTGTATAAGAACATAGGCAGCCATCTACATCAATAAATTTCTTACCTGTGGATGCCTCTCTGCTCTGCCTGACAGGACAGGTGTGGCTGTTTGCCTGCATAAACCAGATGTCAACACCCCACCCCCCAGCCCACTGCCTTCAAATGGACCACACTGTTATTTTGTAAAGACTCAAGGCAAAATCCATGCTGGAGCTGTTACTTGATACAATATAAAGTAACAAAGAACAGGGCTTGGTGGCCGGCACCCACGGAGGTTCGAAAGAATCGGGAGAAATAGCATATTGTATCATCAAGAGCAGAACTGTTTCCATCCTGGGCTGTGTAGAGAAGTGTGGGCTACAGTTGGTACAGACTGTAGCGTTCATGAGCTTAAAGCTTCTGGTGTCTGAATTGTTGGCACCTACGGTTCACACATGATTCATCAGGCCTAGGGTGGGCTACACAGAGACACTCGGGAGCTACCAACAGAAGGACATATAAAACTGAAAATCATCCTCAAAGGCAGAAATTAAGGAACGAGCCTAGACCCTGACAGAGGAGAGGGTAGAGGAGGGGCACCAAGGCTGGAGGCAGCAGACAATAAAATGATCAGGATGTAGGCTCAAACGGCGTCTGTCCGTTTAAATAGAGTAATGATTCAGGTTCCTGACACGACCTACTTCTGTTCGCAATGATGGCACTGGTATAACTGCATCTTTTCAAGATAATTGCAGTTTCGCTGAATGTGGCCATTCTTCAATTTTGTTTGAGCACATTGATGTCTGTGCTGACATTCAGAGCAGGCAAAAGCCCTGGTAAGTTCAAGAGTAACTTCTGTTTATTCTCCAAATAAACCCATTAATTATGCAATTTATTGGCCTCTCGGACCAGTCCTGCAACACAGCAGTTAGTGTTAATTACTCATGTTTGTTCTACTGAACGAATAAGAATGAATCTTAGCAACTGTATTCTTCACATCAGAAACATAAATTCAGCCATTGCTGCTATCCGAGGTTAATGACGGACAGGTCTTTGAATCAAATCCACACAGAGAAAAGTAAAGACTCGATTCTTAAATGTCTGTCTTTTCACTATTTTATAAATCATTATCCCATACTAAACTCTGGACCACCAAACTGCAGTGCCTTACTTTTTATTTTGTTTTATTATTATTTTTATATCTTGAAATCCTCCTGCCTCCACTTCCCAAGTACTTAGATTATAGCCATGAACCATCATCACAACTGGCTTTCGTTTGGTTTGGTTTGGTTTGGTTTTACTGTGTGTGTGTGTGTGTGTGTGTGTGTGTGTGTGTGTGTGTGTGTGTCTGTGTGTATGTGTGTGGCTGAGTATGTGTGTGTCTAAGTGTGTAAGTGAGTATGTATGTGTAGGTGTGTGTGTGTTTATATGTATGTCAGTGTGTGTGTGTGTGTAAGAGTGGGTGTGGGTGTGTATATAGGTGTGTGTATTTTTGTGTGTATATGTGTCAGTGTATCTGCGTGTCTGTGTGTGCATGTGTGAATGTTTATGTGTCTGTGTCTATGTTTGTGTGTTAGTGTGTTTGTGTGATTACATGTCTGTGTGTCTGTATATCTGTGTGTCTGTGTGTCTCTGTGGGTAAACACATTCATGCATATGTGCACTGCACCCAAGTACACAGGGACATTTTCTTAAGCAGTTTGAAAATGTATCTCCTAGCACATTTCCCTTTCTCTTTCTCCCTCTGGGGTCTAAGGACCCACAAGTTACTGTCAGTTTTAGATTCTGATGATCTCTTGGTCTCCCCCCCCCCTTTTCCTCCTTGCTGCTGCTGCTTCTTTTGAAACAGATCTCACTTAGTTGGTGTAAATAATTCACAGTTCATAAGCAGTAAAACACAGGCACAGAGTAGACATTGATCCAGTTTTGACAGCTGTAAATCCCTGTGTAACTTCAAGCTCACTGACCTGTGATGTTCCACCACACCATTCCAGCTAAGCACTCCTTGTGATAGCCACAGTCAGGTTCCTCTCACCACGACCAGCCTTGCCTATGCTAGCACTTCACACAGAGGAAGCCGTGTATGATTAATTTCTCCTTGTGGGATTTCTTTCATTTCACAAGACACTCGCGGCTCCTGTCCTGCCGGAATTTGGAATTGGTTCCTTCCATCGAAGATGCATTCGGTGGACAAGCTGCAGTTTGCTTATCTATTCTCCTGTTGGTTGACACTTGGATTGTTTTCCCACTTCAACCCATAGCAAATAAAGCTGCTATTAGCATTTCTATACCAGCACTTTACTTCTTCTGCATAAACATCTCACGGCTTTGATTTCATTTTAAATCTTCCTCCTTTGTAATCTAGATGAGAGAGTCATCTCTATGACACACTCACGTCAGTCTCTCCTCTCACTGTGCAGCAGACTAAATAATGTTCACCCAGATCCTCCCATAGCTTGATCTCTGGAAGCCCGTGACTGTTGGCAAGGCGAGGGGGGATTTGAAGATGCACTTAAACTAAGGGTTTGGGATTGGGAATCCTGTTGTCCTTATTTTGTGGGGCCAAAGGATCACCAAGCTGAGATGTGGGGTGAGAAGGAAAGGAAGGGGGCTGGAGAGATGGCTCAGCCGTTAAAGGCTAGGCTCACAACCAAATATATAAGAGAAGGAAAGGAAGGAGGAGGGGATACAAAATTATCCTGGTGATTTTGAAGAAGGAATAGGGCTGCAAATTCACGATTGAGGGGATGGGAGTGAATGGGGTGTGTTGGGGGTTACTAAAAGCTGACCAAGGCCAGGAGCTACTCCCCCTCCCCCCCCACAGAGCCCCAGCAGGCAGGCAGTTTCTACTGCACTGAGTTTAGGGTTTCTGTCCTCTAGAGCTGCATGGTGATTGATTGGAGGTCTACTTAACTAGTAAATTGTTTGATAATTTATAATAGCAGTAGCCGGAAACTAATTCACACTCTCTAAACCCTTTCAGCTCATCTTTGGTATTCAAATAGACCATTTTAACTCCAGAATCAGACCGTCTCAATTCCCTGTTTAAATGTTTCTTCCAGGACTAAGTGTACACCGCACGAAGCCCCTTGTCTCAGCCTCTGCCTCTCCATCCCTTTCATTAGCAACCCATGTACCCATTCCTCTCTGTTTCCCAGCACCCCACATCCTTCCCCAACTTAGGAGGTCTACACCAACTCTTCTTTTCCTGCCTGTCTACCAGGGAATGTCTATTTATCCTCAAAAATTCAAATTTATCAATTACCAAGCCTAGAGAGCCTTCCTTAAATTTTTCATTAAGAGTCCTGAATCTTTTTCTAAAGGTCCTAATAGACTCCCATGGTAACATTTTGTCATAGCGTATTACAAATATTCCTTTGTAATCTGCTCCAAACTAGTGTGTTTGTTATCTAAAGGGTGAGAGAATCCAGATGCCTCAGATCTGTATGTAGAGAGTGTGTAAGCACTGGCGAGGTTCCTGGGTTAAACTTGGGCAAATGACCCTTCTGCTCTCTCAGAAGCTCTTCTAAGGAAGTCATTACTACTCTGCTTCTCACTGGGAAATCCCAATGAAGCTGGCTAATTTTAGCTGAAGTGAATTTTCTCCTTCCATCTTGTCTCTAAGTACAGTGAGATGGTCACTTCCTGCTTATTTTAGAACAAGAATTATGGGGAAATATTGAGAGAGTAAAGTGTATCAGGGAGAGGGAGGGGGAGAAGAGGGGAGGGGAAGGGGAAGGAGAGGAGGGAGCAGGAAAAGGGAGAAGTGAGGAAAGGAAGAGAGACAGAAATGAAAACAAAGAGAGGAGACAGACAGACAGACAGACCCCCTACTTCTACTGACAGTTTCTCATGCAGTTTGTTCCACCTCCCTAATCCCCACAGGCCTAGCAGGCCAAGCTTGTCTGCCATTGTTTACCCCCCACTTCCTCCCAACCAAAGCACAACCTTCTTGGTCCCTGTGTGTGCTGCTTTGGGGGCAATGGCTTCTTCTCAGCCTAAGTCAGCTTGGCCCCTCTCCGTCCATCCCCATCTGCTCTTCCTCAGAGAACACTGAGTGACTAGAGGAGGCCTGGCAGGAGGCTGGGCAGTGAGGCCTGCCATTCCCTCATCACACTCAGCTGAGGTTAAAGACTTAGGGAGCAGAGAGCTCTTTAATCTCTGACACCAAACATTTGAAATGTGTACAAAGAAAATGTTACTCTGTTTTCAGTAATGCCATGTTGAATATCTCATTGCTGTAGATGTCCTTCTACTGTGAGTACCTTTTGGGGTTTTACTGTTTTCTTTTCGGTATCCTTTCTTTCTGACTGCCTGTCTCCCTTGCTCCTCCCTTCCCTTCTTTCCCTCTTCCTTCTGTAACTCATAATCACAGGTGTTGCTCAGGCTATCCTTATGCTCTTGGGTTAGCCCGCTCCCTTGGCTTCACCAGTAACAGGAGTTACAGGTCAGTGTGATCTCCTTGGACCTACGCAAAGCAGTACAGTCCTTCTAAGGCAATAGGTTCTTTCTAAAGGTTTTCAAGCCGTTATTATGAATGTCCTCAAAAGATATTTAACAAGTCACACATCAAATTATATCCGATCTTGTGGCACATGGCTTATCAGTTTTAATTAACATCCAAACGAACATCTGCAAGCAACCAAGGCTCTGCCAAGCCACCTGTTGGAGGCTCTGGCTGGCATGGCAAATAGGTTTCGATGTCTTAATAGCAAGCTGTCTTAATAGACAGCATTTCTTTCTCTTCAGTCTTGCTAGCGAGCCACATGGCACTGTGTATGCCTCCTTGCCTGTACATGGCTCTGGCCCAGGCACTGTAGTAAGTAATACAAGATAAAGATGGTGATGACTGAGATTTATTAAACAAATACAGATGCCATCCCGGCCAGTGTTGACCGAGCTGCCTCCTGGGTCTGCAGCCACTCGAGGCCTCTCAGAGCACACTGAAGACAATTCGTGTTCCCCAGATTCCCCTCTGAATCAGGGAGTGGTAGCATATGCGTCTCTGTCTTCTCTACTTGGCCAGACTAAATAACACCACACGACGTGTGTTTCCTTCTTTCTGGGCTAAAGCAGATCCTAAGGTAGAACTTTCCAAGTTCATCTACTCATTTAATATTGCTAGTCCTCCTAATATTGTTCCGAGTAACAGAACAACCTACCTGCCTCTCAGTGACCTACAGTTCTGTATCTCAGACCCGAAATCTTCACTTTCATAGCCCAATCTGGCATGGTCTTCTTCAGAGGCTAGAAATCAAGTTAAATACAGATCTGGGCCCTGCTGTCTGTCACAAGCTCCCTAGCTTGCCTGGAGACCTGGGAAATGCTTTCTGTGAAGAATGTTCGTTCCCAGAGGAAACGCCCAACCTCTGCTCTCCCGTCCCTTCCAGCCTCCCGGCTCCTCACCTCCCTCCAGCTCTGAATCAGGTGAGAGCAGAGTTACAGCCGACCAAAAACGAGGCGTCTCATTTTAAAATCTGACCTGGACGCAGAGCATGAAAACTCACCCTCTTTAATCCCAGAACCTGAGAAGCAGAGGCAGGTGAATTTCTAGGAGTTTGAGGCCAGCCTGGTCTACATAGTTTATTTCAATCCCACCCAGGTCTATGTAGAGAGACTCTGTTTTCAAAGCCATCATAAAAATATCCCTTCTCTTACAGCTTCTCCAAGAAGTGGCTTGAGTCATAAGTCAGCCTGGTCTCTTGCTTAAACCAGTTATGTTCAAGTAGACCTGCAGCACAGTCCAGATTCTCTGGTGGCCTACAAAGCAGTTCTTTCTTTATCTCTGTGGTGGCTGCTCTAGTAGCTTCTTATACATGCATGTACATCAGCATGCAGAGACATACATCATACATTCATATGAACATACACAAAGACATATACACATGTATGCATATGACATGAATGCATAACAACAAACACTCAAGCATACATGCATACATTTTAGCAGACACAGAGATATATACACAGAGATATTTACATGAGCATAAACACATGCATGTACATCAAGAAACCCAGAGACATACATGCATGCATTCATATGAACATACACATAGACATATCACATGCATGTATACAAACATACATGTATGAATGCACATCAACTTACACAGAGACAAACATGCATGCATATGAGCATACACAGATATACACATATGCATGCCTATGAACATAACCATATGCATTACATCAACACACACAGAGACATACATGCATGCATATGAATGTATACATATGCTTTCACATCAACATACAAAGAAACATATGCATACATGATATGAGCATACACAGATAAATGTACACACATCAGCAAACATGGAGACATAAACATGCATGCATAAACAAAGATATACATGCATGCATATAAACATACACAGATATATACATACATGCATGTATATGAGCATATGACATGCTTGTATAGCAACATACACAGAGACATATATGCATACATGGATATGAGTATACACAGAGATATACATACACGCACATCAGCATACATGGAAACATACATGCATGCATATAAACACACATCAACATTCATAGAAATATACATGCATACTTATGAGTGGGCATACACAGAGATATATACACATGTATGCATATGAACATACATGCTTGCATGTGTATCAGCATACATGAAGACATACATGCATGTTTCTTTGACAACAAAGAACTATCACTAGGGATGGGTTTAGATTACTCATCAGCTCACATTAAATAGGGCATTGCTGAGAAGATCACAAGGGTCCCCAGGGCTGAAGAGGAAGAAATGACTGAAGAAGAGTCCCAGAACACTTCAAGAACGGTCTTCTTAACACAGAAGGCTAAGGGTCAGGAACGGGAAGCTGAGAAGGACAAGCAGGCAGACCCTCCTCAGCCCTCAGCAGTAGTTAGCCCAGCTGAGAACAGTTTAGCACACTGAGCCTTTCTTCCCAACTAGGAATGACACAATGTCTGTGTTATCATCAGGCCGCAGGGAAGTTGGTAGAAGCTTACAATAGCAGTGAGAAGAAATGCATATATGGTAGTTCTTAATATGCATGCCTTCCTCTTACAGCCCTGCTCAGCCATTGCCAGACATAGTCAACATGAGCAGCTTCCTTGCCTCGAGCCTGTTCTTGTTTCTGCAGATGACCCAGTGAACAGAGAACACAGAAATCCCTCCCCTCTCTCCACTTCCCAGATAGTAGAAAAGGCTTTTACTTGTTTCTCAGTCATAATTTAGGAGCTTTGCAGCATCCTGATAAATATGTGGGCTTTGATTTAGGAATTTTTGTCTTTACTTTCATTACTTTTTAAACTTTACATGACTTCTACATGTGTCTATGTAGTTCATCACAATGCAATTCAATACAATGTCTTTTGCAAGGCTACAGTTTGAATATAAAATGCTTCCCATTGGCTTGCATATTGAATGGTTCATCTCCATGGTGGTGGTGTGAGGGTCATCTGAGAGAGTAGAAGAAGTTTTAGGACATCTGGTATACCCAGAGAGGGTGAGTTACTAGGGGCATGTTTTGACATTACCCCTGTCCCAGATCCCTTTCTCTGCTTCCTCTTTGCTGTGGAGAACCTCCTTGGTCACACCCTCCTGCCACTGTGATGTTCTACATAAGAGGAAGGGGCCCAGCAACCATGGGCTGAACTACCTGAAACTGGGAACCAAGATCAGTCTTCCATCCTCAGGAGTTTCTCTCAGGTGCTTTGTACAGTGGCAGGAAAAGCAATGATGTAGTCACACAAAGTGTTCAAAAAGAGTTGCTGGATTAACATGGGAATGAATTATATAATAATAATGACTAAATATTCTCCACCAACTCCTTTTCTTTGTACTTTCTGGTTTCCTTTGTTTGGGAGACATTTATTAATCAAAATCCCATAGATTCACATGATTAAAGGACTAGAGTCAAAAAACAAACAACAAAACCCTCAACAATGAAGCTATGAACAACTTGGTGTTTTCAGCCACATGTGGAAGTGACATCTGCTATTTCTTTCCCCATTATGTATTACATCTCTCTAGATGGTGGCTCTCCAAGGAAAGAAATGATGTTTAATCCTTCACTGTCCATATGAAACAACATTTGTTTCTAAGCCTAGCGCTCTCAATGCTTTATGTTTGAATCAAGAAAAGGAACACTGGCTATTCAAATAGTTGGAGTTACATGCATTTACACAGCTGCGTAAGAAAACATTGCTTTTGTCCACTCCTCAAATGATGGACATCTTGACTTGCTAGATAAATCAGGGTTACCAAGGAAGCAATCAAGTCCTTGCCAATGTCATCAAGAATTTTATTTATGAACTGGTGCTGGTGAAAATACAGGATGATGTTCCATTTTTGTCTAGGGAAACAGTAATTCCACTCAAATGTTTATAAAATATGATTAGCCTCCAGCCCTTTTGGGGGTAGGGTGTGATCTCCTGAAACCTATGAAAACACTGATTGCTAATTGATTTTCTGGGAAAATTTCAGCCTGGACTGTCACCACCTAAATAAAACCTGGTGTCAGGGACACATAGGTAGAGAGCATTCAAGAAGGGCTATGTATGGATGAGCAGCTGTAGATTACACAAGTGGAAAATGTACACAGACTTTTTTTTTTTCCGGAGCTGGGGACCGAACCCAGGGCCTTGCGCTTCCTAGGCAAGCGCTCTACCACTGAGCTAAATCCCCAACCCCTACACAGACTTTTCTAATCGCCATGCTTGGCTGCCATCTACCATCATCATCATCAACAACAACATCCTCCTCATCATCATTATCCTCCTTCTCACCATCCCCCTCCTCCCCCTCCTCACCATCTTCCTCCTCACCATCCCCCTCCTCACCATCCCCTTCTTTCTCTTCTTCCTCCTCCTCACCATCCTCTTCCTCACCATCTTCCTTCTCACCATCCTCTTCCTCCTTTTCCTCTTCCTCTTCCTCCTCCTCACCATCCTCCTCACCATTCCCCTCCTCACCATCCCCCTCCTCACCATCTCATTCCTTATCATCTTCCTCCTCACCATCCTCCTCTTCTTTTTCCTCCTCCTTCTCACCATCCCCTCCTCACCATCTTTTTCCTCACCATCCTCTTCCTCTTCCTCCTCTTCCTCTTCATCTTCCTCCTCCTCACCATCCTCCTCACCATCCCCCTCCTCACCATCCCCCTCCTCCTCCTTCTCACCATTCCTCCTCTTCCTCCACCTCCTCCTCCTCCTCTTTCCCTTCCTCCTCCCATTGTGTTGTTCCTGCATGGCTTGCTATGGAGCCGTGCTACTTTTGAGCTCCCAATCATCCTGAGCCTGGGTGCTGCGTGTCTGTGCTACCACTTCTGGCTATTGCTTTTCTTTTTAAGAATAAAATGACAGCACAGCTTTCAATGAAACCGAGTGCTTAGCAGGATGATTTCTCTTCAGCAAACTCTCCATTGTATTCCTCATCTTCTTGAGGATGCTAACCTCCAATTCCATTCACGCTTGGTTCCAAAACCAATTTTCAACCTGTAATAAATGCTGGGCTCTTTCTTTGAAAACACTTAAACCAGCCGAACTATGAACACTGATTACCATAAAATTAACAAGTCTGAGATTCTCTGCAGACTCATTTATCCCAGCTCTTGAGTTCTCACACTACAATTTAAGAATTGCAACAGGACTGAAATGCCTGAAATTTAACTAGGAGGCAAGTTTAGCTAGGTTAAAGGTATAGCACAGCAAATCCTTCACCAAAACCAATCACATGAAATACAGGGGGAATTTCATTTTCTGAGAGTGTAAGCCACTCTTAGTCTCTTAGTGTCATGAGCTATATACTGCCTCTCACAGAGCCAGACTGAGTTCATGCCCCTCAGAGGACATAGGTCTTCCAAGCTGTTTCTTCTGCAGGAGGGGGAACTATAAGAAAGCCCTTTTCCTTAGCTTGTTTTAACTGCTTCTTCAGCGTGCTTTGGCTAATAGTTGTGAACATGAGTTTAGCTTCAGGCCTTTCAATTAAGAAAGCCTCTCATTGCCAAACAGTGGGGAGAGAATGGTGGAGATACAGAAGATTGACAGGCAGATGCAGCAGGTCCTGTCCATGCTCAAAGCAACAAGTGACTAAGAGACGTGTGGACAAATGAGGAACGGGCAATCCTCCTGCATCAATCACAGATGCCCAGCTTCCTCCTGCCTGGAGAATGAACGGAGGCAAAACTCCTCCCAACTACAAAGTCTCCACTCTGAAAATGCTACGTGTTCACCGAGTACAGATTTCTACGATGTCTAAAATTGTTGGATTATATCTTTCTTGTTTAAGTAGTATGTGTAGAGTGATATTCGAATTTTTTATTTTCTGTTTTTGGGTTTCCGTCCTCAAAATTCTTAGCAGGAAGCGTTACACTATCTGCAAACCTGATGCTTGCGTGAATAAAAGAGATGCTGTGCAGAAATGATAAGATTATAACACTGCCATCGGCGCCACCCTAACAGCACCTCAAAGTGCCACACAGAGATATAGGCTGGTAATCAGGGAAGCTTTCTCCTGACACTGGAATGTCCAGTCCATATGCATATTTTAGTGACTCATAGAAGAGTAGCTAAAAAAATAAAAAAAAAATTGCAAAGCATTATTAAAAATAAAGCACATTATACCTGGTAGGATACAAAAATCAGGGGGAGAAGGTGCACTATATAGAATATAAAAGCAACACAGCCAAACTCACGCTATGGGCTAGAAAAGGATTTAAATACAAAACCCTGGGCTGGAGAGATGGCTCAGCGGTTAAGAGCACTGACTGCTGACTGCTCTTTTAGAGATCCTGAGTTCTATTCCCAGGAACCACATGGTGGCTCACAACCATCTGTAGGGGGATCCGATGCCCTCTTCTGGTGTGACTGAAGACAGCAACAGTGTACTCGTATATGTATAATAAATAATAAAAAAGGTAATTCTTTTAATAATAAATAAATAAAAAGAAAGAGTCACTCCTCAAGGAATTGGAGCTAGTAAAAGACTACTACTAGATTGTGACAGTTATCACGGTAAATCCCAAATGCTGGTGGCGACTGATGATCAATAGTGAGAGGATGATGAACAGTCGAGCTCCTCTTTCTTCAGTTGTGCCTATCAGACAGCACTACTGAGCATTTCTGCCCTTCTGCACCACAGCACAAAACCACTGTGTATCCACATCCTTTGTTATTGACACTTCTAGTCATAACCGTTAAATTAATCAGTCACCAAATGCTACTCATGATTAAAGATGCAGTATGATCCGGTTGTCTGTCTTGTGTTTCATTCATCCCAAAATTACTATTCGGCAAAATTGAAAACCAAACTTAGGAAACCAAGGCAAGCGGTTTTGCTGAAAGGAGACCCTTGGCTGATGGTAGATGCCTTTAGCCAGGTTTACACTGAGAATCAGGAGCAAAAGGCAGACTGAAAGGATTGGAAAAGCTGTGTTTCAGTCGCAAGAGAAGCTCATGTGAAGTACCCTAGAAGGACGTGGTTGCTGATAAAGCGGCTACTCCAAAAGGAACAAGGGCATTCTGGGGCAGGAGAGTCTGGGGAAGATGAAGGTGCGGTTGGTTGTAGAGCACGTAGGTAACTTGTACAGGGTTCTGGATTCAACCCACAGCTCTGGAACAGTTAGGTAAAACTAGTGGTCTTCACAAGGACAATAAGCAGCAGTGTGTGGAGCTGGGAGGTAAAGTTGGAGCTACAGTGAAACCCCAGAGGGACTGAGAGAGCAGGAACGTAGATCATACCTCAAGGAAAGCTTCAGACCAAAAGCAGAGTCCCCCAAAAGGGGTGTGGCCATGCAGGTGTAACCATTAAGGCCAGGAGGTGTGGCCATGCTGGCTATAACCATCAAGGCCGGGGGTGTGGCCATGTGGCCGTAACCATTAAGGCCAGGGGGTGTGGCAACAAACATCTTTGGTACATGTCACAGCACTCCACACCACAGACACTGAAAATGGAGCCTCTGGCTCTTCGGTCTTTTACTGATCCAATTCTCCCATGGTGCTTTTCTCCTCTTCTTTGTTGGAATAAGAATGCTATCCTCCCCCTGTACTATCCTTTGGAGATACATAATTTTCTTTTCTTTTTCTTTCTTTCTTTCGGTTGTTTTTGTTTCTTTTGTTTGTTTGATTGATTTCTTAGAAGATACTTTGAACTTGAACTTTTGTAAAAAGAAACTTCTTAAGACTTAGGAGACACTTGAAGATGTATTAAATATGTTTTGCATTGTGGGTTAAACATAAACGTTTGGGGCCGTGGAATGTGTGTTACAATTTATACGTGAGTTGCCACCACAGGCCCCCAGGCTCCTGTGCTGGGGACTTGGCTCCTAGCTGATGCGACTGATGAGAGAGAGGTGGTTGGAACCCGGAGCACTAATGAATGAATTCACTAATGAATTCATACATGAATCACCATTAGGAAGACGTTTGTAGTGGGGGAGGGGTCACTGGGAATGTGCCTTTGAAAGATGGCATCTCATCCATTGCTTTTTGCATCCCGGCCACCAGAAAGTTAGAGTCCTCCTCCATTATGCCCCACCTCCCGCCCATACCTTTGTATGCACAAACACATAAAATCCGCTTTCCTAATCAAGATGATAATCCTTAAGACAAACTCCACAGGTTGCCAAAGACCAGGTACCACGTGTTTTGAGTGACTTGCCCACATACATCCAATTTAGAATCGAAATACTTGAAATAGACCATGCTGGTGATTTTTCCAGTTAATGCACGGGTGAACCAACTTTAGATGAGAGAAATATGTACTGCGTGAGGCGGATTAATTTGAGAGTAATTATCACATCATCCCGGATGTTCTTCAGTTGGTAAATGGATAAACAAACGGACGATGTGGACACATATTATTAATAGAATATTCCGCATCAGCAGAAGTAAATGAATTAGGAAGTGATGAAAAGCTGGGGAAGAAAGGGACATGCATGCTGCTGAGTGAGAAGCCGACCTAAAGGAGCCTGTACCGTGAGGCTCCAACAATAAGACGGTCTGTAAATGACAAAAATACAGGGACGTTAAAGTTTCTGATTCCCAGAGCTCTCAGGTAGAGAGAGCGGATGAAAAAAAATGTTAAATACACCACGCTTTCAAGGTAGAGAAATATTCAATCTGAAACAGTACTTGTGGATATATGTTATTGCACATTTGTCAAAAACAGACCAACCAAAACTATGGGTTCAACAATAAATGTATCGATACTGACTCATTGGTGCTAAAGACTGTGCCTCACCAATGCGAGATAGAGAGTCGGGTGTGAGGGAGAGGGCTTATGGGAATTGTCTGTTCTTTCCAATCAATTTTTCCGTCTTTCTCTGCCTCTGATTTTTGCTGCCTCCTCCCCTTTCCCGTTCTTCTTTAGGACATAGTTTCACTCTGTATGTAGCCCTGGCTGATCTAGAACATGGATCCTTCCTCCCTCTGCTTCCTAAGTGCTAGAATGGCAGGGCTGTGTGCCACCACATCTTGTTAAACTATTCTATAAACTGAACAGTTCTCAAGATAGAATCCTCACAGTAAAACCTACACAGCTACCATGATGGAAGCAAAATTCTAGAGCTCTGTTGATACGTTGCCAGTAACACCATTTTTATGCTGTGTTATTAGCAGCCTCTTGAAGACGAGAGTAGTGACTGAGAATGGCCCCCATAGGCTCATAGTTTTGAATGCTTTGCTCCCAGTGGCTTGGAACTGCTTGATAAGGATTGGGAGGTGTGGCCTATGAGGTTTCAAAAGCCATCAGGTTCAGTCTCACTCTGTACATCCTGCCTGTGGATCATATGTGAACTCTCAGCTACTGCTGCACTTCTATGTTTCCACCGTGTTCCCTGATGTGATGCTCTGAAATGGTAAGCAAGTCCCTGATTAAATGCTTACTTTCATAAGCTCCATAGTTTCACTTTTCAGCAACAGAAATGTAACCAGAATAGTATCTGCTAGAACTTTGTGATTGACCTGTATCCAGTGTTTGCATGTGTGAGCCTCTCTAAACATCTGCAAATCCCAAGTAGACAAGCAAGCATTGTGCTGTGGACGAGCTGACATGCAGGCTTCAATGATTAAAATTCAAAATATATTTAAAAAAAATAACTCCTGTTTCTGTGTTATTTCTTAGGTGACTAAAACAAAAGCTTGGCATCATAGCTACAAAGTTTTATTTGGGAACCAAAAACCAAAGAAGCAATTGAAGATCCAGCCTCCCCGCAACACCCTCATTGAGTCTCTTTCCCTTCACTTTCATTCACTGGTAGGACAGTTTAAGCCTCACAGCCTGGCCCTGTGGGGGACAGTATGGCCCAGTTGCAAGACCACACAGAGGCCTTGCTGTCTTCTCTTCCTGCCCTGACACTGGAACCTGTTTCATTTGTGTTTGCAAAACCAGAGGCCAGGCATCCGGTGGCTCAGGACAAACCTCATGTTCTTCTCTTTCCATCTCCAGTTAGCTAGTTACATGCAAGACACCTGCCCCTGCTTAGGTAACATGTTTATGTTCACAAGCTGGCCTGATCTAGACAGCCCCTATTGGCCCAGCAGCTCACCTATTGCCTTCTGAGGGGCAACGAGGGGTATTCTAGGCTTTGCTGTGCAATGTGTGTCTGCTCTTGTCCCCACAGTGCTCGGTGACCTTCCATTTCTAGCCACACTGACCTCAGGCCCAAGACATGTTTGCCAGCTCTTATCTCTGCATAGAGCTCTCTTTAGAGCATCAGAAGGAATGTGTCCTGTTAAAGTTCCCTCTTCAGTTCGTCAGTCATTACCACCATTGATTTTAATGTATTCCTTTACCTTGCCCATTTAAAAAAAAAACTACCCCTTTCTCTCCCCCTCGCTCACTCTTTCCTTCCCTTTATCTTCCTTTCCTTAATTTTGGTTTTGAACTCCACACAATGTACAATCATTGGGAAGAGTGTCAATAAGGGGCTGTCTAGATCAGGCCAGCTTGTGAACATAAACATGTTACCTAAGCAGGGGCAGGTGTCTTGCATGTAACTAGCTAATTGATGTAGGAGGCCCCAGCATAAAAGAAGGCAGCAACATTTCATGAACTTGGCCCTGGATTGTATGAAAAAAAAAAAAAAGTCAGCAGAATAAGTCTGAAAAGACTCAAAACTCAAACAGAGGATTCTTGTAAGGCAGAGAAGAAATATCTCAGGACACAGGTGCCATCACCCATACCAAATGCTATGTGTAAACAGTAAAGTTAGGTAAGAAAACTCTCCCTCAGTTCTTGCAATGATAAGTTTAGAACAATGGTTCTCAATCTTCCTAATGCTGTGACCCTTTTAAATACAGTTCCTCATGTGGTGGCGAGCCCTAATTATAAAACCATTTATTTGCTACTTCATAAATGCAGTCTCGCTACTGTTGTGAATTGTAATGTAAATATCTGATATGCAGGCTATCTGATATGTGAGCCCTGCAAAAGGGTCATTTGGCCTTGAAAGGTATCACACCCACAGGTTGAGAATCACTGGTTTACATTACAAACCCCACACAACGTAAAACAACCTGGGAAGAGAGTTTCCCTGAGAGACTGACTAGATCAACTGGCCTAAGACTATCAAATCTAATGTGGCAGAATAGATGGGACAGTTTCACTGTGAGGGGCAGGAATTTATGGTGTGGTAACTCCCGCTCACAGCCAAGGAGATGCCAGAGGCTTGAGTAGAGTGCAAAAGGTTTTCTTCCTTCTTAAATAGCATCGTTGCTAAGAAAGCCAGTGTCCAGTCGTGCCTGATAGATCACCCCCTCTTCCCTCTCCGTCTATTTCTCAATTGGAAACTGGTCATAATTTAAATTACTACCCACCAGTAACCATGCCTACCTACCGCAAGGCAATAAAAATCCAATTATAACAATTACGGACGTTCTTCAAAGTAAATAATCAGTAGACTACATCCTTGGGTAAAAATTTAAACTATTTTCTTCCTGTCATAGAGTCGGATTAAATACATGTCATACGATGCTTCAGAATAAGTCTTATTCCGGAGAACTGGAAAGTGAGCGTTTCCATTAGGAAACTGCGGTGCCCTGTACTGAATGGTACCCTCCACCCCACCCCCCCTCCCCCATCCCCCACCCCCCACCCCACTCACTCGGAATGGCCTGTGTCTCAGTGTGCCTCTGGAGGTAGCACTCTGACAGAGGCAGTTCAGTTAAAACAGGGACATATCACATTAATACACAGAAACATGAACAGCTGTGAACCGAGGAAAGACTTAGGAAGAAACTCAAGAACCACATTTTTCATTTTAGTTTCCGGCCTCCTGCCGGAAAACCACCCCCTGTGGATTTGTTGTGGTGACTAAGCAGACTGGGTGCATATGGGGTCTCTACTAGGAAGTAGCTCAAACAACTTCAAACCTACATCCATCCTGGGGGGTTAGCAATTGTGACTGCTACCCAAGAGCAGGAATCCAGGACCTGCAGGAGACCCCAGTCTGGTGAAGGGCAACAGAGCTCCAGGGTACGATAACCAGGCATGGGACGCTCACTTCAGGTATGAGAAGCACCAGGGAGAAACCTCAGGCACCATCTCAGGGTGACAGACTCCAGGTTGGAGGAAAGGTTTCTGACTGGGGTGCTTAAATTCGGGAGAGTGTGGACTTATCTGTAGACAGAAGAGGGCCTGGTTCCCAGAAGAAGAAAAAAGGATTAAAAAAAAAAAACTGGTGAGGATAAAAGCAGTGGCCCTGCCCCACTGTCACTACTCACAAACACACATGGTTTAATCCTCGAGCCAGCCACTTAGGCGAGGTGTCAGTTGTAAACCTTTTGCCGGGTAATGAGGCAGCGTTAACCCCTGCAGAGCTCGACTAACTCTATAGCGCCATCTGCTGGCAGAGACAGGAAGCAGTTAAAATACCGCTTGCATTTGGCCTTTTATCCTAAGACCTATTTGAAGCTGAACCGACCACTGGGTAGGAGGTTTTACATTCCTGGCTAAAAGGAACACCACAACATTTGCTGGAAAGAAATAAACATTGCTTGCAACAATAGGTAGGAATAGGCAAATTGTTTTTTTAATTTATTATTGTGTGTGTGTGTGTGTGTGTGTGTGTGTGTGTGTGTGTGTCTGCACAAACATATGTGGCCATGTGTGGAGAGGTCAGAGGTAAATGTCTGGGTTTTCAGTTGCTTGGCATTTCTGATTTTTGAGCCAGGGTCACTCACTGAACCTGGAACTCACTGATTCAGCAAGACGGGCTTTACAGGGAGCTCCAGGGGTCCTCCTATCTCACTTCCCCTTCTCCATCGAGTGTTGAGATTACAGATGCACGGCAGAACATCTGGTTTTGTCCCGTGGGGATTAAACTCAATCCTTCACGCTTGCAAGGTACGCACTTCTAGTAAAACTGCCCAACACCCCCAAACTGGTTTTCTTCATGACCCAAGAAGGGACTAAAATGTCTACTCAATCCATCAAAATTGACAGAACACTATTGTACTTCCAAACCTATGCCAGGCATCCTGTGTCGACTGAATGTGCCATTGAAACTGTGTGGGGATGAGGGGTGTAGATGTAGGGGTGGTATGGGAAGAAGCAGATCAAACAAGCTCTCTGCCTTTTCCTCTGCCATTCAGTATGCTGATACTTCAACAGAACAAACAAAGAAACAAAAACAAATCTTACTACGAAGAAACAAAAAAGACTGAAATGACACAGAGCTGGCTTTACCATATCTCCTTATATCTATCTATTGTTCAAAGAATTGGGTAACTTATAAGCCTCACTAAAACTGAATTCAGAAAAACAAATGCTACCTGTATATATTAGGTAGTCATCTTTATGATAATGCTACCCAACACATAGCCCCATCCCAGGGGTTCCAGGCAACAGATGCTCCTCCCTTCCCCCAGGAGTCTGCACGTTGGCCAGTGTAGGTCTGCAGCATGCTGTGGGCCAAGCTGGGAGTCAGGTTTGCTTTATCAGAGGACCAGCAGCCTCCCTGAGCCCTCTCCCATCTTGATGGCAGGAGGACAGATGAAAACACCCAGCCATGCGAACACATTGGGAATGTCAGTTGTTGGTGGAACATCTGTGAACATTTTCTCAGCCAAGCCATGTCAAAACATCAGGCCTGAAGTCAGAGGGGCGGGGCTGGACATACACCTAGTCTACTGGGAGGCCACACCAAGGCTGAGAATGGATAGTACCATTGCACAGCTCCTGCAAGGCAGAGCAGCTTGTTGACAAGTGGCATGTATTCACAAGCACAGAGGATTAGCACTGAGGGCCCTGCCTTACCGCCAGGTTTCTAGGAACTTTGAATATATGGTTTCTACAAACACAGCTGTGTGCCTGCTAGCTGGCACATTTGGCTTTTCTAATGGGCTGCATAACTCATCAAAGGAATATGTCTAAAATCTTTGTCTTTTAGTTGACTGAGCTATAATATAAAATTATTCCTCTGACTTTTATTAAGAGATTTTATAGAGCTAATAAAACTAATCACATATGTCAACCAGACATTTATATATCACCCAGTTGCCAACCTAAGACATAACAGAATTCCCGAAACTCCGGAGCCATTACAATGTGCTAGGTGAGACAGGGGTAGTCCCACCACCCTATCTAGTTGGCACAGTATTTAAATGATTGGAGAATGTATAAATGTTGCTAGAAATTCAATTCTGAAAGGGAAATACTGCAACATGGCCTTACCATTGATGGGGTTGGAGGTATGAATCACAGATACAGAAAATTACCACGAAGAATGGAAGGCTTAGAAAGGAAGCTAAGCCTTCTGGGTAGACAGGGTGCTGCAGAGCCTGGCTCCACAGAGAAAGCTCTGCAGAATGAGAGCTTCCAAAGGGCATGAGATCCAGCATCAATCACTGATGGCTGGATGCTACTGTGACAAGGTAGAGCTCTGTCTATTAGATTTCTTCTATAATCAGCATTTATCTTCAAAATATTGAACTTTCTCTGCCTTATCCACATTGTTCTAGGAGTTTTGCAGGGGAGCCCTTCTGCCTGGGATCCCATCTACTTTCTCTCATTGCTTTGAGACTTGACTGCTTGGAGTACTAGAGAATCTAAATCAGCTCCTTTTTCAATCACTTGGACCACACACAGGTTGTCATGTTGACCTAAATGAAGAAAATTATTTCCAACAGTGCTTCTCTACACTTCTAAGGAAAAGGAAAGCTTTCTTCTTGATATCTCCATTTCCGTTCCTTCTTTAACTTGGGCATCCATTCATTTTTACGTCCACTCATTAACTTAACAAATCTTTCATAAACATAAATTGAGCACAAAGAATTTCATGAAGGGCTATTGGAAAATATATAATTTGGATATAGAATGTCCCCAAGAATGCACGTGTTGAAAGTTTGGTCACCAGTTGAAAGCAATATTGAGAAGTACTTGAATCCTGAGGGCACAAGCTTCTTCGATCAGCTAACTCTTTGATAATTTTGATGAATGAGCTATTAGGAAGCGACCTTTAGCTGGAGGAAGTAGGTCATGGGACATGTCTTTGAATGTCTTCTCCCTAACCACTCTCCACCCCCTCCCCATCACCGTCCTACCCCCTCTCTCTCCTCTGACAGAGTGAGGTGAACAGTTTTCCTGTGCTGTTCTTCCATCACATTTCTTTCTTGCCAATCATGAACTGAGATCTCTAAAACCGAGAGCCAAAGCAAATTCTCCCATCCTTAGCTGTTTCCTAGATACTTTGTAACATTGATGAAAAGTGATCAATTATATACATTCAGATACTTTGTAACCCTGATGAAAAGTGATCAATTATATACATTCAGATACTTTGTAACCCTGATGAAAAGTGATCAATGAAATACAAAAAGGTCAGACCCCATATTTATCCTACCGTCAACTTGTGCACAATAGATTTTATAATAGCAAATTGTTATAATGTTTGGTCACTGTTAACATATAATTTCACCCATAGATTTGCCTGCTTTTAAGACATCTCCCTTTTTTTTTTTTTTTTTCCTTCGGAGCTGGGGACCAAACCCAGGGCCTTGCGCTTGCTAGGCAAGCGCTCTACCACTGAGCTAAACCCCCAACCCCTTGCCTGCTTTAAGGCTCTTTGAGGCAATCCTTCAATTGCTGCTGATGGTGGATCTTTAAACTCCGCAATACTGTATGCTTTAAAGGGCATTAGTGCCTTCTGTGTGTTCTGGCTTAAACACAAGGATAGAGGAGAGGCTAAGCATTGACGGTAAGTTAGACAGCTGTGGCTGCTAAGCACCCACAATGCTGAGGAGAGTCCCTCCTACCCCCACCTCAGTGACGACTTATCCAACCCCAGGCGCCAATATGGATTAAGAAATCCTGGGTTAGATGAGTAGGTATGAAGTGTTTATGTTCCCTGCATTCTATGGCAGTGAGGGTCAGGCAACAACTTGTCCATGACTGCACGAGCCCACATAAGTATGTGAGGAGATGAGTCCGGAGAGCCTGGTGCCAAAGTTCAAGCAGCAATGCAATTTCCACCCAAAAGGCAGATGGCGTTTTCACTGCAGAGATAGGGTGAGGACAGGCCATTGGGTGGTGGTTTCTCAGTTATCTGGGTCTGAAGCCACGTTCATATTCATAAAACGTTGCAAATAAAACATGTTGTGACCTCCCTTTTAAAAATAACCCAACAAATAAAGGACTAGAGCAAATCACTTCCAAGAACGTCCAACGTTTACTGGCAATTTGTATGGCTCAAAGTTTAGGAGCTCTTCCTGTTTACTGGGTGTCGTTCTAAACATGTCTCCTGTGTGACCTCATTCACTCCTCAGACTCAAACGCGGGGTAGGCAGTGCTGTCATCTCCCTTGCAGTAGATAGGCAAGTTCAGGCACAGAGGTGTTGAGCAATTCAGTCAAGCTGTAGCAATTCTGACAGTGGTGATGGCCAGCAGGCTCCAGAGGCTCCAGATTCTCACCAAGATCGTCATTGCATGAGACACTGAGGGAGGAAGCAGGAACTAGGCATGGTATTCACTGTGTGACTCTCAAGTGCCCGATGTGTGCTGATCAGCACAGACGATGTGAGAGCCTTAGTCTGGTTATGCTGCTGGGACAAAGTACTTCAGCCTGGGTAGTTTATAAAGAACAAAAATTTATTTATGACCATTCTAAGGTTGACACATCCAAGATCCAGGACAGGCCCATCTGTCTGAGGAGAGCCACACTGTTCTCCCACGCCTTCTGGAAAGGGCCACTGTGTTCTTCCACAATGGTGCTTTATTGCCACGTCTGGAAAGGGAAGATGGATGACCTCACATGACAGAAAGGCAAGATGACTTAGTGCTGCATGGCGTCTCTTCTGTGAGGGCCATACTCCCGTTTGTAAAAGGAGGAATGCCCTGACCTACTCATCTTCCAAAGACCTCATCTCACCACCACCAGGCTTTAATACCAGCAATTTGAAGATATATTTCCATCTATAGTAATGAGCAAAGCAGACCTAGTATGTGCTCATACCATGTACCAGTGGAAAGGTAACAGAAGATGTGGCTTCTAGCTTCATCTTTGAGAGTCCTGCCAAGTTGATCTGCAGCAAGGCTTAGGACCAGGTATTTCTAGCAAGTCCCACAGGGTTGCAAACGCCAGAGGTCTGATGGTAACATTTCAAAGACTAATTGGTCACCATCGGCTTTTGTAATGTCTGTCTCTGAAGGACCAGAGAAACGCCACATTACTCAGTACCACTTCTCTGGGATATAACTCAGTATGCACACTACAAGCCAGACAGTTGGATCACTTGCAGGCAGGAGAGTGTCAGAGCGGCACTTAAGCAAAAGAGATTACTTGACAGACACTGACCCTTGACAAGGACCAGGCAGGAGCCAAAATGAATGGTGACACTTTCCCAAAGAAAGCCTTTGGCTACTGACATAGGTAGTAACTCTTCCCAGAGCCACACAGAGCCACTCATCGAGGACTGGACTGACTGAGAATCAAAACAAGCCTCACATCCGTAGGTGATAAGAAATCCCAAATTCTGCTTCTCAGCAGTAGTTCCCAATTTCGGCCCTCACATGACAGAGAGTCTGCCTCTTTTCTGCATGCTGAAAGTAACAACCGAAATTTTTGCATGTATTGTTACCTAAACAATAGAATGTTAAAGCCCATTCATACTCAAAATCACTGTGCAATTACAGATATGATCCTGAAGCAGCCAAAATGGATGTACACTATCCAACAGACGCACTATACACGGATTAATGCCTGGGGCTGCTGACTATACACTGTGCTGAGAGGAGCATGGTGGGAATGCCCAGAAGACCTGGGTTCTAGGGCCAAGCAGCTAAGAGACTGTGAAACCCACTTCGTTACTTGGGCACAGTGAGAATCATCTAAAAGTCTGCCTAAGGCATGATCTCAGAAAATGGACGAGTATTTGAGTAGCCTGGTGTTTGGAGAACGGACAGCAGAATAGAGCAAGGGTCAACTCACTCAGGACAGCCTCTAGGCAGAGGGTTCCAGGGTCTCCACACCCCTCATGCTCTTAAGAATTCTGTGGTACCTGCTTTAGTCCTTACAAGAAATTAACTTGGGTTCTTTCCTTCATTTGTTTTTTTAATAATTTATTTATTTATATTTCATGATGCATTGGTATTTTGCCTACATGTTCGTCTGTGGGAGAGTGTTAGATCCCGAGCTGCCATGAGGGTGCTGGGAATTGAACTCTCCAGAAAAATACCCAGTGTTCTTAACGTCTGAGCCATCTCTCCAGCCCCCATAGTTTTATTTTTAAAGACTGGTTTTATTTTTATTTATGTGTGTACATGCACATGTATGTGGGGGTACCTGGAGGCCAGACAAAGGTATCAGATTGTCTGGACCAGGAGTTACAGGCAATTTTCAGTTAAATGACATGGAGGCTAGGAACTGAACTTGGGCCCTCTATGAGAGCAGCATACGCTACTAACCACTGAACAACCCTTCCATTTTGGCTCATTATAACTAGAAGGGGACATCGCATCCTTTGGTAATAGTGACCTACTCATTTAATGGTGTGTTTGTGGTTCCAACCCTGAGCTCCCTCTCTCTACGATCACAGATGAGTATGTCTGTCCCCTGTGAGGAAAATTCTTGGAAAATCCTGTCCACCCAGAGACTCTAAGAATCAGAGTACACATTCTCAGCCAGCACATCTAGAGGCCACGGCTGTGTGCTGCTGTGGCTGGGAGTGTGTGTTGTGTGACGCCTTTGCAAACACTCCCCACCTCTTATCTATATGATTCACTTACACAAAGGCTGAGGGCCACTTGAAGTGTGATTTGTGTATGGGATCCAGGGTCTCCATGGATACAAAACTCTGCAGAAAACATGTCTAGGCTCCTAGAACATGTAACCTAATGCCAATACCACCTAAAAGCCTGTCATTCTGTGATCTGTACGATGACAAAATTATATATGGTCATCATTTTCCGACGTAGTTCTGACGTATAATTGAGTGATACCTACAGAATTTATAGATGGTCGGGGAACTGAAGCCACCAACCAAAAGGGGCAAAGAGAAGTGAATCTCAAAGACAGCAGGGGTGGGAGGTAAACAAATTGTTTAAAAAAAATATGGAAGGGTTGAGAGGTATGTGCAGTTTGAGGTACAGCCGGGAGATCTGATTCCGGGGATGTAGATCACAATGGGATTCCCCCCTCCACCTAGGCTCAGTTGGATTGAGCAGCCGGTAGTGTATTTGGTCTTTAGTTAATGGACTGCATGCAGGCCTTCGCACACAGATGCCTTCCACCACAGGCTCCCAGGAGGACCAGGAGAGGCATCAGCAACAGCAACAGAAAGTTAACTCTGGCGGATGCATGGGAAACAGTTTTTTTTTTAAAAAAAAAAAATCTCAGACATGCTTGGAAGGGACTTTGCTACCCTGGAGCATTTGGTGTGTGAGGAGGGGCTTTGGGGAAGCATTTTGATTCAGCTGCTACCAGGACATTGTCACTAAGTGCCGAGGCCTCTAGACAGTCAGATTACACGACAGAAGGGCATCGCTTCAAGTCGAACAGTCCAAAACAGAGATCAATAGAGAGCTGCTTCCGACTAAAACAAGACTCCTACCAGAAATTCGCGGAGTATCTTTGCCAACAGAGGAATCGCGAGGAGACTTCTCTCTTGGCCACAAGAACGAACATTCATGAGGGACAACAGAACGTGACGGCCCATCAGGCAGGTGACATCTGTCAGCCACTCTGAGCACGCTGCCTACTACGCGCTATTGAAAGAAGAGCAGAGAATACTCCATGCTTTACATAATACCTACTCGTCCACTTGACTCAAGAATCTTCTGATATAGAAGGCACTGGGGTTTACAGTGAACTGAGTCAGAATCAGTCCTTTCTTTATACTGTATCTACGGGATAAAAGTCCTCAATTATCTCAACCAGCTCTGCTAGTAATTTCCTAAAGTTTAAAGGGGAATCATCATTGATGATTCATGGAGCAGATTTACCTTGTGAACCTAAGAACGAATTCAATCTCTCAGCTCTTGTGAAATGTCAGTCCCAGACTTAGCCCTCCCGCCCTTTAGTCGTATGCCGAATCCACAGGAGTCACGGGCACTGTCGGCACAGGGTAGCACCAGGGATGAGCACGGGGCTGAAATCCTGCCTAACTCTCTGAGACCCTAGTGTGGCTGAGAACATAAATAATATAAATGGGAACACGTCGGGATGGAAAGTTCTAGAACCTCATTTTCCCCTTTTCACAGAAAACCTTTGTGATCACATTTATGACTGCGCAAACATTTTCATCTGTGAATATGGAAGTTGGGATGGCCATTCCTGGCTGTCAGCTTGACTACACCTGGAATGAATTACCCTCCAGAGATGAGGGTGCACCTGTGGTCCAGATCTTGAGGCCAGAAGACACAGGCTTCTGACTTGGATCTTGACAAGGGGATGATACACACTTTTGATTCGGATCTTGAGGCATAGCGGCCATGAAAAAGTTAGGCCCGGGCAGGGTAGTGCACGCCTTTAATCCTGGGAGACAGAGGGAAGCAGATCTCTGAGTTCAAGGCCAGCCTGAGTTCCAAATCCAGGTCTGGTGGCTCACACCTTAATCTTAGCCATACCTTCTGCTGCAGACCTCCATAAGGATACGGGAAGGAAGAAGACTCACTCTTCTTCTCCTGCTTGCACTTACTGCCAGCAGCTCTGCTGGAACCTACTTCTTCAGGATTCCAGTTTAAACAGAAGTTCAACTAAAACACCCAGTCTTGTGGGACTGAGCAACTACTAGATCCTTGGACTTCCCATTCACAGCTGCCCACTGCTGGGTTACTTGGACTACAGACTGTAGGTCATTCCACTAATCTCCCTTACTGTAGAGAGACATTCCATAAGTTCTGTGACTCTAGAGAACCCTGACTAATGCAAAAGTAAACCTTCTTGAAATATATATATGTAAATATGCAATACATTACACAAATCTACAATACAATATAATCTATATAGGAATGTATAAAAGATAAATGGGCCGTTGCTATGAACAGTATCTGTGATGGAGGACTATACATCACTCAACATTTGCTGAGACTTGTTCAAATTCAGTAATGTGCCAACGATCTTACCAAGGATCACATATTATAAAACACGAAGACAATAAAGGGTTTTTCATGAAAAAGAGAATATAGAATTCAGGTAATTCATACATTAAAATAAGCCCAAGAAGTCTGCTGTCTTTCAGGTGACTGAGACGCGGTGAATAATTTCAGTCATGTAAGCTACAGGCGAGAGATTAAAAAGCGCACTTAGTTGCTGAATTGAGAAACGTGAAATAACCTTTTCCCAGATAATTGGCTTGCATCTCAGGAAGTCTTAAAGCAGCAGAACTCCTAAATGGGGGAAAACTTTAATTATCTCCTTTGAAGAGCAATTTTAAAATCCAAGAGCCATGTACCGCACGCTGTGCCTTGGAGTCACGCACTGTGTGCAGTGTGTGAGCTGCGTCTCCCTGCTGCCGCAGACTGTCACATCCACAGATGCTGGTGTGGCTATAGGTTCTACAGATCCCACCTGTGTGCTGTGTTCCCCTCAATCCATTAATGGATTCACTTACGTAGGCGATCCCTATGCTTTATTTGAACCATATCTCAGTGATGGCTATGCCCTGGTAAAGGTCAGTTGAACAGCATCGCTAGTGGTACACCTTGAAGCCAGAGACAGGCTGGCTCCTCGACACCGAATATTTAATGTTTTGCTCTCAACTAGACTTTAGACTTACAAGGTGACTTAGAAGTCACACTAATTTTTGTTATATATTAAAAGTATTTTACACTTTTACGTTTTGAAGCAGGGAACTAAGACCAAGGTAGTGGTTTGGGATGGGAGGGAGGACTCAGGACTCTTAGTCAAATGAACTAGAATAAAAGATTGCATTTGTCCCTGAGATATAAGGCTATATAGCCAGGGGTTGAGAGGACAACAGAAAAATCCTCTACCTGTAAACTTTGTTAATTTAACCTCTGTATGTCACACACACACACACACACACACACACACACACACACACACACACCCACACACCCACACACCCCACACCCACACACCCACACACCCACACACACCCACACACCACACACACACCACACCACCACACACACACACACACACACTCACACACACACACACACTCACACTCACAGACACTCACCCACACACCCCCACCCACACCCTCTCACACACACCCACACACCCCCATCCCCTCCCCACACCACACACCCACACACACAGTCACACCCACACACACACACACCACACACACCACACCACACACACACACACCACACACACACACACCACACACTCACACTCACACACACTCACACACTCACACTCACACACACATTCACACTCACACACTCATACTCATACACACACACACACCCCTTTAAGTGTGATTCAATTAATATCTGATAGTGAATTAATTACTCCTGTGAGAACCCAGGCTACAACCTCACTCTGACTGTTTAAAGGGGTCAGGAGAGGCAGGACTGAGCTCAGGAGCACAGCGGTGGTCGTCAGCTGAGGATTCAACTGCGACCATTTCTTCTCCACACGCCCTGACTGTCACTTCTCATTAGAGCCTCCCCCACCATTCGAGGCTTCTGCCTCTGTTCTGCCCACCTGTTGATTCTGATGGCAGTGGCCAGTCATTTTCCGGAATGAGCTGGAAAGCAGGTACTTGGAGATATTCTTTTACCGATCTTCCATTACCTCGTTACTTCTTCAGGGCCTCTGGGCTGTGGTGCCCATGAGAACTGAATTGTCCTGCCTCCATTTTCTTTTAGTCATTAAACGATCTCCAATATGCTACAAAATATGTTACTTTTTCGTTCTGCGTCAAGTTGGTAAGTGGAGCTTTTGTTGTTGCTTTTCTATGCACTTATCGCTGCTTCAGAGGGTTACAGAGCCAGATATCTGAGTGCCGGCTGAGTGTACGTTATTTTTATTTGATTCAATTTCATTCATTTTACTAATGTGTGTTTCTCTTTCAAAATATTTGACACTAACTGCATTTAAGCAACTGTAACTATTCTCAGTATGTCAGTATTTCTCTATTCTCATTTGTGTGTGTATGTAAACATGTGTGCGTATAAGTGTGTATATATTATGTGTAATGTATGTACACACACACACACATATATATATACATACATATATATATGTAAATATATATATATATATATGACATTCAATTCTGAAGCTTCAAATCTGACCAGTTAAAAACTACTAATTTTGTCCCTTCTCACGGAGTATTGGCCTAAGAATATGTATTTAATCTTACATACAATCTTAGACTAATATCATGTGGGATTGAAGGACATCATTGATAATTCCCTCTTTGTGGTCTTCCCAAGAGGCCGCCTGCCCCTCTGTCTGATTAAACAGCTGACTAGATGTTTATAGTGATTTTAGGAACTTAGAGGCTGGCATCCGACCTTCTTTTTGTAGCTGTAACAGTTTAAGTCCCAGCCTAGAGACAGACAGAAGACAACTCAAAAGGTTCAGACTTGAGACAGTCAAGAAACAGAGAGGTTGAGTAGAGAGCTGGGAGAATCACAAAGGAATCTGAAAGCTTGGATACTAGCAGCAATGGCAGACATCACACTCCAATAGTCAAGCCCTGGGGTGCAGCTACACGCACAACCATAGAACAGAAACCTCATGAAAATAGAAGTTTGAGCTGAAAAGTCGAGACCCAGCCATGGGGAGGATAAGAAGCAGTTCTCTACCTTCTCCGCCCTCAGCCTCAATCCTGCCATATCTCTCAGTGGAATCTGGGCAATGACTTCTCGGAGAACAGAGAGAGGACAATGAGCAGGGAAAATGGATCTTTCAGAGCCTGGCTTAGCGGACACCGGCCAGCGAGCTAGTCATTGGTTGGACGAGAGTTGAATCTGCAGACCGTGCAGCTGTCCAACTTCCCCCCCACTCAATGCTGGCTGGCCCAGAACTTAGACCCAAGGTTTCCATGTCCTGACCTTTCCAGGTAGACATCACAAGAGTCAGCCTGTACTCTCTGACCCTCAAACCTTGGCTCACAGGGAAAACATTTTCCCAAGGCCGCTTTCACATCTGTTATTTTTGGCAATCTTAGTGGCCTTGGTAACCAAGCATCAGTGCTATAGCATCTGGTAAGGATGCGAGTAAGGTACCACCTCAAACTGATCTGCATGCTTCCCAGAACTTCCAGATACTTAGGATCAAGACTTTCAATAATGACTGGTGCAGGACGCACGCCTACGGGCAGGTTATGCATGCAGGAGTTTTGCTAGCATTTATATCTGCACAACACATGCACCAGGAGTTCTGATGGTGTTGGATTCCCTGGGACTAGAGCCTCCATGTGGGTGCAGTGAACTGAACCTGGATCCTGTGGAAGAACAACGAATGCTCCCAACCATCTCTCCAGCCACATCAAATTCAAAAATATATTTTTAAATACTCTATCTTTACTTATTCATTACTTATTTGTTTTATTGTTATTTTAATGTGTTTTATTTGCATATTTTATTTATTTATTTGCCATTGTTATTTATCTTAAATAAAGCGTTAAAAGTATAAGAGAAATTTTTTAAAAAATAAGGTATCTTGAATTTCCAAGTATAAAAGCCCATATACAACTTCATGACTGAGATAGTCCATCAGTTTCGCACATTACAGCATGTCCAGCATGCCACATTCTTCACACACACACACACACACACACACACACACACACACACATATGCAAATCTACAAACATATAAACCATACAAATACACAAGTATACACTGTCTACAAGACTAAATGGATTGTATCCTAGAATCAGCTAGGGCCTTGTGCATGTCAGACAGGCGGCTTCTGTTTTGTGATAGCATCTCTCTACATGTGAGCAAGGCTATTTGTGAATGTGTTTATTGTATGCTGGCCTCCAATTCCTTGTTCTCTCCGCACCACTGCTTCCTGTGTGCTATGATAACAGGCGTGCACCATCATGCCCGGCTACCGATTTCACTTTTTAATTAGAAAGCCTCACAGAGCAGCAGTGAATGTGCCATCTCTCAGAACGTCCCTAGCTGTGAGAAGCCCTGGTGCGAACACAAGCTGCAGGTTCCATACCCACGCCGTGTGGTCTGACGTGGTTTATTGCTCCGCCGGTAGCACCACTCTGCCTTTCTCACGCCCATCACATCAGCAGCCCGTGTGACATCTAGTGCTTAGCACTCTGAGGGAGTGTTTACACACAGGAGTTTCTGGGTTTTAAACAATCGGATTCAGCAGATTCAACTTGAAGGCGAGGCAGCAGGCTGTGTTAAAGCAAGAGGGTTTCTGCTTTCCAATTCAGTCTGTTCCCTGAATCACCCTCGTGTGAAAGAAGTCAGAGGCAAGAGTTAGAGGGTTTCCAGAAGAACATCAACTCCTCCTACACCAAAGCTAGCAATGGAGAGTCTAAATATATTTCAGTATTTATACAAGCACTCGCATATCCCTTATTCTTTTATACAATTATGGTCAATATTCCCATCTTTAAAGAAAAATTAAGATAATAACTTTACATATGAATGGGCCTGTTGTACCCTGAAATACTATATTCTTATGGCTAAAGAGAAGAAGAAATAAAAAATAGGCATATAGAAATGCAGAAAATAAAACCAGTGGACTGAAGACCCAAGCCTCTTTGAGGCCAAAATGGTATTGTTTAGGAGCCAGAGAGACAGCTTTGCAGTTAAGAAGACAGACTTTCTTGCAGAAGACAGGACTTGGTACCCAGACTGCACATTGAAGTGTGTGGATCCTAAGACTCTGTGGGAGTTGATGCTCTCTTTTGCTTTCAGTGGGCACCGGAGCACACATGGTACATACCTCCACATACATACACATAAACATACTCACAGAAACACAGAAACACACATATACACACACATATACACACACACACACACATACTAAACATATACACACACATACACCCACAAAGACACACATACATTCACACAGAAACACACACAAATACACATACAAAGCAACATACACATATACATACACACAAAAACACACATTCATACATACATATACACAAAAACACATATATGCAGAAACACAGACATACACAGACACCACAGAAACACAGCCATAAACAAACACACACACAGACACATTTATTCCCAGAGAAACACACACACATACACACACACAAAGACACAGACACATTCACACAGGAACACTTACATGTACACACACAAAGGCAAACAAACACAGGTACACATGAGAGAGAGAGAGAGAGAGAGAGAGAGAGAGAGAGAGAGAGAGAGAGAGAGATCCACACAAACACAAATTAAAAACAAATCTTAAAAGAACGAAGTGGCCTCTCCTTTCCTTCTGTGTCCATAGACATTGTAACCAGGAAAGTAGCAAAGGCTTTGGACCTGGCAGTGAGCCAAGCAGTTTCCTCCTCCTCCTTAAAACTTCCGTCACCTGAAGTAACTCAGTCTGTCTGGGTTCTAGAATCTCGGTCCATAAAACAAAACATCTCTGAAGGCAAATGGTGTAAATACTACTAAAAATATAAGATGACCAACTGTTGGGCAGCAAATGTCTTCATTGCCACATGTGGGTTGCATCACTAACTATTATGCCTTATTATCTGTGTTACTCAAACAAATACCTCTGTTTCCACTTGAATTAAATGTGGCTGTCTTGGTTAGTTTCTGTTAACTTGACACAAGCTAGAGTCATTTGAAAAAAGAGAACCTCAACTGAGAGAATGTGCCTACTAGGTTAGCCTATGGGGCAGTTTCTAGAATGATTGATGTGAGTGAGCTCAGCCCACTGTGGGCGGGGCCACACTCAGGTAGGTAGTGCTGGGGTGTATAAGAAAGCAGTCTGAATCGACAAATGGGATCTCCAAAACTACAAAGCTTGTAAGGCAAAGGACACTGTGGTCAGGACAAACGGCAACCAACAGATTGGGAAAAGATCTTTACCAATCCTACAACAGATAGAGGCCTTATATCCAAAAATATACAAAGAACTCAAAAAGTTAGACCAAGAGGGAGACAAATAACCCTATTAAAAATGGGGTTCAGAGCTAAACAAAGAATTCACAGCTGAGGAATGCCGAATGGCTGAGAAACACCTAAAGAAATGTTCAACATCTTTAGTCATCAGGGAAATGCAAATCAAAACAACCCTGAGATTTCACCTCACACCAGTGAGAATGGCTAAGATCAAAAACTCAGGTGACAGCAAATGCTGGCGAGGATGCGGAGAAAGAGGAACACTCCTCCATTGTTGGTGGGGTTGCAGACTGGTACAACCATTCTGGAAATCAGTCTGGAGGTTCCTCAGAAAATTGGACATTGAACTGCCTGAGGATCCAGCTATACCTCTCTTGGGCATATACCCAAAAGATGCCCCAACATATAAAAAAGACACGTGCTCCACTATGTTCATCGCAGCCTTATTTATAATAGCCAGAAGCTGGAAAGAACCCAGATGCCCTTCAACAGAGGAATGGATACAGAAAATGTGGTACATCTACACAATGGAATATTACTCAGCTATCAAAAACAACGACTTTATGAAATTGTGAGGCAAATGGTTGGACCTGGAAAATATCATCCTGAGTGAGCTAACCCAATCACAGAAAGACATACATGGTATGCACTCACTGATAAGTGGCTATTAGCCCAAATGCTTGAATTACCCTAGTTGCCTAGAACAAATGAAACTCAAGACGGATGATCAAAATGAATGCTTCACTCCTTCTTTAAAAGGGGAACAAGAATACCCTTGGCAGGGAAGAGAGAGGCAAAGATTAAAACAGAGACTGAAGGAACACCCATTCAGAGCCTGCCCCACATGTGGCCCATACATATACAGCCACCCAATTAGACAAGATGGATGAAGCAAAGAAGTGCAGACCGACAGGAGCCGGATGTAGATCGATCCTGAGAGACACAGCCAGAATACAGCAAATACAGAGGCGAATGCCAGCAGCAAACCACTGAACTGAGAACGGGACCCCTGTTGAAGGAATCAGAGAAAGAACTGGAAGAGCTTGAAGGGGCTTGAGACCCCATATGTACAACAATGCCAAGCAACCAGAGCTTCCAGGGACTAAGCCACTACCTAAAGACTATATATGGACTGACCCTGGACTCTGACCTCAGAGGGTAGCAATGAATATCCTAGTAAGAGCACCAGTGGAAGGGGAAGCCCTGGGTCCTGCTAAGACTGAACCCCAGTGAACTAGACTGTCGGGGAGGGGCGGCAATGGGGGAGGGGTGGGGAGGGAAACACCCATAAGGAAGGGGGGAGGGAAGGGGTGGTTGCCCGGAAACCGGGAAAGGGAATAACACTCGAAATATATATAAGAAATACTCAAGTTAATAAAAAAAAATAAATAAAAATAAATAAATAAATAAATAAATAAATAAAAAAAAGAAGGCAGTCTGAGGCAGCCATGTGGAGCACACAGTAAGTAGTGTTTCTCCACAGTCTATGCTTCAGTTCCTGCCCTGACTTCCCGAGATTGGAGACTATAATGTGTAATTGTAAAATAAACTCTTTTTTCCAATTTGTTTTTTGGTCATCGTGCTTTATCACAGCATTAGAAACCCTAAATAAGAAACCCAGAGATCCTCTGCACTTGAGTATTTAATCCCAGCCAACAAATCGATCGTGCAGGAAGCCCCTTCATGTGGTTATTCAAATATGAGAGAGAATATGTGTACGACAGTATGGTTAACATGTTTATTATTTTAAAGACCAGTCACATGCCATTAAAGTCTGACACAATTATCTTATAGGATGACAGCCTGTAATAGATAAAGATAAAGGGATGAACAGTCCAGTATATACTGAAAAAAAAATGGAAGCTGAGGGGTTGGAGAGATGGCTCAATGGTTAGGAGCCCTTGCTGCTCTTGCAAAAGACCCAGGTATGGTTCCCAGCACCCGCATGGCAACTCCAAGCATCTGTAACTCCAGTTCCAGCAGAACTAACACTCTCTGACCTACAGGAGCACCAGTAACAGGTGTGGTGAATGTGCACACATTCAGGCATTCATTACACACACACACACACACACACACACACACACACACACGGAATAGATTCTAAAATTATCAAAAAATGGAAGCTTAAAGAATACGTACAAGCCTTAGAATATTGAATCAGCAGGCCTTTATTTCTACTATTGGAAAACACAAGGAAGCGGCCTGCTGTCTATATCTGTTCTCTACTTTATCTCAAACGACTAGCTCAGGCTAGCCCTTCTTCAAACATGAAGTAGCACACATATTTTATAGGTCCCAGTCAATTTCCAGATGTGGAGATCACTTCCGGACAAAGCCCCTGGAGAAGACACCCTCCCATATGGATCTAGCTCTTAGCTGGCTTTGTGTAAATTTTCCTGGCCTGGCCAACTCCTCTCTCGCTTCACAGAACCTTAGGGAACTTTATGAATTAATTGAAAAAAAGCCATCAGCAGGGATTTGAGAAGATGGCCGATCTCTGATTCGCAGGTGGCAGGCCATTACTCCCCAGTGGGGGCTTCTGGAATAGAAGTCAGCCTGTTCACGTTTTCACTGTGTCCACTGCTGTCACTAATGAGACAGGTATCTTCGGGGCAATGCCAGTGAGCTCACATACAAGCACGACCTTACTCATCTTTAAAGCACATTTGTACATTTCTCTGATGGCTCCAAGACGCTGAGTTTTAAGCACAATTCCTTCGTGCTTAATATATTTCTGGTGGCTCCCAAATTAGCTTTTAAGCCAACCATTGGGGGCTATTTTTGGTTCGCTGGACCATTAATTTCCAAATCCAAAACGAAATCCTCTGAGAGAAGAGATCAAAAAATGTGTCCTTTAAGTTACACAAAGAACCGGAAATTCCCTACAGGAAATTAATACTCTAATTATAAACTTTCTGGTTGAGAAAGTTTTCAAAAGCTTTGTCTCTTTTGTGAAGTCGAAGCCACTGGTTTGGCTTCGTTTCATTTTTCCTCCATTCAAAACATATGGGAATATTCCCAAAACATCGGAGCAGCTGGCCCCCTCAAAACCAACTGTTCTCATGCTCCTGGCACTGCAGAAGAGCTCCAGCCTGCTGCCCAACAGTCATGGCCGCTTCCGAATGGTGTGGCAGTGTTCAGGGTGGCGTGTTCTCCTGCCTAAATTACAGCTTTGAGGCCGTACTGGAAAGAGGGGTCAACCACAGTTGATAGCTAAGTGTAGCAGTACCTCTCCCCTTTTCTTTCCAATTTAGCCCATTTAAATGTTTAAAAGACATCGAGGAGATTATCTCGTGGCCATGGGTATTCACCTTGTCACGACCGACGTTCTCAGTTTACCTTTAAGACTGACATCCTATTAAAGGCACAGCCTTTCTGGAAGCTACTTCGTGTATTTTCTCCTAGTACTTCTGGCAGAACACGGTAAGGTAAGCACACGGTAAGGAGGGAAAGGAGATAACTGAGGCTGCCGTCAAATGCAGCCAGAGTTCATAATCCTAAATCCGGTTTGACCCCGGGAGGAAAGCTGTGGTTTGACATTCGAGTCTAAGGTATCTTGGTCTCGTAGCTACAGGACCACGTCAAATGTCAAATGTTCTCTTGATCACTCAACTTTCCTGCACAAAGTTGACAAACTTCCCAGGCACGGTGTCCACAGTTCGACACAGAGGCTACAAGAGCAACTAAAGATTTAAGGGTAATGAATCTACACGGTGAGTCCTGTTCCATAATGCTGGCAGGAGTGTTAGCCAGAATAAGACAGTACATAAACTGTCCATGGTCACCTAATTAGTACAATCCACAGGATGCCAAAATGCTTACTACTGATCAGAAAGTTTCTTTATCAGATTCACCAGTCTAATTTGGCAATAAACCTTACTCCATTTTCTTTGGTGAGCCGTGTAAGCCAACTTGCAAAGAAGGTAATTTTCAGTTCCTATTGTGTAGCTGAAAGAATTGAGTACTTCACAGGTGCGACTTGCTTTAATACGATGTATTCTTCTATTCCTCTCTCTAGGGCCCTCATGACCCTCCTTTACTTTCTTGATCTCTGTAGTTTCTCCTTGCCGAAGACAGCCTGTACTGCAGGCACAGGACTTGGAATATTCAAGCTGGATCTGACCTGAATGCCTCACCTCTGGGGAGCTTTTCTTATATTAGCATTCAGAATACCAAAAGGTTCTATTCAGGCTGCAATAGGAGGGAAACAATCAATAGTGCTACCCTACCCATGATACCTGTGGTCCACAGCCATGACTGTCACGGCAAAACAGCCTTAATTGTACAACAGTGGCGCCCGTGTCTTGGCAATAACCAACGGCTCTCTGGTTGGGCTTAGGGTTCATTCAACAGTAGGGAAATCATGCTTGCTACTTGAAACCTAGCCAATGACCAACTACCAAGGCTAGTGAGGTCATGAATCTTAGAGGAGAGCCTCCAACCACAGGTTTACTAGATCAATATAATTGCTAACTGCATTCTAAATACTTATCCTTATATTTGTGCTGTAAATAAAGTCCGTCTTCGCCTCTCACTAAAGAAGCGTCTCTTTGCAGCAGAGACTACCACAGAAAACCACAGCTGTCACAACGCAGAGAGCAATGTATTGCTGAGGCTCAGCCCCACTAGAGGCGTCTACAGCATACGTTTCTGCAGCTGAGGCTCAGGATGTCAAGGACGAAGAGAAGGAAAGATTGTCATAGCCAGTGGAATGGGAAGTCTGCTGCGTGTCCTAGAAAGGACACAGAAGCCACACCCACAAAGCCCAGATAGCGTCAACACTAAGAGAAGGAGGAACTCTCCAGGGACCCCAGCCCTAGACAGAGAAGAACAGGCAATGAAAACTGCCTCTGAAAGAGGGAGAATTATTCTTCCCCAAGGATAAAGCCCCTAATTGTCTAGCCAATACCAGTGGCTGGCTGTGAAGCCTACAGTCGACTCTAGACAGTTCAGGGGTTGCGCTTATATGGATATATGTGGGTAACAACAATAATGAAAGAGAAAGAGACCATGAACTTGAGAAGGAGCTAGGGGAGGGAATGAGAGGAACTGGAGGAAGAGGATGTCAGAGGGTTTGAGGGAGGAGAAGGAAGCAAAAATGATGTAATTGTATTTTAGTTAAAATTTAAAAGTTATTTTGAAACGTTCACATTCTTATGTGAATGTACAAATGTCCCCAGGTCTTGTGTGTTAATCAATCATGTGCCTTGTGCCAACAGAGCACAGAGGACAATGTCCGATCACCCTCAAGTGGAGTGACAGATCCAAGCTGGCATTTGGATGATGGGTACTGAACCCAGGTCCTCTGCAAGAGCAGTATACACGCCTGTGCCCTCTCTCCACCCCAGTGACCCACTTCTGACTGGCAAGTGGATGATAGACAAGAGGAGCAGGAAGGAGAAGGCTTCTCCTTCCAGGATCACACATCTAACTCCGGAAGACACAGATCTCACCCTGGTGAGCCCAGCTCTCTACTCCTTTCCATTTCTCCCAAGTGTTAGTGTCCTAGGACTACAGCAAGAAACACCACACGGTGGGTTCCTTAAATGACTGAAATTTATTCCTTCACAGCTCTGAGTGAGAGACCCAAGATGAAGATATCAGCTGGTGTATCTTCCCCTGGGGCTCACAAGCTGGCTTGCAGATGGCCACCTCTAGCTGTGTGCTTGCACGGCCATGTGCCTTGGTGTCTTTCAAGTGTCCTTTTGTCTTCGTGTAACAAGGCAATGGCCTGGACTATGGCACCCATGAATGGCCCCCTTTAACTTAATTACTTACAAATATCGTCACACTCTGAAGATGTGGGGGTAAGTTTACCTAACCCAATGGAAGAATCTCACAGGACACAGGACATTTTGGTGTCCTCCTTCTCCAATGACATGTAAATCTTCAATATGTCCCAACACTCAGAATAACAGACACCCCACATCCTGTTAGAGTCCAAAAGTGTTGTTGTTGTTGATGATGATGGTGATGATGATGATAATGATGATGATATGGTGGTTATTACTGATATTATAATACAATTACAGTATTTCTCACTTTCCACTCCTCCATCCGAACCTTTCCTGACAGCTTTTCAAAAAAGGTCTCATGTAGATCAGACTGACCTCAAACTCCTAATGTAACCCTGAACTTCTCATCCTCCTACCCCTACCCTCCCAAATGCTGGGATATTTTGATCATGCTGCCTCTCTTTTTAAACTTCTTTAGAAATGTCCTCAGATTAAAAATAATTATGTTTTTAAAAATAAGCATTTAGAATTTCTATTATTGAATCAAATATTTCTGTATCCATCTTTCTCGGGGTTTCTATTCCTGCACAAACATCATGACCAAGAAGCAAGTTGGGGAGGAAAGGGTTTATTCAGCTTACACTTCCATGTTGCTGCTCATCACCAAAGAAAGTCAGGACAGGAACTCAAACAGGGCAGGAATCTGGAGGCAGGAACTGATGCAGAGGCCATGGAGGGGTGCTGCTTACTGGCTTACTTCCCCTGGCTTGCTCAGCTTGCTTTCCTATAGAACCCAGGACCACCTGCTCAGGGATGGCCCCACCCACAATGGGCTGGGCCCTCCCCCCTTGATCACTAATTGAGAAAATGCCTTACAGCTGGGTCTCATGGAGGCATTTCCTCAAGGAAGGCTCCTTTCTCTGTGATAACTCCAGCTTGAGTCAAGTTGGCACACAGAACCAGCCAGTCCAGCCTCCTAATGTAATGCTCCACCGAGTTGGGTACTAAACAGGACTCACTTAGTTTGTTCAGCATGCTGAAGGCTGAGAATCATAAGAGCATAAAAGCTCTGTCTAGATTTCAAGAAGAGCTGTTTAATCACATAAAAGAATGGACTAGGAGATGGGAAACAGTTTATTCCAGCGCTAGGAAGGTTTACTCCTTGTTGCAGAAATGCTTAAATCTGCCAGTTTGGAAAGATGATAGAATTGCCCTCACTCCAAGAAGAGATGTGTCCCAACCCATAGCAACTGAGACCAGCCTGTCGATACCTTTAGAGAGCTCACAGATGGCCCTTGAGTGGCAGGAACATGAAAACCAACATGAATTAAAGTTAGAACAACTTAAGCAACAGGAGGAGGGAGGGAGGGAGGGAGGAAGGGAGGGAGGGAAGAGGGAGGAAGGGAGGGAGGGAGGGGAGAGAGAGAGAGAGAGAGAGAGAGAGAGAGAGAGAGAGAGAGAGAGAGAGAGGTGTTGGGGGCTTCTGTTCTGTACGCAGCCAATGTTTCCATTTAAGGAGATAAAATCTGATGTTCCTGTTGTCCAGACAGACAACAAAGGGAGAGAGATAAGCCAATGCTAAGAGGGTTAAAAGAAACAGGGCAGAGGAAAACAGAAGGACTAAGGCAAGGTACTCTGAGTGAACAGCTGAGAGAGGAAAGGCAGACAGCAGTCCCGTCACCCAAAGAGTCCGGATTGCTCTTGTGAACTGAGAGGACAGACTTCCAAGAACGTCTCCAAAGCACTCCATGAGTAAGTCTCCACAGAGCATTTCTTCCACAGTCTTGGTTTTGGTTATTTATTTTAAACCCTTGAATAAGAAAAAAAAAAGTTCCTTTTGTTGTTTGGTTCCCTTTTAAGACAAAATTTTCCCAGCAAAATTGCCCTGAAGACAAGGCTTGCTTTGAGACGCACTGTCTGTGAGGTGGTCTATTTTAAGCCATGATATTATGATATTAGCAGGTTGTTACTCAGAGCTCCATTGATGAATGTGTCTGTGTCATGGCAGACACAAAGCAACAGTGTTTCCCCCTCATCCTCTCTCTCTGCCCTCTTTCTGCTCAGGAAGTCTGAGCACACAGCCTACTACAAAGACGGGATGCAACATTATTTCAGTCTCCCAAATGCTGCACTGATCCCAGGCCTTTGTAGCTCAGTGTGGAAAACACTCACAGACTGTTTCAGCAGTTGGTCTGGAGGACAAAGCCCTTGGTAGCCACGGTTAGGTTGAAAGTGGACTCTCAACGGCAAAGAACTGACCAGGTTTAGTATCTTCTGAAGAAAAAAACCTGCCTATGTGACCTTGAACTTCTCTCTCCAAAGGCAGCCTCTGCTTTCCAAATGAATATGTATCACTCACAATAGATTTTGTTTCATCTTTTTACAAGTGTGACAAAAGTAATCAAAATGTTGTTTTATGAGAGAAACAACCCATTGTAACTAAGTATAGTGTTGAATGATGATGATGATGTTCAGAGGAAGGATTTTAAAACATACGGCCCCAAGGACCGTAAGATGCTAATATTTTTTGACACGAGAACTATACCTTTAGAAACCTGACATAATAGAATAAATATTTATTCATTTCAGTACCATTTATAATATACATAAACCAAAGAATGACTAAGTTGGGGTAAATACATATGGTATCATATCTAGTTATTAAAGTGTTTGAAGACTATTAACTAAAGCAAACCTCAGGGCCTATGTACAGCACAGCTTCAAGTGTTTAGCATCTTCGGACTCCTTTATTCCTTAAACCAATGTCATTCCACAAAAGCATTATTATTTTCTATTTTATGAGTCTGTTGGTTATGACCCCGACAACCTCTTAGAGAAAAGCTGAACCCAGATCCCCGGATGGGTCCATTTCTATCTGAAGAATTTAAAATAGAAATCACACCCATGCCTTTGCACTGACTTCTGGATGTTTTCTCCTGGCCTTTGGCATCTTGTAGCTTATCCAAGTGTTATCTCCATATTCATTTCCACATAATATCTTCTGTCCGAACCACCCCACCCCCTTTAAAGGATAGCAGTCTCACTGGATGGAAGCCTACCTTTACCAGGATTGCCTCGTCCTAACTAACGACCCCTTCAGGAGTCCCTACTACTGCTCCAGCAGGTGGCAGAAATTAGCATCGTGTACACAGTGCTGGTTTCTCGGGCACGTAGGATAGAAGCAGTTATGGGATCGCAGAGACTTCTACCCAGATTCTACAGGAAAGCATGTGATGTCCAGGCAAATACCCACATATACCCTGCTACCAGGGTCAAAACTCCTGCAGAGCCTCTAAGAATACTCCTCCAGAAACGGTGAAGGTGGCCCCTAAGTTGAAATGCAGACTCTAGGATGTCAAAGATGAAGAACTTAGGACGCCCACCAAGAAACTCTGCAGGTACCAAGCAGAGCTAGCCCCAGAGAAAGCCCTTCAGGAAGCCTATAAAGCAAACAGACATAAATGTGTGCATCTTAGTTTATAGGATCAAATGGGGGTCATAGGTAAGTGTTACAAGAACCACACTCGTGTGTGTGTGTGTGTGTGTGTGTGTGTGCATGTATGTGTGTGTTAGAGAGAGAGAGAGAGAGAGAGAGAGAGAGAGATGTGTTTCCTTTGTTTAACATCTCCTTATTATGTAATAAAAGCAAGAAATCAAGTATCAAAAGTAAAGCAGGGGGTTGGGGATTTAGCTCAGCGGTAGAGCGCTTGCCTAGCGAGCGCAAGGCCCTGGGTTCGGTCCCCAGCTCCGATAAAAAAAAAAAAAAAAAAGTAAATCAGATCCAGAAGGCTCCATGAAAAGGCAGTAATCAGGAGTTTAAAAATGATGACACGTTTAGCCGCATGGCCCAAATTATTATCACATCAGTGAGAAAAGGTAATACTCTATACTCATTCTATAGCAAACCACAAATAAAATGCAGCTTACGTCTATTCAGGCTGCCTCGTCTCGTGGCGCGGGTGGCAGGCACCGCTACAATGAGTAAGTATGAGATGGAGAAGGGAGAAAATGGAGCGGTGTGTGCACTGTGCACTGGGGACAGACAGCAGAGCCCGGTGAGAGAGGACTGGGTCTACATATTGTCATTGCCCGGTAGGGTTGCAGGGGTGATGTGAAGCAGCCTGTAGCTTACAGAAATGCAGACTCAGCACCAGAAAACACCGATGCACACTGGCTGCAGGATCATTCTGACTCTGGGGAAGAGGACTGAGATGAGGGGTTGTTCACTTCCTGGATTGGACCTCCTCAAAGGACTACTGTGGTCCTTGATGCCACCAGAGGCCACCTTAGTGTCTGTGGTCTAAGCTGCTAGCCCAGACTACCATGGAGTCTAAGATCCACGTGGGCATACTCGGTCTGTGCTGCTGACGGAAGCCGTGGGGTGTCCTTGGGCTTGGCTGCCTCAGAGGCCATGTTGAAGTGATTGGCCTGTGCCACACCATCTGGGGCTGTACTGGTGTCCCTGGAGCATGCTGCCACTGAGAGCCACAAGTGGGTCAGTGGTCCTGGTACTACCTGGTGTTACAGTGTACTTGATCACACTAGGAGAATGTGCACTAGAAAAACCTGTTTCTCCTTGAGGTGTCTCAGCCCTAGAACACATCTTTCATCCAAGAGCTTTCTGTTTGCTGTAAATAAGATTAAATAAAGCCAACCATATGTCAGGAGGCAGAGCAGGCAACCAGTTGACCAGGAATGAACATAGAAAGAAAATCATAGAGCGAGAGGAAGTCAGGAGGATGGATAGAGAGACCCACAGGAAGTAGAAAGGAGGGTCAATCAGTTGGAAGGGTTTTTAAGACAGCATGGAGGAGGGGAAACGGCTCTTCCTTCTAGAATGTCGGTTGAGAAGGAAGGTCAGCTGGGTGGTTTCTCTACCTCTCTGAACTAGTAGGCTTGTACCCCAGCATCTGGCCCCTGAGCCTTCATTTGGTAAAATCAAACGATTAGAATAAAAAAAAAATGGTGGTCTGTAATGGTGTCTGTGGCCCATGGTATTGCCTAAGGCCATGCATATATCCATGCACAGTGCCTCAGCCAAAATCCATGTTGATGACTGAGAGCTGAGCTGCAGACCAGGAGCCATATTGAAATGAGTGGTCCATGTGGTCACCTGGGGCTGGCTGATGTCCCTGGGCCACACTGCTACTGAGGACCATGTGTGGGTCAGTGGACCTGATTTGGCCAGAGGGCTGGGTTGATATCCGTGGCCTATGATACTACCTAAGGCCATGTGGATGTCTATATTCTATGCCACGGCCTGACTGTGGTCTGTTATGACATAGAACACAGACATCCACATGGCCTGAAGCCTGTTGGTGCCTATGAGCTGTGCTGCTGCTGAGGACCAGGATGACGAGAGTGGCCGTGCTGTGATGTGGCCCACACACATGTTCACTCTGCCGTTCTGTGATTGGACACATGGGAGACAATGAGAAGAAAAAAGAAGCATCATGAGGACGATTTCACCCCCACAGGACCCCACAGGAGATGGGTGCTTGGAGCCAACCATCAGACACAGCTCAGTGAACCTGGTGGGGGAGCAGGCAGAAGGACTGAAAGATTGGAGGAGGATTGCAACCACATTAGAAGAACAACATAGGCTGGCCTGAGCACCCAGTTCTCCCTGAGTCTAAACCACCAACCAAGGAGGGTACCTGGAGGGATCCATGGCTCCAGATACATATGTAGCCGAGGATAGCCTTGCCTGACAACAAAGGGAGGGGAGACCCTTGGTCCCAGGGAGGCTTGATGCTCCAGCTTAGGGAGATGCTGGAGTGGTGGGGCAGAAGAGTATGGGTGGGTGGGGGAGCACTCTCATACAGGCAAAGAGGGAGGGCAGATATGGGATGGGGGGTTGATGGAGGGGGTAACTGGGAAGTAGGATATTATTTGAGATATAAACAAATGGAATAATTAATAAGAAATTTTTAATTAAAAATAAAAATAAAAAAGGGTTTCAGGAACCACTGGACACTATTTGAAAACTGTTGATCTAGGGCGTTGACCGTGGAGTGAGAACCAGTATCAGTCGCTTTTCTATTGCAGTGATAAAATACCCCGACCAAGGCAACTCCCAGAAGAAGGAGCTTACGTGCGCTTACAGTCCCGAATGTCATTCAGAGAAGCATGACAGACTTGTGGAGCCACAGGCTTGGTGGCTGAAGGGGGAAGCTGAGAGCTCACATCCTGAGCTGTAGCCACGAAGCAGAGAGCAAGCTAAAAACAACAGAGGTCTTCAAACTTTCAAAGCCCGAGGCCATCTCTCCCAAACCTTCCCATATAGCACTGACTAGGAACCGAGTACTGAAGTGCCCCCAGACTGTAGGGGGCGCTTTATCCAAACCCCTACAGCACCTAAATTAGAAAAGAGGAGAAAAATCACTGGAGGGCAGAATTTCAAGACGCTGAGATCTGAGAGCAACAGAAGTCCCAACAGTGGCAGCAGGAACTGCACCAGTGTTTAAAAAGCTTCAGGGTGGGGGGAAGCAAGCCACGGGCAGCACAAAGAGCAAGGAAGGATAAAGCCTTCCTTTTGAAGTCGTGAAACTTGAACAAGTCCAGTAGTATCCTGATTAATAAAAGTCAGGAGAACTGGTTAACCACTCTTCACAGAGCCTTCAATACCATTTCAAGAGAGAACTTAACCACTCCTGCTCCCTCCTTGGTACGATTTCAGCTCCTCTGCAGTTAATGTATTCATTGTTAAGTAATTCATTGCAACTATGTTACCACCAGCCAATCCAGACCACAATAGCTACCCCAGCATCCATTGCTTTGAGACTCTGTAAACCCTGTCCTGTGGTACAACAAACCAGCGATGCAGGCTTTAGAACCCTGAAGAAACAGCCAATAGTTTATGACATCTAGAAAGTGATTGACTCGTCTGGTTTTATTCTTTGCCAGCTATTAGTAGCAAAGGTCAGAAAACAACAATAAGTCAGTGGAAACCTCAAATGGTCTTACATCTCTCTTTTATAGACAAACGAGACCCAGTGTCCCCAGGAATGTGCTGACCAGAAATCAAAGTGACATCTTTGGCTGAGCTACAGAGACAGAAAACCGGGAACTTCGACTCTACCCGTAGGGGCCACGTTTAGGAAGGTTTAAAAAATAAATCACATCTAAGTCCCAGGTCTAAAACCTCAAAAGCAATTACCCTTGCTCAGTCCTGGCATTTCGGAAAAGAGCTAAGGGCAGCATGGGGAGGAAGAGACTGGGACAAACTAGAGGTATCCAGAGGCCCCCTGCCTTTGCCAGTGAGAACATTACTTAGCAACGAGGAGAACGATTTGTCAAGCTGATGTTCACATTCCCAGAGTAATTAATTTTCGTCCACACCATTGAGCATGAAGAATTAGAAGGTACATGAAGCAGAGCGCTGTAAATGTTCTTAGGTGAGAACTAAGGAGCCCTTGACAATGTAGGTATTACTTAACACTCACTGACTAGCCAGGGATGGGCAGGGTGTTAACCATAGCAATGTGGTTATGTGCCACAGAGCCCCAGCCAAGGTAGGGTAAGCAGGAGCCCCGTGCTCTGCCCCTGCAACTTAAATTCTGGCGGTCGTTTGGGAGATGCTTTATTTTGGCAGCTGCTGTTCTGCCATAAGAGCAAACTCAGCAGATGTTTGACGGATCGCATGCCTCTGGGATATCTTCACTGACTCACGATGCCTGTGAGAGGGTGTTAGAGCTCAGGTGAGAATATGATGATTTCAAAATGTGCAAACCCCACCTCTATCCCCCCCACCCCACCCCAGCTCCGAGCTTGTTGCCCTCACTGCAGAATTCGGAAGGGATGAGAAGATGTCATTTCTTTTACCCCAACAGGAGGAAGAAAACGTACCAAGATGTCTGTGGGTAACAGGAAGCTAAGGATAGTGCCAGCTATTAAATCCATGCTCTGCATGAACTCCTGTGGGCTCCCAAGTGCGCCGTGTGGTGCCAGTTCCTCTCTGCTGGCAGTGTCATAGTGTGCACGGAATTTCTGCTTCCGACTTTGGTATAACAGACGTGTCTCACAGATGCATGGCACCGAGAGTACCACATGCTGATGCCCCGTCAGGAGGGGGAAACAGTATCAAAACACAAACACAGCCATGTGCAAAATCAACCCAAAGGAGCAAGGCCGATGCTCTGTGCTTCAGACCTCTCTCTAGAACTTCAAAGAAAGCAACCCCCATGTGTGCTTGCTACTCGGTATGACCACAGAATCTAATGACAGATGTGGAAAGTTCTTTTTATCTATGCTAACTATCTCTGCTTTTGAGACTGGTGTTTCAGCCAAAGTATGTCTAGACGGCCCACTGGTAGAGTGTGCATAGCTGTGCCCTTTCAAACGGATTCAAAGGGTGCACTCTGAAAGTCCTCCAGCTGTCAAGCCCATCCCACTCCCTCTACCTAACTTCAAATATATCATCCTCTTAGGGCTTTCAGGTCGATCTCTCTTGATTCGTAAGATGAAGAATTGCAGTTCAATTGATGGCTTAAGACTTCCTCTACGAAGGTAGTACGCTATGGCCACTGAACTAGGTTCGCTTTGAGCTCTTGACTCCACTGGTTCTCTGATAGAAGAGAGTGAAGGTTTGAATATGGAATGTCCCGAAGGATCCATGTGCTCACAGCTTGTTCCCCATCTGGTGACAGTGTTGAGTGGTGAACAGACTGAGCAGTGCCAACTTCATTGATGGGTTCATGGGTGGATAGGCACTTAGGAGGCAGGACATAGAGTGAGTCCCAGGGAGTGGACATTTGAAAGACATATTCTGGTCCTGAAGACCAATTCTTCCCTCTCCTCTCCTCCCCATTCCCTTCTCCTTTTTCTTCTCAATCCCCCTTTTCCTTTTTTCCCTTTAATCTCTCTCCTCCCCTTTAACCTCCTTCCCCTTTAATCTCTCTCCTCCCCTTTAATCTCCTCCCCTTTAATCTCCTCCCCTTTAATCTCCTCCCCTTTAATCTCCTCCCCCTTTTCCTCCTCCTATTTATTCCTTTCTCTCCCCACTCCCCCATTTCCCCAGGTCTCCATGAGGGGTATATGCTCTCTCTCCACACATTTCTGCCCTAGGATGTTGAGCCTCACTACAGGCCCAAAGCAATGGAGTTAGCCAAGTATGGATTACAACCTCTGAAACCACAAGTCACAGAAACCTGCTCACAAGTCATTTCCTCATATTGTGTCACAGTTACAGAGCACTGTCTGGCACAGGTCTACTTGTGGGAACTTTTCCATGCAATATTTGGACGGTTAATTGTTAAACAAGTTATTTTATCTATTTTATTTATATCAAGTTCACAACCCCGTAGATTTGGTTCTGATGCTAGCCGTAGTTAAATGATGGTGCTTTAGATGGTCTTACTAATTCAGAATAACTCTTTTAACTTTTTTATTTTTTGCGGGAGAAAATAGGTCGTGTCAATGTGGACCCAAAAAGTAGTGATGAGTAATGCAGCAGACCATGAGACCCTTGAACATCAAAGGTGACCCCTTATGGCATTTATCCACGGAAATGGTTTATTCTAGATTTAAATAAGATGAGTAATCTGGATCTTTGCTGCTTAGGAGAGGAATAGGAAGAGAGATTCAGCCCCCATCAGCCAGAATGTTTTGTCCAGCCTGGTAGAGAAGCCTCAGCACTGGTGATTTTTATGACTGTTCCACTTTCTTTCCATATTTGTTATCTCGTTCCTTTTTCACCACAGACACGTGACATCAGGACAGGGCAGACAGCTGTTTCCATCACCTATGACAAACGAAACTGAGGCAAAGATTCGTAGGGAGCCACGGCTTTGCCGTGAAAAATTGGAACGCAGACAGACACTGACTGACTACAGCACAGTCAGGACCAATGCATTTGCTACCCTAGAGGACAGCTCGTAACTCGTCAATCTTGCCACTATTGACGTCTGGACCATGAGTGCCTTTCCTTAGGGCTGCCCCGTGTATGAAAGGATCCCTACCAGCACTGCTGTCCTCCGTCCACCAGCCAGAACAACTGCTCTCTCTTCTCCTAACAACCTGAATTACCTCCTCACACTGTCAAGTATCCCTTGTGGAGTGTATCTGCCCCCGGCTGAGTCTCTGATCCTGATGCCATTTTGGAAACGTCGTATGACTTCCCTGCTCTCAGTAGCCAGAAAAGCATTTGGTGAGGCAGTCTTTTACCATCTCCAGCATAAGGGAGGGACGCCCTTTGACATACGAAATGATTAGAGCATCAATATTTTGTTTGCCTTCTTTTCTTATGGTGGGACTAAAATGCTCATTACTTCTTCCTATAAGGTTGCTGGGACACAGATAATTCTTGTCCAAGGTGACTCTGTTACTGAAATACATTGCCATCCTTGCCTCTCATTTTCCTGAGCTGGTCTAGCAGGCTAAGGAACAAAACTTGGGTCTGTCATGCATGGTTGCAGAAGAAGTACAAAAGCACTCACCTGAGTCTACAAACAATCAATGAAGTTCAATTCATGCCCCAAACCTACGGTCCCTGAACTGGCATATGGTCACATTGATCAACAAAGAATTGCTCCCCAAAGTCACCTAAAGATACCATTTGGGTGGGAAGTGCTTTTGGATTATGTTCAAAGGAGGAGAGAGAAATGGCGAGCAAAAGTGGAGATGCTGGAGGGATAGAAACGCCATGCCAGTCTGGCACGGACAACACCATCCATCCGGCGGTGTCCCTGACATAATCAGTTCACAGACAGCCGTGCTTTGTACATGTGAGTGCAACTCAGTCACCAAGAGGCTTCAGCTCCTCAGAAAGGAAGGAGGGTGGGAGAAAGAACTACAACTTGTCCAACCCAGATCCAAAAGAAGACTTGAAGAACACTGACACGTTCTATAGATGCTACATCTACACACAAGAGGGACAGAAACCTTGTCACAGCCAAGAACCAGGTAACTGGGAGTCCACAGGGAATACTCGGCCGCCTCCTTACCTCAAGATCAACGACTCCACACACAGGACAAGGACAGTTCCCCTTATGTCCACACACTGCAGCCAGAGACAGGATTACACATCAAACTGCAGATAAACCTGTTTTCCGTCTTAGACTTCACTAACCGTGGTAGATAAAAAGCCTTGGGGGTCCCTATCCCAAAGAAAGGGGAATGTTAACAGGATACTGTTCCCAACCATTCTGGAGAAAGTCAGAACACTTCCTGTCTTTATTCCATATGCTGTGCCACTGGACAACTGACACCCATGAATCAATTCTTAAGCTCTTACATTTTTAAAAATTATGAGTTAAAACTACATAAATGGGCATAAGCCCCTTTCCTTCCTTCTTTCCTTCCTTCCTTCCTTTTCTTTCTTTTTTCCTTCTTCTTCTTCTCCCTGCCCCTCCTCCTTCCTCCTCCTGATCCCCTCCTCTCTCTCTCCCCCTCCCCCTTTCCTTCCTCCCCCCTCCCCCTTTTCTTCCTCCCCTGCCCCTGCCCCTTTCCCTCCTCTCCTCCCCTATCCCTTTGTCCTCCTCCTCCTCTCCTCCTCCTCTTCTTCTTCTCCTCCTCCCATCATCCTCCTCCTCCTCTTCTCCTCCTCCTCCTCCTCCTCCTCCTCTTCCTCCTCCTCCTCCTCCTCCTCCTCCTCCTCCTCCTCCTCCTCCTCCTCCTCCTCCCCTCCTCCTCCTCCTCCTCCTCCTCCTCTTCTTCTTCTTCTTCTTCTTCTTCTTCTTCTTCTTCTTCTTCTTCTTCTTCTTCTTCTCTTTTTCCCCACTAAATGGCTATGCATTCCTCCTAAGGGCTTCTAATTGTGAGCATTTACTATTTTATCAGAATTTGGGGAGTTGGGACTAGTAAGCCTTTGTTACTAGGGTATGGTAACCAATTCTTTGACATGTAATCATTAGAATAATCCTCCAAATTAGAACCTTATTCAGACTGAAACAATTCAAAATTCCCTTAAAATTGCCCTCCTGTTTTATCTCAATGTACCTTCTTCCAGGCTGCAGGGGAAAATCCAGATATTTTATGCAGAGCCAACCAAGCTATCTTTTAAATTTCTTTTGCAGAGGGCTTTTTCATTATCCACAAGAAAACAGGAGCTTGCAGAACACGTTTCCTATATTTTTAATGAGGCTCGGCCTTAGCAACCCCCTGACAAGGAAGCTGATTTCCTGTGTGCCCTGCTGCTGCTGGCTAATCCCATCTGATTCTTCTGAGAAAGAACCCCTAATGACCCGCAAAGCAATGCTCACACGTACCAACCCTACAGCTCACCGCTGTCCTCACCATCTGCAGCAGGTGTCTGCCGCACAGCGCAGAGGGGAGGGCATTCTCTTCGTTTCAGGGAAATTCTCCATATCTTAAAAATGTAAAAGAGAGATAGAAATCTACACTCTTATGTTTCTGTTACCTTAGCCTATTCATGCCTCTGTAAAGGCCAGAGACTCACTAAATTATTTAGTAGCCCAAATGAAAAGAAAAAAGACACAGGTAAGAGGTTCAGTCAAAAGCTTTGGGGTATAAAATAATTCAGTCCCCTGAGCTCCGTAGTCTGAGAATATTTCTGTTCTCAACTGAGACTCTCAATGGCTGCTTTTCTATTTACTCGTGCTGACTTCAACAAATCATTTACTTATCCACTCATCTGTTTACATCTGAATACACAGGTTGCTAATTGTCTACGTAATCTATTGTTTGTGTAAAAGAGAATTCCAGTTTTGTTGGGGAGGGGGGGAAGCTAGGCATTTGACTAGAAACTACAATTCCCAACATGCCCTTGTGGTCGGTGTGAACTGTTATCATATGATTAGGTTCTGACCAATGAGATTCAATCATGAGCAGCTGGGTTGCCAGGCAGCTGTTGCCAGCTTCCTGTTTATGCTAATTTCACTGAAAGTTTTGAATAGTGGTGATTCGAAGAGAGGAGTTGATGTCAAAGTTGAAAAACCAGAGAGGGAAAAAGAAAAGTACGTGTCTGAAAACTGTATAAATCATATCATTTCTACTAACTTTTCAGACGTGTTTATATAAAATTTAACCGTCAACAAGATGACATTAGAGAAAGAGGCTAACTCTCCATCGTGGTTTCAGTGACACTCCTCCGAGGTATGGAGAGCAAAAGCTGGAGACCAAGACATTAGAAAGACAAAGGTCAGCTGATGGTTAATGTAATGGCGAGTCTCAGGAGAGGAAAGAATGGTGCGCTGGAATTTGCTAAGGAAGCTATCAACACTGAAGGGTAACGTTCGTTAGGTGCTGTACGCACAAATGAGACCATCCACGCGACTTTTTCACACATTTAAAACTACTCAAATGAAAAATTGACAATTACACAGTTTTAGTGACCCTTTCAATTATGAGATACAAATTAATAGACTAATCAAAGGTAAGAGGGGGAAGGGCAATACTGTGTGTTCAGCAGAAGGGAGGTTGATACCCCAGTTAAAGGGTGAGCTCCTCTAGTCAGTTTCCTCCTTGTTATACCCAGCGCTTCACAAGATATTTTTCCACTGTGAGTGAGTGTGTGTGTGTGTACACGTGCGTGTGTGTACACTATCCGGTCTTTCTGCTCCTAGCTCCTCATTTAAGTAGGATTTCCAGTTCCAAGAACTGGGCAACTCCAGGCTTCAGAAACTGCCCAGCCACCTGGTCTGAGGCAAAGACTATGGGTCAGCAGCAGTTTCTAGACTTCCCCAGCAGCAGTTTCCAGCCCCCCCCATACCCTCCGTAATGGAATGTCCCTAGAGATGGAGCAAGATAAAGGTCACCTACCCCCAGAATCCCCTAATGTGCTTTAAATCAGGTTGCAAGCTCACTTGGTTATCTCTCTATATCGGTAATGGGAGACCCCAGCATGCTGGACTTCTGCAGAATAAAACACTCTTTGTGTTTATGTACTATCTGAGTCTGGGGTGTCATTGTTCCATAAATCGTGGGCCCATTCAATATAAGTAAATAAAACTAAGTTAAATTCAAAATATATGTCTCATGAATGTGGAAGGAAGGGTGAATATGTAAATACTGACAACTACATGAACAACAAAACATTATGCGGGATTTCTTAGCTGAATCACATTCCAATTTTATGTGCTCACTGTAGATACAGATAGGGCTAAAACTGTCCTACACAACATTTACTACTCCTGCACGGAGAACTAGAAATGTACTACTCCGGCAAGGTGTCTTCTAGGTCGGTCTCTCACCAACTGCTGTTTCTAGAAAGTCTTTGTCAAATGCTCCCGACACTCGACACAGCAGACACCTGGCCCACATTCCCACGTGGGAAAGGGCAGAATCTATTCATCCTCATCTTGCGTTAGTGACAGACAGTCTTGTGGGCTTATAGGCATCCCAAAGGAGCTGGGAAATACCATCCTGGCTGAGCACTTGTTCGACAAGCACACTAGAAGGGAGACCACAACTCCGTTTTTGTTCTCCCTAAGGTAAGTTGGGAGTTTTGTTCGGTTTATCTCAGGTTAGAATAACTCCATTGGCTTAAAGTGTTGCTGGACCCATAAGAGACAAAAAGGGGAGAGGGAGACCAGTGAGAGACGTTAAAGCAGGACAGAAGGTAGCTGGGGGTCTGAGGCTGAGCAAAGTGTAAGAGAATCTCACGGGAAACTGATTACCTTGTATACAATGACAAGATTATTTTAAATCTTTTTTTTTTTAAAAAAGATTTTATAGATTCAAAAAATACTCAAATATGGATTACATTCTAGAGACTGGATTTACAGCTCTTCCAAAGGTCCCCAGTTCAGGTCATGTGTCGGGATGCTCACGACGGCCTGTAATTGCAGTTTCAAGGGGTCTGGTTCCTTCCCGGGCATGTGAGGAAATACACATGAGTGCAGCATACACTGCACAGATACAGGGATAGATACAGGAATAAAATAGCATTAAAAAATTACATTCCGTCCCAGTCATACCAATTAAAAGGCACAGCATCTAACAGTTCGTTAGCCTCTTCTTTCTGTGTTAGTGAAGTGAAATTCTTAAGAAACAGTTGCGGATCTGGGTGAACAAAAGTAACACTTTGGAGTCGTTACTTTACTAAGCTGCCAAAGTGGTTGTTTCTTACGCTAATTGGGCGTGAATGTTTATCAAGGGATGAGAGGTAATTATCAGCCTATTCATTTTGGTATTTCAGGTAGAAGCTTCCAGAAACAGAACACTAAAGTACAAAGAGCGGCGACTACTTAAAGTCTCCCAATAGAAAAGCAAGGCTTGCTGGGTGAAAGGGTATATGAAATAAAACTTTGCTTGAACTTCTGAGTTAAGTTCAGCTATGGCACTCATCCAAGGTTACTGCTCAGTCAATTGAAAACGAAACCCAATGTTTATATATTGGCAAACCACTATTCCAAACTCAAGGGGTGGGGGAATCCCTAGGCATTGCGTTCTTAGAGCCAATGAAATAAACTGAGGGAAAACTGGGAGTGGCTTTGTGCCAAAATCCCTCTTGGGCTGGGTATCACAGAGAGAACGGCTTGATGTTCTCAGATAAAATGAGAAGAAGGTTTGTTAACAAACACACCCACAGCTTTAAATACATTAATGACATTTGGAAAATCATCTTTATAAAGTTTAGGGAATTTTTTTATAAAATTCAGAAATTTTAGGAATTAGGTTTAGAAGTTAGAAAAATGTTTAATAGTTCAAGGAAATTTATAGATAATAGTTTCCATCCTGTGTCAGATAAAAAAAAAATCAAAGAAAATTTAAGAACCCTTTAACAATGGAATGGTGACTCTGGGAAGAAAATTCCCCTTCTAGTCATCAAAATGGTAGGCAGACACAGGTCATGAACTGTATGCCTATCAATAAATTCCTTTCTTATGGAACTGAATGTTTGTTTCTTTGATTTTCCTGTCTTTCTCTTACCAAATTATGTTCCTCCCTAAATCTTGGAGTAGTGTCTTCATCAAACATAGCATTGTTTAGTGAGCATACAAGAATTCTAAGCAGAGGGGGAAAAAAACCAAATACACAAGCAAGAACCTAGCAAAAAATAAACATTGTCACCGTTTGCTTTATTGTAGCTTAGAAATAAAGCAATGAGCGTTCTGCGTGAAGTTTGTACTTTCACAGTCAACAGGCAGAATTAATGTTTGTATTCTGTAGTCAGACTTGACTCCCACATATTCTGTCTGTTTGGATAATAGTTTAATGCCTTCATAATTGGATTTCCACAGCTGTAAAGTGTGGCTCATAGCAACAATAGTAGCTGTCTCACAGGAACTTCAAAATGTATAGATGAAGTAAAATATACATGAACTCAACATACAAATAGTATAAGTAAAGAATACTGTCTTGTCCTTAGGTTTACTGAGATCTAGGAATTGTGCTTCAGAAACTCTAGTACCTGAAGTATTGCCTAATATTTGCCATTACAAGGACAGAAAATGTCAAGCCAACACTTTCCTTAAGCATTACTTGGGAGAAACTTCCTGCTTATGATGTCATTTGGTCTATGTATGTTGTGTGGCTCTGATCCTGGGGAGATGTGAATAAACGTCTACACATCCCATCCTGAAGAGATGTCTACACTCCCAGAGAGAGAACTGATGACAGAACCAAGCAAGGATACCACTAAAATCCAACATGGCAGACAGAAATATGGGTGAGGGGTTACTTAAAGAAGCAGAAATTACTCAAAGACAGCTGCATCCCCAAATACCACCCCGGCATGGGTGATACTACATAAAAGAGCTCAGTTGGTCTGAATATATTCCGGGAAGCTCAGCTGGGCTTTGTTTCTTCCAGGCTGTTTGGCTCCTCTGAGCCTCTTCTAGGCATCTCAGCTTGTTAAAAGTGTCTCTCTGCAGTATTTACTCCTTATCTGTAGCTAGGCAATCTGTTCAACTTCAGGAACTTCCTGGAATCCTCGAGTTGTCTGGTTCCTGACTTAATGAGCTTCCCAGCAGGATGGAATGTTTCACCTGTGTCTTAAAAAGGACACCCTCTGATAAGCTGTGCATCTCAGAGGAGACTGCTACACAGAGCTTAGAACCATTGTTTAAGTCATTCAACAATGGAAGCTTAATTGAAAAACACATTGACAAACAACACACCAAAAGCAATCTGTGTAATTTGGAAAGGCCTTGGTGAATGTTCCTGTTCGTTTTTTAAAAAGATATCAAGCCAAGACTCTTCATTTGTGACTTTTTTTTTCCATGAAATTTATAACACTGTCCTATCTACATGACACCATCTTTTCCGGCTCAAAACAGCTTATGTGCTTTGCAATATCTAAGACATGAGCTGTTGAATATTATCTTGCGGTTTTTGTGCTGAGGACTAGCAGGGCTCCTGGTTTAAAACCTGCCTGGCTGTCTCTGGGCTACTACAAGTGTGAGAAAGTGTTGGTGGTCTGCTGCTGCTGTCTTGTTATTTTGTTTTGTTTGTCTTTTCACTTATTTGTCCTGACAATTACAGAGTAATGATTTCTTTTTTTTTTTTTTTTTCTTTTTTTCGGAGCTGGGGACCGAACCCAGGGCCTTGCGGTTGCTAGGCAAGCGCTCTACCACTGAGCTAAATCCCCAACCCCGAGTAATAACTTCTTAACCTTGGGATTTTTGTGAGCCTTTGCCTTATGAATTTGACAGATTTTTTAAAATTTTTTTTTCATCTTATATGGAATAAAGTACCTGAGGGCTGTGCTGCTGATGGTACTGGGTCTTTAGACCAGCACTTTGAAGGCACCCTGGCAGGGACTAATGCTGAACCTACAACCATACCGAGTATGCAGTAAACTTAAACCAGCAGGACTTAACACCTCGCATAATAACCGGAAGCAGGTTGCAGAACTCCATCTTACCCTAGAGCTCAAAAGGCTCTGAATGGGCCTTTCTGAGACAATAATATCAGAAAATGGCTAGGGTTAACCCACTGGCAAACTGCAATTGGGCAGTGGTTCTTGTTAGCATCAGAAGCTGTTTACAGCTAGCCTCTGAATCCAGCGATGACATCATCCCTTCTGTGTTTGCTGCCATGGCAACTGCCACACACTCCCTGTGCTTGCCTCACCTGCATCACCTGTGTGCTTCATCACCTAGGATACCTACACATCACCGTCCAGATAAAAGACAGAGACCCTGACCCATCTCCCTCTTTTTCTCGTCCTTGCTTTTTCCCCTCTCAATAAAGGACCTCTCTCGTGGGAACTGTGCTGGCTTGGCGTGATCTGTCCAGAACAAGCCATTTTCAACTAACAGTTCTTGTAGCACTGTGCCTTCCTCCCAGGTCTCCCTCTTGACTCTTCTATTCCCAGAAGCCTCCGTCACAAACTGAAGACAACTGTTAATGCAAATTCAGTAAAAGTTCAGAGAGAGGCAATTATTCTGAGACGTTTGGAAGCCAATGCTAAAAAAAGTTTCGGAGATATTCAGGCATGGGCTCTATCTTCTCAGCTGACCGCCATCACTGGAAGTCAACAGCACTAGTTCCCAGTTCGGTACAGGAGCCTAGGATACCTGCCGTGATAAAATAAATGTATACAGAAGCACAGAGATAGCCCCATGTGCAATGGAAGGCAAGTGTGGACTGAAGGAGAAGACGCCAGCATCCGTCTTCCACCCAGCTAGATTCTCATTGTTCTAGAGTGCTCCAAAGAGAAAGAACCCAGGGCAAAGGAGGACCCATTAAAAGTGTCCTTGTGTTCTCTTCTTTATAATTATCCCATTATATTTAGTTCCTTATTCTTCAAAGGGGAGAAAAAGGAAAAATGAGAGTGAAAAGAGGGCCTGTGTGTGTGTGTGTGTGTGTGTGTGTGTGCATGTATGTGCATGCATCTGTGTGAGCATGTATGTGTGCTCACGGGGACACAATACATATACACACATGCATATAATGCATATATGCACACACATGTACGTGCATGTGTCTGCATATGTGTGCATGTGTGTGTATGTGAGTTCATGTGCATGTATGTGTGTGCGTGTGTGTGTGTGAGTACATGTGCTTGTGATTGGGTTGTGTGAGTGTGTATGAATGTGCATGTGTGTGCACATGTGTGCATGTGTGTGCACTGGTCTCTCACCTACTTTGTTGGTTCTGTTATGAACAGACTGCTACATGTGCTGCCAGATTCACGTGTTCTACGCTCATTCTGAAAAGCTCTCAGGAAGGACACTTGACCCCATATGCGCACAGGTGTTCACAATCCACGGGTTTTCATTTCCAGCAGGAAAGCTGATTAGGAGGAGCTATGTCACCACATTAATTATGCTCTGAGCTGAACACTTTTATTCATTTCACCTGTCCGTCACCCCACACTGCCCTGAGGGTGAGAAGAAGTGTGAAGCCACAAAAGAACGGCTGAACTCGGGTTTCTCTGACAGGACTGTGTTCTCAGGGCTTCCTGGATGAATCGTTCTCTCTCTAAATCCCTTACCCATATTCACAGAGGATAACGAGACACAGCATCTGTGACACAAAGGCTCTAGAGCATGCCATCCTCTTAACTCTTGAGAGAAACTGTATTCTGTATGTTGGGTTGTAAGGTCAAGCTTATAGATGTGTAGGTGTTACATTTATCTAAGACTGTGACATTTGAATCAAGTTCTCTTGGTTTTGTGATCACTTACAGGATCATTTATTTTTAAACAACCATTTCTGAATTTTAATGTAGTAGGGATTAGAAGGATATGACACAGAGTGGAATTGAAAGGCAAGATTATCGGTAAGAAAATCATCTATGCATGCATCCTTGTAGGCCGGGGCAATTGCTCAGGTGATTTGGTACAAGGGTGTGGTCCTAAATTCAAATCTCTGGAGCTCAAGTAAATGCTGGGCAAGAGGACCCATGTCTGTAATCACAGCGCCCCTGTTGGGAGAAGGAAAATGGAACCAGGATCCACGGAAACCTGTGCTTGGTCTGCAGAACACAGCAGAGGTGAGAAAATTCATCAAGGTAAGAGCTGCAGGTGAGGCTATGCGTGACCTTCACACGTGCACCCTGCTCACACATACATGAACATACACATGCCACATACACAAAGAGAGACGTTTTTAAAGGAAGTTCATTAGTCAACAGAGATGAAATGTAACGATGTATAGAAAGGAATAGGGCTAGGGTACAGCGTTGAGCTATGTCTGGCTGGGGACTCATTGTCTTGTGAGCTGTTTCCTTTATCTCTCAAAATCGCTATGCTTTGGGTAGGATACGGCTGTCCACATTGGTATGGATCAATAAATGGTCTCATGGAATCAGAGTTACTTATTGAAGCTTGCACGGTAAGCGGCAGACTGAAGTTTTGCTCTTGAACGTGTACTCGTTTTACAGTGCATACTCGACTCGGTCTAATGTACTTGGGAGTTTGAATTCCAGACAGGAGATCAGGGTGTTTTTCCTGTTTTCTCTCCACCTTCCCAAATGCATTGGTGCTCGGCAGAGCATCTGCGACACAAACTTTCTTGCTCCTCTGGGTCTCTGCTTTCTCTTCCTTTTGGGAAGTCTCATAGCCTCACTTACATACAATCCCACACCTCCCATCACGGGCTTGCTGGCTTACTAGTCACCTTCTATTCAGAGCACATCGTCTTAGTCAAGCTGAGCATCTGAGAGCAGAAACAATTCAAAGGGACATTTGTTTCACAGGGATGACAAAATGTTTCTTTTCCTTAAGTTGACTTTGTTTAATATACCATGCTGAAAGGCTGGTAAAACTCTTCTCTCTCAATAAAATATAATATGCTGAATACATATTGAGAACACCTAACTGGGGTATTTGCAAAACACGGTGGGAGCTCTCGGGTAAGGGAGCCACAGCAAATGACAGCACCTATGCTACGAGCCATGCTTACCGTACAGCAGGGCATGGCTGCATATGTGTCTTCAGTCACGCCAGTTCAGAAGAGTATAGTTTACGTAAACTTTCTCTTTACATCAAAAGCCAGGGATTTAAACTGCCTGTCTTCATTCAGAAGAAACATACACAGGAAGTGAAGCTGCTTGATTTTTTTTCCCCCAACTCCTCTCCTCAAATCATTGATGGGTACACAAAAGAACAAAGTGCGAAGTGAATAGATGGGTATAGGGGGTGGAGGGAGGGGAAGAGGGGAACATAGGCTTTAAAAGAAGACTCACGGATGGTCAATGAATACATTTGGAAAGGTTCAGTGTCTTCAACTATAAAGTAAACACAAGTCAAACATACACTGGAATTCTGTCTCGCCACAGTCGGAATAGCCCACGTTAAGAAAGCCAACGACAGTAAATACATCTGAAATCTGGAGGGTGGGGAACATGTGTATGCTGGTGGTGGGAATGCAGATAGGTTCAGCTACTACTGGAATCAGAACGAGCACTCCTCAAAATGTCCGACAGATCTGTCATGTGATTCCGCTATAACGTGCTTGGGTTCATTCAGACAAAACAAAGGTCCTCATACAATAGAGATACTTATGTGCCAGTGTTTATTACAGCCCTAGTCACAATGCCAAGCTATGGAATCAGCCAAATGCCTATCAGTGGGGAAATGGATAAACGAAATACTTACACGATAGAGGATTCCTTGTTAGACTAAAGAGATTCATGTTGCCATTTTCAGGAAACTGGATGGAATCATGACCCGTCGTGGTAAGTGAAATGAGCCAGACTCAGAAAGACACTTGCTTTATGATGCCTGTCACGTGTGGGATCGAGCAATGGAGTAGATATGAAAGTAGAGACCATGATGACTTAAGAAGGCCAAGGGAACCATGGGAGAGGAGAGTGTACTAGTTACTTTCTGTTGCTCTGATAAAACGCCATGACCCAGGAGGGAACTCATAGGTTTATTTAGGTGTGTGGTTCTAGAGGGACAAGAGTTAATCAGGGGAAAGAGGCTTGGCTGGAAATGACAAGTTAAATAGGCAGCAGCAAGAAGCTGAGAGTTCTTCTCAACCATGAGCACGAAGCAAAGACAGGAAACTGGAGTGAAGCAAGGATCTTGATTCCCTAAGCCACCTCCAGCAAGGTCTACCTACCTAGACCTCCCAAACAGGAACCAACTCCAAGGACCAAGTGTCCAAATGCCTGAGACCATGCGAGACGTTGGGGCCTTGTTTACAGTTTCAGAGTTTAGTCCATTAGCATCATGGCGGGGAGCATGGTGGCACGCAGGAAAACACAGGCTGGAGAAGGAGCTGAGAGCTACATCCTGATCTGTTGACAGAGAGAGAGAGAGAGAGAGAGAGAGAGAGAGAGAGAGAGAGAGAGAGAGAGAGAGAGACTCTGGGTTTGGCATGGGCTTTTGAAACCTCAAAGCTCACACACCTCTGAATCTCTTAACCCTTTCAAAGGGTGCCACTCCCTGGTGACTTAGCCTTCAAATAGGCAACTGTGGGAGCCATTCTTATTCAGACCGCTACTGATATGATTATGACCAAAGTATATTATAGCTAAGTACAAAACATGTCCCAATAAAATTCATATGTCGTTTTGCATGAATAACGTATGCTACCTAAAATGTTTAGAAATAATAATGTGTTTGACTCCCACTCCCTCCCCCGCCATGATCAAAGAACAAATATTTATCTAGTCCAGATTAAAGATGCATCCTCTATGAGCAGGGTCCAGTGTCTCCGAATAAAAACACTCTCCATCCATACAATTCCCTATCCCTTAAGGTTTCCCTATGACATAGGTATTAGTAGAAAAGGATAAAGCATGTGTCCTGGAGGCCTTGCAGGGCATTGCTATCCTCCCTCACCGACGGGAAGGGTGTCGTGCTAACCTTCAGATATGTATGCTATGTTGCAAGTACAACATAAACAAGCACCATACATTGTATCAACATAAGCGAGTAGCTTTTGTTGAGCTGCTCACTGTGCCTCCTGCTGACATTTCCTCCTTTACTCTAGCTGAGAGCTAAGAATTCACAGTGCAGATTTTTGACCCGGAAGTCCTCCCGGGAACCATTGAGCTACCTGCCCTATTGCCACCTCTACCTATTTGCATCTCCTGCTGAGTCTGTACCTCCCCTGCACCTGGCCCTCATTGACCTGTCCTCTCCAGCACGTGCCCTCTGCTATCCCTCCAGACTCTCAGCTCTGCAGTGCGAGCATGAAGGTCCCCATCTGATCCACAGTAGTCTCTTCTAAAAGATCCGCTAAGTCAAGAGCCCCAACTTTAGGTAGCGCCCAAATCCATGGACCTTTAGTTCATCCATAAACGATGCCTCCAGAGGGAACGGGAACACATTCAGCCAAATGCTTCACTGTCTTCTTCTCACCACAACCTCATCACTGGCACTGCCATGGTAGGAAGGAAGGAAGCATACGTCTATGTCCCTGTCACTTCCCCCTTCAATTAGAGAAAGCCTATCCTACAGGGATGAGTTTGTTGCCATGAAGAAAACTGTGAATAGAGTTCTTCAAGCTCTGCTTTAGCAGGCTAATGGAAGGAGGGAAGGAACTGACATCTCTGGCCTGAGACAACAATAACGTCTTAAAAGCTAACACTGGGCACAATTTGATTTTCCTATCAGAAGCTGAATACTATGTAATTCTTTCTCATTAATTCTACACTGTCAGTTCCCAATACAGTCCCATGTAATGTCTATTCTTGGAAAGTAGGATAGAAGTCTTATACAATAAAAGGCAAAAGAGAAAAGTGCCTTAATAATTCTCAAACTATGCTCTAATTATACCTTGGTGTAGAGGCTATTATAAAGTGACTGTGGTTGGTATACTCTGTGGACCAGAGGCAGGACTCAGCTGTCTGAAACCATGAGTAACTACTTTACACCAGTGGCTGTTTATAGCCTAAACCAATTCTTAGAACGAAAAAAAAAGCCAACAAATTATCGCTACATAGTAGTATGACTAACACTAAAATATTGATAATTGAAATATTGTGAAAAAAATGAAACTAGAAAATTACACATTGCTGGAAGTGTAAAGCCATACAACTCGTTAAAAAACAATTTGCAGCTCCCTACAAAAATTAAACAAATGCTTGCCAGATGATGCCGCAACTCCATTCCTAGATATTTGCTCAAGAAAAATGAAACCACGTGCATACACATTCCCAGATGCTTTATGTGTGTGTGTTTTACCCATGCAGAAAGCTTGAAATAACCCACAGGTCCTTGCTTCAGCAAAGAGTGAAACAAACTGTGGGCTATCCGTAATGGGATGTACCGCCCAACACAAAACAGAGTGTGGGTGACTCAGACACACTGTGCTGAGTGAGAAGTATAGATATAAATCAGCCAGCACACTGATAATCTGCAACTATAATCAAGCCATTGTTCAGTCTTCACTAAGGTACCCTAATAGTCTATAACTTGGAGACTTTCTTAGTTAGGGTTTTATTGCTGTGAGCAGACACCATGACCAAAGCAACTCTTATAAAGGACAACATTTAATTGGGGCTGGCTTAGAGGTTCAGAGGTTCAGTCCATTATCATCAAGGCAGGAACATGGCGGCATCCAGGCAGGCATGGTGCAGGAGGAGCTTGAGAGATCTATATCTTCATCTGAAGGCTGCTAGCAGAATACTGGCTTCCAGGCAGCTAGGATAAGGGTATTGAAGCCCATTCCCATAGTGACCTACTCCAACAAGGCCACACCTACTCGAATAGGGCCACACCTTCTAATTGTACCACTCCCTGGGTTGAGCATACACAAACCCCAACAGAGACGTTTGTGCAGTCTTGCTATTCCAGAGGGCAGTTCTTTTAGATATGTGCTGTGTATCTCTAGGTCATCCTGTCCATAGGGCCTCACTCCTCCATCAAGTTAGCCACCTTCTGCATTGAGGGGAGAGTGCTTTAAAATGCCAACATAGGCATAGATAGATGAGAAAATAAAACAAAACCAGATGCAGTCATGTGCCCCACTGACAAGAGGGTAAGGGGACATAAAGGGATGTGCTGAGGGATGTGCTGACCCACGATGAGTACAGTCTAGGGAAAGGGAAGGAGGGAGGAAACAAGAAAGTCAAACTCTCTACTGTTGAACCCAAATTTATAGCTCCATGTTGCAGGGATATTTACTGAGCATGGATTGCTAGCACAGTGTCAAGCATGCTGCACAGAAGACATGACCCATTATCTTGTGTCACAGTTATAGGAGAGTCAAAAAGCTTTCTTTCTCTAGAGCAGTGGCTCTCAAATGTCTCAGTGCCATGACCCTTTAATATAGTTTGTGTTGTGGTGATCCCCAACCACAAAACTATTTTTATTGTTCCTTCATAACTGTAATTTTGCTATTGTTGTGAAGAGTAATGTAATATTTGGGTTTTCTGATGGTCCTGGTGATCCCTGAGAAAGGATCATGTGACCTCCCAAAAGGGTTGCGACCAACAGAATAAGAACTACTGCTCTAGAGGGAACCAAACTTGTAAATGCATTAGAGCTTAGAAAAGGATAATTACCTTCACATTTAATTAAAATAATTTTTCGAGTCAACTATTATCAATGTTATTTTCATTACTCTTAAGGTGGGGAGAGGAAAAAGATTATACTGGAAAATATGTAAACATTAGTTTGGGTAATCATTTAAAAATATAGTTGGCAAAGTCACCCTGTCACAAACTTTGGCTATGGAAATGAAACGGAAGCAGTGTGCAGACACGGCAGCTTTATGTGGCTGAGAAACATGGTATGAACGGTGGCAATTATGCTTCTACGTCTAGAATTGTTCTAAACCCTACATCCTCATTTGCACTGACGACTCTTGGCCTTCCCGCTGCCTGCAGTGTAAGCTCCTCCCTCTTAGTGGAACAAAGCAGCCGCATAGACTCTACTCTACTCTTCCTTGGGTACCAGCCGCATTCCTATCGCTTGTCAAAACCTCAGTCACACTCAGTCACTTTGCTCTTTCCTTTGTGTGGACGTCAATCATCCTATATAATCCAACTCAATCCTGTTTCCTGCCAGATAAATCTGGTTACTTTTCTTCTCCATGTCCAGTGCTAGCCTGGCAAGGTTACACTGTCTCACGAGTGGTAACATTCTTGCCAAGGTCTCTAAAGTACACTAGGTTTGTTTCAGTTTGGTTTGGTTTGGTTGTGTTTTCAGGAACAGAACAATATTCTAGTAATTCTGGCTTTGTTTTCTGATTTTTATTCTTCTAGCTCTTCTCTGATATCTGGAATAGCGGAATGTGATAAATTGAATTTTACTGGTCCCCAGCTGCCTTCTATTGGTAACATTCTTTTTCTCTCTCGTTTTTCCTTTCTGACTTTACTTATTTTTTTTACAGTGTGGGGTATGAGGTTGATTGAATAGGCGTTATATTTGGTGGGACTCTTCGGGCCTTGGCAAAGAAAAACAAGTCTCTCCATTTGCACAGTAGTAACAGAAGAGTTGACATCATCGATGCAAAATGGAAATGTCCTTGAAAGCCACGAAGCTTTGTTCTTCCCAGTGTAATAGGAAGGGCAGTGCTGTGTGGCGGTGTCTGCAGCTTCCCAGCAGCCTCCCTTGTACTTCAGACTTGTAGCTCCCACTTGCCTTCATCCTATCCCTATCTTACTGAAACGTTATATTTTTATTGTTGATCAAAATAATTATATATTATGCAACACCCACCCATGAAAGCCAATACTCTGGGGTCCCAGAGAGATTTAATGTTGGATCAATGATAACCCAATCTCCCAGATTCCTGCTGCCCACCTCACTCAAATCTCCCAGTCAATTCAGTTATTTCATTTAGTCACATGACCACTTCAAATCATCACTTGGCTATTGCTATCCCTCCAATAGTAGACGCTGGGCTATTTTACTTTGAGATACAATAAGCATTTAATGACCATGGACTAAATGGATTGCTTCCACTTGACCTCTGCTTTTTCTTAGAAGTTCTATGAGACGCCAGGTGGCACTTTATCACAGGTAATATCACAGAGCTAAGTTGCATTATAATATCGCTTACGATTCTTCAAATACAAAATGGGGTGGGGAAGCATTTCTGATCATAGGAATGACCCAGATAATTATAGAGAAATCCTTTCTAAACAGAAAAAAAAAGTCATGATTCTAACCATTGAGTTGATTTAACACATGCTCATGTAAGGCTAATTGTAATCAATACCCTGCGACTTACAAATATTGTTTCATGCGTTCTTCGTATCAGATCGTGATTAGATGAGGACTGTTACTAGCCGTTCGTTCCTGATGAGATCCTTCTCCATTTAGCACCTGATAGCCAAGGTACCATTCATTATTGGAGTCACAAGGCTGCCATAACCTTACACGGTCTTTCAGTCACTGTACGTATTCAGCCTGAGTCAGTAAACTTCTTATTTAAGAGTAGTCTATGGCCATACCACCCTGAACGTGCCCGATCTTGTCTGATCTTGGAAGCTAAGCAGGGTCGGGCCTGGTTAGTACTTGGATGGGAGACCGCCTGGGAATACTGGGTGCTGTAGGCTTTTTGGAAAAGAGTAGTACACAAGGTTACTATGGCAATGACAAGCACATAACACTGAGCTGAGAGCAAGTGATTCTCAACTTTTCATTTTTGAGAATGCAAATTTGCGCTTTTCATTAACCCTTTAATCATTTTTAAATTTTCAGCGCTTTGAGCTATCATTGACCTCAATGCTTGATTGGAAATGATGGTCTGCCTTTACCCACATCGCCACCTACGTTACTCTAAAAGAGGCCCCGTGTCTCACATGTGTCATTTCCCCTTTAAAGAGTTGTGAAGTACAGATATGTCTGAAAATTCTAATGATGTAAAAAGAATAGTAAGACTGAAAGGAGGGCTCAACCCTACCGGATGGGCAGTCTTCACAGAATGAAGCAGTTATTTATGTCTGGGTCTTTAACGCCTGTGTTCTCCACATCTGCAGGAGTGCATATGATACAAGCACGCTTTTGTCTCATCTGTAAAATTCTGCTGTTTTTCAGCTTAACTCAGGTTAGACAATGACGTTGTTGGGCTATTGTTAGTCCTCAGGCAAGCCAGCAGATCCCACAGGACTAGAATGGGACTTTAATAGACTGACGTAGACACACAGGCATCCAAAAGAAGAAGCATTTCCTGTTTCTACTGTAAAAGAGAAGGAAAGGCTACCGGGGTGACAAATGTAGACACGGGCTGGGCAGGAGAGTGGGAGAGGGAACCAGGAGCTAGGGATGGGTGAAGGAGACACGGCAACCGACAGCGTCATAAGCTAGGCTGTGGCTTCATAAGCTGATTTAAAAACATGATATTAAAGAGTGTGAACACAGGTACCCTGTGTGAGACCAAAACCGGACTAATACTAACCTCACAAGTTAAGGTTTCTGTCTGCAAGTAAGATACTGGAGAACAAAGCTCCCATTTGTCCTGTGAAGGTTAAAGTTTCTGTTTGTAGTTAAAGAGAAGGTTCCAGTTCGTCCCATGTTAACTCCATGCCAGTCAAGAATCCTGGCCCATAGATATACAGCCACCAAAACTAGATAAGATTGATGAAGATAGAAAATGCATGCTGAAAGGGATAGGATATAGATCTCTCCTGAGAGACACATCCAGAGCATGTCCAATCCAGAGGTCAATGCTAGCAGCAAACCACTGAACTGAGAAGAGGACCCCCTTTGGGGGAATTAGAGGAAGGACTGAAAGAGCTGAAGGGGCTTGCAACCCCATAAGAACAACAATGCCAATCAACCAGAGCTTCCAGGGACTAAACCACTACCCAAAGACTATACATGGACTGACCCAGGGCTCCAACTGCATATGTAACAGAGAATAGCCTTGTTGGGGCACCAGTGGAAGGGGAAGCCCTTGGTCTTGCCAAGATTGGACCCCCCCAATGCAGTAAGGGGGGTGGGTGGGGGGGAACACCCGTATGGTGGAGGGGGAGGGGATGGGGGGTTTATGGACAGGAAATCTGGAAAGGAAATAACATTTGAAATGTAAATAAGGAAATATATCTAATAAAAAATATAAAATTTCAAAAAAAGAATTATGTTTGTAATTAAGAATAAGTTCTTGTTTCTTAGGTCTGATACAAACTGCAAAACAGGTTCTTCAACCTAAACTGAACTTGTGGCCCCATTCTGTCCTCACCCTGTTCCTTCCCTTTCACTGTGTCTTTCTAACAGTGTGTTAACAGTCCACTCTCTGGCTCCTGATAGCACTTATCTCTCTGAGACAAGGGACGGTGAGAGAGCTGCTCTCTAAAGGCCTGACTTAGGGAAAGGCACCTAGAATGGCCATGACCTGTGCACTCCAATCTAAAGCTTGCATCCATTGACTAGTGGTGGATTTGGTCTTTCTCCTTGCATGTGTCAGGATTAACCCCTGTGTCAGTGGCCAGTGCTGATCTCAGCAGCCATGAGTTATTAAATGATATTCCTGGTGCCAGCTGTTGAATACTTCATTATGCACTGCTGGATAGGACGGCCCCAGAGGCCCCCAAGTCAGTACTAGCTATTGTCATTGCTCTTTGCCCTGGGTTAACCACAGGGACTATGTGGTAAGGATCTATTTTTGAAGATGCCATTCCTTGAAGATGCTACTTCTTGGTTGCAGAACACCAAGAAATAACATTGGGCCTGAACTAGAAGCGTCCTCCATGTTGGCTCATGCCCACAGAGGGTAACAAAGCAAGAAGAAACACAAAGGGGAAAGACACGAGAATGAGAATGGGATGGAGACTTGGTGTGGGGTGCAGTTGTTAAGGGAGGGAGAGGGCATAGAGAAGACAATGCGCAGGACGAGCAGTGTGTGCATGGTATGAGAAATGAGTTTAAGGAAATATGAAGCAATAGTACCATACGGGCCGGTCAATGATGCTCTTCTCAAACAGATGAATGGCCATTATCTTAGATGAGAATTAGACCTATTTTATGTAGCTCCAAGGAGCATGACCAGGGTCAAAAAGCAGGAATTAAAAGGAAACAAATGTTACCCACATAAAGGGAATGAAATTGAGTATAATACTCTGGCCTATAATTTTCCTCCAAGAACTTACCCATAGCCTCACTAAACCTTTTCTTCTTTATGTACAGCTATTAACCTGCTTTATTTCTTATTACCTGAATTCCCCAGAAACTAATTTAGCAATACAAAAAAAAAAAGAGAGAGAGAGAGAGAAAGAGAAAGACCTCTCAGACTCTCTAGATGATCGAAATGCCTTCCAAAGGATTATCTGTGATTAAAGGGTCTGATGAATTCTATACTGACTTTTATAATGGGTGTCCTGCTGAATAAACTCACTCGTCATCTTCTGAGGAGATATGAATCATTGTGCTTAGTGAGTACTTAACAGACTCCCCATATAAGGAATACTCTCTGCCCTTATCTCCTAGCGGGCATGATATATTTTTATTAAGAACAAAAGCCTAGACTTCCAGCTGGTCCTCCTGGGTCAGAGTACCCGGCCCCAGCACCTGAGTTTTCATGACTATTGGACCGCAGTAGAGATCCAGCATGAACATACCACATTATACTCTTCAGAAAGACCCCGTTCCAGAGACTTACAGAGAAATAAGAAACCGTGAAATGAGGGTGGAAAAAGAGAACTTCCTTAAGTAACGCATTGCATCCTAATTCTATTCTATTGTCTGTTTAGGTCACAAATGCTTTATTGTGTAGCACTAAATTGGGAAATCTTTTATTTCAAGGGCAAATGGCTCTTTAAAAAGTGGTGTGTGGAGAAGCCCCACTACTGGACTATGCACTTCAACGTGAACGCCAAAGCCCTTACGACTGAACCCAGTTGATATTGATTTCAACACAAACTCTCCTCCAGTCTGAAAAGGCTGGAGCAGCCTTCTAATGTCTTCACCTTATGTCTCCCTGTGTCCGATGAGCCCAAGAACATTGAGACTGTTGTTTGTTCTCCAGCTTCCCACGGGCTCCATTTTAAAGGACAGTTATGTTAGCAGGACAGCCCCCACGGCTCAGCTGCTTGCAAAAACCAGTTTCATGCCACTTGATGATGCTCAATCAAGGTTTGATGCAGCCTCGTGTTGTTTGGGTAGAAAAATCAGTGCTTTGTTTGAGCATGGACCATTTCTGCCCTTAGGAAATGCTTTAAACATCATAGAACCAATACTTCATAAAAAAACCTGTCTGGCAAGCACTGTTTTGTCAACACACACACACCACACACACACACACACACACACACACACCACACACACCACACACACACACCTACACACACACACCACACACTCACATACTCACTCACACACTCACACACACCACATTCACACACACACACACACACACACATACACACACACACACACACACACATACACACACACATACACACACATGTACACACACACACACACACACCACACACACACACACACACACACACACATGCACACACACCACACACATACCACACACACACACACACACACACACCACACCACACACACACACACACACCACACCACACACACATACATACATGCACACACACTCACACTCACACACACCGCACACACACTCACACACACACCACACACACACCTCTCTAAATAGCACCAGTGATCTACCTTATATCTACAAACTACAATGACGTTTGAGACACAAAAATTCTTCTACTAACAATGGCTAAATCAAAAAGACAAGTAAAAAAGCTGTGTGTTGAGCTTGAATAATAAATATTTACCAGAATGGCTTAAATATTTATACTCTTCGAGCCAGTAATTCAGAAATCTGCCATAAGAAAAAAATAACACAAAACTCTGGCAAATATTTATGCCCCCCAATTTTTTATTGCAATGTTATTTATAATGGCAAAAAATATAGGTGTAGCATAAATTTCCAGCAATGGGGGTTAAAGAAAGATACAACCATTGGGCTGGAATGTTGCTAACTAAAACATTATGGTTGCTAAATGTAATGTAGAAAGATGTTTAAGATGCAGTGTTCAATGAATAAGTCAGCAAATTGCAATCAGTACAGACAATAAAATCTCAACATGTGAAGTATAGCCACACAGAAAAGGCCTATTACACCTGGGTGATGGCTCAGTGGGTACATCGCTTGTTGCACAGTTACGAGGACCTGAGTTGGAAGACTCAGAATGAATGTAAAGCCAGACGGGTAGTATATATCTGCAACCCAGTCCCAGTCCTCTAAAACAGGAGACAGAGACATTGGAGGCCCTGGCCTGATGCGGCACAGAACGAAACAGCCGGCCTCAACGAAGGCGGAAGGAAGGGACAGAGACCATGTGCTGTCTTCTGACCTCCATGTGTGCGCCATGCCCACACCCTGACACCTCCACATCCCCATCGCCCCCATGTCCTCACACCCTTACCACCCGCACAGAGCGCCGGGGAGGGGGTGGAGGGCGGGGAAGGGCAGCTATAGCCTGACTATGCGGAAAGACACCAAAACATTGTCAATTGTTTCCCAAGAGTGAGTTACTATGTGACTGCACTTGTTTCAATTTTCCTCCATATACGTTATGTCTTGACATATTTTCTACATTTGATGTATATTGCAAGGAAGCAATAATAAACCTCCTACAAATACTTCTAGTGCCCGGGAGCCCCCGCCTCTGTGTAGCTCTGCTCTGTCCTGCATAGTCCTGAAGGCTACGTGGGGACTCACCTCTGCTCTGTGTGGGTAAATTCCCAGCACCAGATAGTAACAGGCAACGCTGTTGGAACCAAGGGAGCAAGGAACTGCGTGCGCGCACGGTATGGCTATGGTCAGTGATCTCGGAGAATAGCTGGAATTAATGAAGTACTCGCAGAGAATTCAGGGCTCGATGACAAAATCATTATCTACATTCATTAAATAAATAAATTTTTAAAAATTAAGGATGTATTGAAGATACACATAACCAAATGAGTGAAGAAGCATAGGAGGATTGTGACCAATCAGGTGAGAGAGAAGTGAAAACGGAATCTAAAATAAAGCGCGTGTGGCAAAAATATGAATGAATACATAAATGGTAAATATATAAATCTTCATTTTTCATGAAATTTTCGGTTTCTTCCCCCTCCAGTGCTTTTTGTTTTTAGTTTTATTATTTTTGGTCAGGGCTGATATTGAACCCAGGGCCATGTGCTTGCTAAGCGAGTGCTCTGCCACTGACCTAACCGCCCCCAACCCTCTCCAGACTTTTATTGAATCTCAGAGTGTAATTCTAATCACAGTTCTCCAAAATATAATTGGTATCTGTGAAAAACAGAGAAAAGACAGCTAATAGCATTGCAGACCTCCTCCTGTTAAAGGAGATTCTGATTCTGGGACAGCTGAAGTGGAGAGGAGAAATCCTCTCTCCAGGGCAGCAGTCAGCAAGCCCAGTCTCCCTCTTGGGGGTCTCTGTCTTCTTCTTACCTTCCTGAAGTCATTCAAGTCCATCCCAGCCACCCCAGGAAAACCTCGCCTGGAGCAAAGGAAGCATTGCTTGTCCTAACTTCTGCAAGTGTCATGTTGAGTTCTGGGGGATTTGAGAGCAAACTATTTCCAGAATGCTGACCTGAGCTGTGACTCTGTAACAACTGTCATCACAGCTAGAAGCCACCTGGAAGGAGGAGGGGTCATTTAAAATGTCATCACTGAACACGAACCTCCTAGGGAACAACTAGGAATAATATGCAGTTTTAAATATTAAAGAGATTAATAAACAGGGCCATCCACCCCATGGGCTACAATTCAGTGATTGGGTGTTTTTGAAATGAAGAATAATTTGTGAAAAATTTCAGCTTCATTTTTTTTTTCCGACACTACCACTTCAAAAGGAGCATTTGTTTAAAACACTCCTTGACAGCTCTCTATCTGGACATTACCACAGGAACGGAGGGATGGAAAAGCCAGGGACGAACTATTGAGTTCCACACAGAGAAGATGACTAAGCCCTCTTCTGATCAAAAGAGCAGCCTGGAAGCCTCACATGACACAAGATGAAGTCACAACTGTTAAGGGCATGACATTTGGAGAAGCGGGGGCAGGGGTCTGCTAAGGACTCTAGGCTCACAATGCCAAAACCAAAACCAACCGAATGAAAAAAAAATAAAAATAAAACCAGAAATATAGAAGAAAACACTGCCAGAGTCAAAAAACGGACATGCAAGCTGGCGTGAGTCTGCACCATGACACAAGTAGACATTTATCTGCGTTAGGATAGAGACCTGGGAATCTGGTATAAAATCGGATGAAATTTAACAACTGGAGAATATCTTTAAGGGAAGTCACTATAGCAGCTCAAGTTGAAAAGGCAACATAAGTATCCATCGAAAGGGAAAGAAGGAAGAGGCAGGAACCTGGCAGTTGGTCCCTCTTTTGTTACTCTCTGCAGTGGGAATGGGAGTGAATTAAATAGTCAAAGAAATTCATTAATGGGTATGCAAAGATTTCTATACTATAGTCAGGAAGACACTTAAAACTTAAAAAAAATCTTTTTTATAAGGGAAATATTTATCAGTTTTTTTCTTTAGATGGTTCAGAATCCCTTTCCATTTTGAAGGAGCTTACCATTGTTAAGTGCAGCTAAAATGAAATATAATGCATATAAAATATGTATATAAACCAATCCACTGGATTTCCTGAAAGTATTTTTAACAAAGCCCATCTGTATATATGAGCAATAATAGTTTTTAAATAATGCTATCAATTTTTGACTATTCCTTGGTCATAAATCTAAACATATCACTTTTTATTCTTCATAGACGTTTATATTATCTACATTTTAGAGGATGTTTTCAAGAAACCAATAATTATGTATCAACAAACAAATGGCAATCTTGACTACTGCCTGGGTCCTTTGGTGATGGCTGAAACCGTGTTTGAAATGCTTTCACAGGCCTGAGTAAATGGTGCATATACTTAGTGCTTTTTGTACGAGAGTTTCATCAATACCTCCTGTCAAGTGTGATACACCCAGTAACTGACCAGGGAGTTCCTTATAAAAAATGTCATAATGAGAGGCCAAACCTACTCCATTTTGGGACCAGACTCTTTCTTAAAGGGAGAGAAAAAGGCCTGAGAACTTGACCTACAGCTGAACCGGAGCTGCACCCACGTATCAGGAAGGACCCCAAGGCTTGTCCTGGATGGGAGTTAGCAACTTCATAGCAACAGTTAGTCAAAAATTAGTCTGATTGTTTCGGATGTCCTTTCAGACTGCACCTGGTTGTAACTATCTTGCTTCAGAGCACCCACCTGCCCAAGTACAATAGTTATTCAATTACATACTTGCCAGACTAAACTGTCCTCAGTCACTACCATTTCCTATAAAGTCTTGTCCCCACAGCTGAGGCTGCGTTCTTCCATTCTGCTGTCAGAGATGGCCCTGTGGCCCAAGCCAGAGCTTGTAATAAAGAGACCCTAGTGCTATTACATTGGAAATGGCTCCTTGATGGTCTTTTGGGGTGCAGGAACACTTCCTCGCACAACAGTAACAGGTGAAGGAAACACAGATGCCTCAATGTAACAGTCGGTTGACACAGGATTAGAGATACTGGCTACATCACTGGGCTCCACCACAGTCCTCCACAATTGCTGACTCCACCATGCTCTCTAGGCAGCACGATGTTTGTCTTTAACAAGGAAACTTTCCTATCAGCGAACTCACGTTTCCCTTCACACAGTCACACGCCAAATGTCGATCACTGAAGGGCTCAGAGAGTAGGTTAAAAGTCATGTGGGTTATGATGGCTGCCAGGATTCGATAGCTGTATCATCGATTCACCAAGCAGAATGTTGGATGGAAATCTCTTACTTTCAGGAACTCTGTTCTTTCTGCAGGATCCCACCCTACTGATAGGCTATTCCAGTGATCTTTCCGAAAGTTCAACATGGCTCTCTTAGCTCCATTCTTAAAGTTCCTTAGTACATACTTTTTTTAGCTCCTTCCTAATGTGTCATGGATGGTCTGAGATGATCTGGCCTCACCCTCCTTTTATAACCCAGTCTTAGAGAGTATCTCCCCACCCAGACTCTGTGTAAGAGTTATTTCTTGATACAGGCCTGGCCCCTCCACCCTTTTGTGGTCCCTGGGGAGGCAGTGGTCTGATCTGTAGGCTGAGAGGAGTAAATGTCATGTAGCCTGGGCATGGAATCCTTTTTTCCCTAAGAAGCTTTAGGGTTTCTATTCCTCCAGATTTAATTTCCTTACTGTTCCAGTCCATCAAGTCTATCCTGGGCTACATCAAGTTTATCCTGGGCTACATCAAGCTACTCTGGATGCCAGTCAAAAGTCCATGTTTTTTTTTTCAACCTGGCCTCATCTAGTAAAAAGCACCTAATGCTCTTTCCCCATTTGCTAATTTTAAATTTCATTTCTTGACTGCTGTTATAGAACAGAGATGAAAGATGGCACTCACTGAGATCTGCCTGGAGGATGCAATAGGAATTCACATTTTAGTTTTCTTTTAAGTTTATATCATTTAGTCAATACAGCCCTTCCCCCCTTGCCTTGGTGAAGTTCCTTGAGCCTACTCCCAAACTCCACCTATGTGCTTGGAAAGGGTATACTTGGGGTTTGGGGGGTGGGTGCTTGGTTTTGTTCTTTTTTTCTCTTTGTCTCTGCTATGTGGTTGCTTGGGTATTTTTGCTGTAAACCTAAGAGACCTAGGGAAAGAGTTGATTTGTCCAATCCTGGTTACTGCATGCTGGCTGCTCTGACAGAATGCTGAAGAACAATAGAAAAATGGCTTGAATCGAGAGCTAAAGTCAACATGCCCAGAAGATACTGAAGTGGTAGTCACAGCCATGGACCACAAATGGACAGAGGCACCGCCCCTCCAGGGGAAGGTACTTGCTATGCAGTTCTGGACTCCATCAGCACCACATGCTGAGCATGGCAGAGTGCATCCGTGACCCCAGCACCGGTGAGTCTGACCAGAAAGGCATACTACTGGCTCAGTGAGAACCCACCCCAAAGCTGAAGGGGAACTTGTACAAGAGAGATGGACAGTGGTGGCTTGGAGATCAGACAAAGTGAATCAGGGTAACGACAACATAGCATATACATGTAAGGAATCGCCATAGAACAAATGTAATAAAATAATGATAAAAGTAAGAAGGTAAGTGATACAGGCAGACACACTGTGAACCTGCACACGGGCACACATGGGCAAGTGCCCTGTACACACATGCACATAGGTGCACATACTACACAGATGCACACAGACATGTAGAGGCATGCTTACAGACACATAACATGTGAAGAAGTAGCATCTAACAGTATCATCTCTAGAGTGAGTAAATGGCTCACTAACCAGGTCTACCTATCAAGGCACTGCAGCATTGTCAACTGTACCCACAGCAGAGATGATAGCAAAGGTGACCACTACCTCCAAATGACAAATAGCAGACAGAATAAGAGAATATAAACCACATATGACCAGTTAAGAATAATTTATCTATCAAGCACCTCCAATGTACCAGACTGTGGTGGTTTGAATGGCCCTCATAGATTTTCATGTGTTTCCATGCTTGGACCATATGGAGCGGCACTCTTAGGAGGTGTGGCCTTCTTAGAGGAGGTGCAACATGGTGGGGAAGGGCTTTGAGGTCTTGTATGTTCAAGCTATGCCTGGTGTAGCTCACAGTCCCTTCTGCCTGCAAATCAGGATGTAGAACGCTCAGTTTCTTCTCCCGCACCATGTCTTCCTGCAAGCCGCCATCTCTCCTACCACGAGGATAATGGACTAAGCCTCTTAAACTGTAAGCCAGACCCAGTTAAACATTTTTCTTTATGAATTGCTGTGGTCATGCTATCTCTTCATAGCAATAGATGTCCAAACTAAGATACAGCTGTTTTTCTATGGGGCTGGAAAGACAATTTCTGTACTATGAGGCTCAGGGAATAGAAACTGATAGCACAAAAGAGAAAAAAGAATTTGGCATCCCGAGTGGAAATACGCATTTTTATCAATATATACCTTTTGAAAGTCTGTCTAAATTGCCAGACACCAGTAATTGACTTTATGCCTTAATTTGACAAAAGTTATCAAATATCTTTTAAAATGCCAGCACTGTCCTGGGATTTAAGCTGAATCTATAATTATTTAGTCGCGGTTCTAATTTACACTGTTCCTTCAGAAAAGCGACTGCACTGTGGGCTTACTTCATAATTGCCCTTGTCAGTGACTTCAATAGGCATAATCATCCTATCCTGGGGTTTCAGATACGTGACAGATATCACACTGCTCTTCCCTACTCTGCCCATAACAAACGTCACCAATGAGTTCGAGGGCTTTTTCCCCCTGAACATAAGGATGGCCTTTGAAACCTGCTAAGATTAAGTTACACTCTCTTATGATCAATCCTATAATTGACTAATGAGGCAAAACCCATTTGCCATTTTTCACAGGGCTTAGACTTCAAAACCGTCAGATGACTCCTAAGTGTGGTATTTAGGAAGAATGACTGTCTATTAGCCTCCTGCACTGCTCAGGGTAATTAATACCCATGGCAGTTCCAATGTCTCCTAAGCTTAGCACTACAAGCACCTATTTGCTTTTAACCTCACTGACCCAGAGGGCTGGGGCTCCACCCTATACAGACAAGAAAATCAGGCTTTGGTTCACTCGTTTTATTACTGTTTTAGTTTCTCAATTTATTTGCCTCTGGATGTGAACTAAGTAACTTATAAGTGGTAATATATAGCAACAAATAATACTGGAAATTTTGTATCCATGACCAGTATCTGTAAACACTGCTCAATATGTATGAAATCTCCATTGCTGTGCATGTGTAATTAAACTAATGATACTCAATAAACAATTTTTATTTATAATCCTATCACAGTTTTGATATAATACACATGGCTATTTTTCATTGTAGTTTTTCATGTGAATCCTGAAGTCTTTGGTAGATATCTTAATTAGGGTTTTACTGCTATGAACACACACCATGACCAATGCAAGTCTTATAAGGATAACATTTAATTGTGGCTGGCTTACAGGTTCAGAGGTTCAGTCCATTATCATCAAAGCAGGAACATGGCAGCATCCAGACAGGCATAGTGCAGGAGGAGCTGAGAGTTCTACATCTTCCTCTGAAGGCTGCTAGCAGAAGACTTACTTCTTTGCAGCTATGGTGAGGGTCTTATAACCCACCCCCACAGTGACACACCTACTCCAACAGGGCCACACCTTCTAACCATGCCACGCCCTTGTCTGAGTATATGCAAACTATCACAGTAGATTTTTACCAATCAACATTTGAGTCCTAAGAAAGCTGCATAGTTTCTAGGCCAAGTTAGTTTTCAGTTAGAACATGGGACCTAGTTGGTATTCTGTTTATAGAATTAACTCAACCTGTCAATCAATGACCAAGCAGACTTCTGCATAGCCCAAACAACCATTTTTCAAGTTTCTCATTGGACACCTCCAAGGTGGTACCCAACGGGAGTGGATCCCAGGGTAAGATGAGTCTCAAAGGTTTGTTGTATGAGATTCTGTTAGAAATTAATGGATATTAAGCACGCGCACACACACACACACACACACACACACACACACACACACATGCACGATATACCATGTGCGATATTCAATAAAGTAAGAAATGTTCAAGCTGGATAGAATCCTAGAGATGTGTGAAATGTACATTCTAGAATCCTGAATAACATTAGGCCCTTCTGACTTTGGTGTGGCTAGAAATCTAGCGTCAGGAATGGGACCTAGAGAGGAAAAAATTCTACTGTTTTCCAGACTTAAGCTATTGAAGAGTTGGGTGTGGCGACAGGGAGTGACTTGACACACATCGCTGGACACTGAGAATGAGCCATGGTTGGGACAGTGTGAGTGAGTGTGTGTTACAGGGAGAGAGGGCCAGCCGAAAGGTGGCAGATGGCTGCAAGATGCTCTGTGGCTATGAGCAGGAGGGGAAAACCAGCTGCTGAAACCATACTTTGTAACAGCAGGGCCTGGAGAAAGATACTTTTTAAAATTGAAAACATTGATGAATTTTTTTGTTGTTGTTGCAGTGAAAAAAAAAATCTTGTAGAGACTCCAATATTAAGAGGTCCCATGAAATAAAATACATTTCCAACCACCTAGCGTAAAAGACTAGCAGGAGGAAAATACATCAATTTAAAAACAAAATTTAGTCGGTTTCCACACTGCATCATGATAGCAATTTATTGTAGACTCTGAAAATCAGTTCAGAAAAGAAACTATTCCCAGAGAAATAAAGTAAATCTCACATATGCTTGTAAACATTCAAGTTCTCGATAAAATATGTGCATAATTTAAAAGTTATGTTTTATTTGTTTTCAAAGAATCTTTTCCCAAATTGACATTTGTGCCAAATTGTGAGTCTACAATATACAGCCATAGCACTGCCATTAGTATGAGGACAAAAAATAGATAGAAGACCATTTTGCCATAGCATGACACCCCCATTAATAACCAGAAAGCAGCATGTAGATTACAGACACGTGAGTCCACAGTCCTTACAACTGGAAACTGACCCCACACGAGAGAGGCTTTAGGGCACAGTTTCTGTCTGTACAACATGCACTGTTTGTAACTTTATGTATCTTAATGTGTGAATTATTTACGTTAAATCTTGTTATAGGAACTGTAGATACAAGCATATAATATAGAGTTATAAGTGTCAGTCAACCGTCTGTGCTAGAATTTTATACATCATTGTCCAGATACCTCTGGAAATGGGGGAGTGGGCAGATCGTGACCATGTATCGTTTGTACCTATAGCCATCTTCAGTATTCAGAGATGTGACCTTAAAGGTTTGAAGGCTGATATTCAGAATAAATAATTACAAGTAATAATCGGGGCTAAAGGCAAAAATCAATACAGTGGCTCCTAAGATTAAGGAAACCAATATGAATCTTAGAAAGTAAATCACCTTTGCATCCCATCAGGGCGTCATCACTCAAAACCACACACGCTTAAGAAATAAAACTGTGTAGGATGCAATGATGGAGCGTCCTGTGAAGTAGATCACAAGACGTCGACAGATTCGCAGGGGCAAACCATCCCCAGTGTTTATGGAAGTGTGTTCCTATCCTTATAGAGGGATGGTCCAGTGGGAGAGGTAAGCACATAATTTTAGTTTACCATTTGTATATTCCTTTCTTGTTAAAACGAAGTTTTGGTATATAACCAGACTAACCTTTACCCCACTAAACAGGCCCGGTTATCCCTAATGCACATGCTGCGCATGCGCTCCATACAGCCAACGCTACCCGGAAGGTCAAGTCCTCCCGACTCACCCTCCCAATGGCAGGTGTGTACCAACACGTCCCACAGAGATCAGCAAAGTGAAATAGCAATAGTACTTTCCCTCTACTCCAGCGTGTCCGCATCTTCCTTCCATTCACGAAAAATCTGATCTCTTTGCATACGATCCACAAGTAAGAAGAAGATGTCCTCGAGCTTGAAACCCCGAGCCTCAGAGGAAGTCCGAAGGAGATAGAAACCCAGTGAATTAGCTACGCTCTTTGTTATTTTTTTTATGGAGTTTGTTCTTCGGCAATTTTGTGCATGTTTACGGTGCGTTGTGATTTCTGACTTCCCTTCCTCCTCTCTTACACCTTCTTCCTGTGCCTGTTACCCACTCCTCCATAAAGTCCCTCCCCACACTTATCTCCTTTAGGTGGTTTTTGTGATCCACTGAGTTAAACCGGACCCACCTCTGTGACCATGGGTCACCCATTGCAATATGTGCTGTCTTCAGTAAGTACAAAATTGAAGACAATCTGCCTGCCCTTTAGAACAAAGGTTCTCAACCTTCCTCATGCTATGATCCTTTAACACAGTTCCTCATGACGTGATGATCACAAACCATTAAATACTTTTCATTACTATTTCACAATGGTAATTTCTCTACTGTTAAGAATCCTAACGTAAATATCTAATATGCAGGGTATCCCAAAAGGGGTCCCAACCCACAGATTGAGAACCACTGCTCTAGAATCCACCTGTCACTCATAGATCCAAATAAACATTCTCCCTGGCCCTAGGAGGGTTAGTGAGTAGGCAGAAATCGAGGAACGGCTGAGGTTGGAAAAGAGAGGTTTACAAAGCCTGCCATGAGGTTATCAGACCCAATGCTGGAAAAATTAATCACAGAGGCCTCCGACAGAGCTTCAGGTAAATCATCTGAATCTACAACCAGCCTAGTAGTGACATTAAGAACTGTATGTCCTGGTCAGGGTGACAGTTGTTGACTGTAAAATTCTAGACAGTTATATTTCATATAAATTTCTATGAATTGTAGTCCCTGGGCAGTGCCACTGTATGGGACAGTATTGGAGGCTCTGTGTAGCGAACACGGTTCTTGGTCCTTGCTAGCACCTGACTGAGCATCTCTCATACAGTCCCCACGCTGGGAGTCATGGTATCTGTGCATTCATGGCATCCGATGAACGGCTGTTGGCAGCAGCCTGGCACATTTTACCCACTGACCGCCCAGCAGGCTGAGATTTTACCTCACCTCCCACCCAACATGCAAAGACAAAAGTACAGTCACAGAATTCTCCAGCGCTCTTTAAAAAGAAAAAGACAGAAGAAACGTGTGGATTAAAGCTTCATCCTAGAGGGTCATAAGATGCCAGATGAAGTTGCAAGAAAAATTACGGTATATTTAAGAAAAACATTTAGGAGTTGTCTGAGCTGAATTTCAATCAAGATAAAACTTTTCACCTTGCCCACATTGTACTACAGAATTTACTGAGTACATCCTTTTCATGTGACAATTACACATCTAAATGCTTTAGAAAAGACTCATGGAGACGAGTACGCTATTAAATATGAGAATGCAACTTGTAAGAACAACAGCTCTGGAGTCCGGCTCTCTGGTAGCAGTGCCTGTTGTTCCTCATGAGTCCGAAAGCCTGAGCAAGCATCTGGTCTTCTGTTTGTCAGTTTCCTCATCTGTGAAATATAATGACACTGAGAAATAAAAAGACAAACCAGCTTCTAGAGATGAACAGAGGTAGATGTGAGGCAAAAATCTCAAGAGGATAAACAGCGTGGACCACAGTTCTAGGGAGTTGATATTCACCACATTCCAAAGCCGGGTCTCTCCCAGGGTTCTACCATGAGGCACAGCCTTGGGAGTCTCATGGCCGTGAATATGTTTCCCACCACATTTCATAAACATTGTTTTGTGAACATGAACACAAGAAATTGTGTATGCAAAAAATAAATCAGAATCACAAAGAAATATAGCTGAAAGGAGATCATCAGCATCTGTGAGGGAACTTCATGAGACACAGACGAATTTAGGTCACTCAAATCAACAGGAGAAGAAGCCCTTGGTCCTGTGAAGGCTCATTTCCCCAGTGTAGAGAAATACCAGGATGTTGAGGTGGGAGAGGGTGGCTGGGAGGGGGAGCATCCTCACAGAAGCAGGGAGAGGGGGCATGGGAGACGAGGGAAACTGAGAAAGGGGATAACACTTGAAATGTAAATACATAAAATATTCAATAAAAATAACAAAGTAATTTGAGGAAAAGGGGGAAGACGAAAAAGAAAGCATGACATGATAGGAAGCATAAGCCTATGGATTCAATGCTCTCTAATATCATGCACATACACACTCACACACCACAGTCACCCACCCACACGTACACTCATGCACACACATACTCACTCAACACATGCATGCACACACACTCATACATTCACTCACATGCCTATGTGCACATGCACACATGTACACACACATTCATATACACATTCACACATGTATACACACATGCACATACATGCAAACATTCATACACACTCATTCACATAAATGTATGCACACACATTTATATACACACATACACATGCATACTTACACATTCATACACACACATGTACACACATGCATTCATATACACTCATTCATATAAATGTATGCACACATATGCACACACATTTATACACACAAACACTCACATACATGTACACATGCATGTGCACACGCACACAAATACAAACACACACACACACACACACACACGCATGAGGTAAGGGAGGGTGGCTCAGATAAACAAGCACCAGCTTCATAAGTAAGCAGACAAGTGATAAACTTTGCATTGGTTCATAAAACCCAGTAGAAGAGTTTCATCACTTTTAGCAAACCTGGAGGATCCCGTCCACCATCAAATCACTTACACAACAAAGAAGAATAAGGTGCTGGTGTTCTTCAAATAGAACATTACAAAGTCACAGTAGAAGAACTACATAGAGGCAAAAGTACCAAAAACCATGAAACTAGGAAACACTGTTGAAATAAGTTAAAGACATGCTAAGTAATGGGATTCAGTGTTCACTTCAATTCAATTTCCAATGATGGAAATCCAAGGAAAAGTATTACAAATCCTTGAGAAGAAGCTGATAAACTGATTCTAAATTTCATGTGCAAATTCAGGCATGTAAAATGGTGAGGGCAATTCTGAGATGAAGATGATGCTGGAGGACTTAGTTTTGGTGTTCATAGACCTGGCTGTAAGAGACGGTAGCAAGGGCCAGGGAGGTCATCGGGGGTGAAGGCACTTGGTGCCAGGTCTCACCGCCTGCCTTTGATTCCCTAAAGCTGTGTGGTGAAAGGAGAGAACTGGTCCCCATAGTTCTCCTCTGACCACCACAAGCATACTGTAGCACATGTGAAAACACACATAAACCTATACAAACACACATACATATATGTACACACATGTGAAAACACATATACACATACAAATACATACATGCACAAACATGTGAAACACACATTTACACATACATGCACGCATATGTGAAAACATACACATGCATACAAATGCACATAAACATAAACAAACACACATACATATATGTAAACACATGTGAAAACACATATATACATACAAACACATACATGCGCACACATGTGAAAACATACATATACACATATATGCACACACATGGAAAGACACACATATATGTACACACAGATAGTCATACATACATACATACATACATACATACACACACACAGAAATAATTCTTTAAAAGATAATAACAAAAAGAGGAAAACTAAAACCTTGTACTTTGGCTCATGCCTGAAGAAAACAAACTTTAATGTACCATAAATATAAATTTAACCTCCAGAATTACACAACTTCTATAAGAAACATAGTTATGACTTTTAAATGATATTTGAAACCTGACACAAATAATATAATATATAATTTTTAATGTATAAACTGCTTCTAATTGCAGTTTGTAAAATGGAATTAAAATATCTGTTCTTTCAAATACAGTCTGGAAAAAGAAAGAATGGAAAACCACAACTGGAAAAGGCATTGCCTGTTCACCAAAGACATTGAAGACAAGTCTATCATATGTAAAGAACTCTTAGAACACAATAATTATGAAAATCATCTGAAAATGGAGGGACAGTTCAACCATGGGGTGATTCACTAAGAGTTACAACAACAAGCACAAGAGAGAATGTGAAAATTTGTTATACATCGAGAAATGTGAATTTGAAACAAAAAGCACTAAACTCTTATTAAAAGAAAATTTAAAAACTGGCTAGAGTTGACAAGCTATTACTCAGCAGGAGTCCTCATATGTTACTGCTGAGGATGGGAGTGGTACAACCATCTCAAAAATGATTTGGTGATGTCTTAATAAACTAAATATGCACTCACCATGTGAGTTCCTCCTCACTCTGTTTTGGGATCTCCAAACTGGAGCCAACACATTTCTCTCAGCAAGCCCATGAGAAAGCAGCTGCACTCTGCCCATACGATAGACTAATATTCAGAAGAATGCATACACAGTTACAGTCCCACATGGTGGCTTAGGGAGGGAGGGAAGGCCCAAAAGAACTCTGATTTTCTTCATCCTCATGACAGAAAAGCTCAGTCATGTCTACAGACATGACAACTGTGAAGGAGACACATCACATACTCATCCTGAATCACCTAGGTGCTTGGATAGCAATAGAACAGAATGATGATAGCAAGCCTTCAAGAAGCAAAAAAGGATTATCCTCGCCTCTTACATCAGCCCCCTGGAAATGAAGCACACGCTGGTGGATCTGTCCTGTTTCTCATCTGACTGTTATACGGGCATCCACGACAGCAATTTACACATCATTTTGAGCATGTGGCCACAAAAGGACCAGGAAACATTGTTTTTATTCTCAGGTGCTCCAAAGATGAAGGGTGGAAGAGGGAGATACATTTAATGTATCCAAAGGGAGGACTAGGCTATAGGACAACCAGGAGGCCCTTATTTAAAATAAGTACATAATGTGGAGAGAAACACAAAATACCACAACAGACGCCTACGTATGGGAAATAGAAATGGTGACGGAGGAAGAATTATTTCTAATACAGCTTTTAAACATATTCTTGAAAGTGATCATGCTCACAGGCCATTTCCAAGAGGAAACAAAGCAGTAACATTTTGATACTTGATTGTAGCGCTGCCAGGGAGAGCCCTTCGCTTAGGTTAGTCTGGAGAGATGGGTCCAGCACTGAGGCTTTGTGCTTCCAGGCAGAATCACTATTTTCAAAAACTTAGCATTGCTTATGCGACCTGTATTTGACATTCTAACTGCTGCAGCTCTTGCGGGGATGTTTGGGAAATGGTGGCTGGCCAGTCTGCTATTAGAAATGGGGATATGATATTAATTATTGGTGTTGACAAGCTATCACACAGCTGTGGAAATACAAGTCAATCTGATCTATTTCTCGTTCATGCATAATGTAAGGCAGATCCTCTCCCCTTTAGACGCCAGGGCAAGTCTGCATCCACTTGGCATCTTTTGAAACATTTATTCACATAGCATTAATGTAAACTGCTTTGCCCAGAGAAAGATGACGTGTAGTTATCCCTCACAGATGTGTCATTCGGAGGTGTTTTCCTTCGTCATGTAGTGTCTTTGCATCCAGTTCTAAAAGCTTCTGAAATGTTAGCAGGCCTCCATTACCAGATCAAATAGCTCTTACTTGCAATTGTATAATGGTGCCAGGAGAAGAGAGGAATAGAAGTTCTTCGTGCCTGTACTTTGTCTCTTGGTATATTTTACTTAAGATCAGGGCATGGTGCGTGTTTAAGAAAACCTATTAGGCTGGTGCTCAAACCACAGGAAAAGCCGTGTCAGGGTCAAGCTGGGTCATTTAAATAAAAAGAAGGATCACAAAAAAATGTGAAAAATGTTCTTTACAGACCTGTGACTCACAATTCATGATAATAATTGTATAGTCTTTGCGATAATACTGCTACCTGTCTTACAGAATATAGCAGAGACTCTCATAACAAACCGATGTGACCAGCGTCTCTGTAATGGATCACACACCGCTATCTGTAAAATGAGTCCTCATCATGAAATAGCTCTGTAATTTGAAACAAGAAACAGGATCTCCGTGGCGCTCAGCTTTCTCACTTTTAAGGATAGCAATTTGTACAAATCCTAAATGTATGGTTTAAGTAAACGCCAAGTGCTGGGTGAGGGGTAGTTAAGAAATATTCTTTGGGGTTATAAGCAGATATCTCTTGGTCAGTTCTTTTTAGAGAAGAAAGAAGTGACAGTTAATCCAATGTTTATACAAATGATAAACATTATAGAATTATTGGCAGCTTGGTTTAATTGGTCATTACTAGAATGTTCTACAGATGAGCATTGTGATGACTATTATGGATTAGCTTGGGTCTTGAACTTTCTATAGTTGGCAACATACAACTCCAATTGACAAACTCGTGAACTGGCATGCAATTTCCTGTGTAGTAACTTGATACAGGCACACACTATGTTTTTATCTGTTTGAAAACTCTTGGACAAGTCTAGTAGTGCACATCTATAATCCCAGGGCTAAAAGGTCTGGGTCAGGAGGATCGCTCATGCCCCATAACTGTCCTGGGCTACATACAGTAAGACACTAAGTCTGAAATCAATCAATCAATCAAACAATCAAACAAACAAACAAAAATGGCGTTTTAAAGCATGGATTACCATTTCAATTGTGTAATGCTTTTAAGCCCCTTTCCCCCCACAAACTACAGCAGAGCAAAAGAGGCATCATCACAAGAACTGTTTACCAAATCCCGCTGAGAAGTACCATACTGATCATTTAGATAGTTTAGCGTCTTGGTGGTAAAGCAAGATCTACAGTGATTAAGTGACAGCAAGAAAAGTTTATAACAAACAGTTGGTTCCGCAAGAGTACACTCAGGGTCAGAATCCCAGATCCACCCTCGGGGGAGGAGGCATGAGCATCATGAGTCCTACACATTTGTTAGGTCTTGTCATTCCTCATCGTGGTGTTCTGTATGTGCTTGGCCCAGGGGATGGCATTATTTGGAGGTGTGGCCTTGTTGGAGTTGGCATACCCTTGTTGAAGCAGGTGTAGCACTGTGGGCCTGGGCTTTAATACCCTAGTCCTAGCTGCCTGGAAGTGAGTCTTCCACTAGAAGCCTTTAAATGAAGATGTAGAACTCTCAGCTCCTCCTGCACCATGCCTGCCTGGATGTTGCCATGCTCCTCCTGCCTTGATGACAATGGACTGAACCTCTGAACCTGTAAGGACTGAACCTCTGAACCTGTAAGCCAGCCCCAATTAAATGTTGTCCTTATAAGAGTTGCCTTAGTCATGGTGTCTGTTCGCAGCCATAAAACCCTAACTAAGATACTCATTAAACAAATTTGGTTTGATTTGGTTTGGTTTGGTTACCATTGACCTTATTTGGAGGACTTTAGATGAGAAAGACACATTTCCTCCCACCAAAGAATCCAGTTCCTACTGGCTGAGGCTACACTGTCAGACTCTTAAGCAGATTGACGGTTAATGGTAGAACCTGAGAGGAAGAACACTAGACAGCAGTTTGGCGAGAGAAATCTTTAGAGACAACATAGTGCCTGAACTGAGTCTGATGGAGGAGGAGTTAGCTGAGCGGAATGAACCCGAGCTTTGCAGACGGGCAATGTGAGGAGCCTGCCTCTGGATAAGAGGCTAATGAGCCGCTGGAAAACCCTACCCTTGTAGCAGTCACCGGAGAGCCTTAGGACATGATCCGATTTCACTGCGGCTTGCTAGACTGCATCTTAAAACTGCGAACCTGAGCCGCTGAACGAAATGACCGGTGCCACGTGTAATTCAACCTTTGTGAATCAAAATGGTCAGGCGGCATATTTCAAAAGCTGCATCAGCAACCGGCAACAACCGGTACAGGCTGGGAGATAGGAAGAGTTGGTTCCTGGAGAAGCGAGCTTGGCCGGCATTCCGGAAAGAAAAGTATACGAAGGAAATCATTCGCAGAACCTAGCAGCTCTGTGCTTAGTGCCCAGAGATGAATAGCCCATGGAAGTGGAACCCAGAGTGAAACGGCTAAGTGGGAAAGGGCTTGGAAATCTTCACCCCCTAAAAATCCAAAAATACATCCACTGCTATTGCCTAATTTGAAAGACTATTGCTTTCCTTAATGTGAGATTCATACAAAGTAGAGATCTAGTTTTTTCTTATTCTTTAGTATTTCCAGTTACCCAGGGTTCAGCACACTGTATATTGTTTCTTATTCAGTGTACATTTAGAAATGGAGCCATCTGTGTTCTTAAAAAGAACAAATGAATACAGGCATTTGAATTAATATTTATCCAGCATGAACATTTGTTACATAGAGAATCATAGTATTAGAATGAAAAAGGAGACTTTCCCTCACATTTCAAAGAAATCAGCACTGCCACTTACAGATTTCTGTCACAAAACCGCAAGTGTGCTGACGTGTGACAGTCCCAACTCTCCATGAATATTGGCAGATTCCTTCCTCACCGACAGATCGAACTCATTAAAATGGAGATCTGCTTTTAGACAATCAAATCAGTGATGGGCTCGAGCAGTCACCTTGTCATGTTTTATAATGTGTCATGTTACCTTGACAAAATTGTCTTCAATATGCAAGCACACACCATTCACCAACCACGTAAGGAGAAACACTGCCACGGTTTCTAACACAGCTGTAAATTTATCCCCCAAATATAATTTCCATATCAATAGCCCAGAGCATTGTGAAAATAATTTATATGCACATTGGTCTGAGCTGAAGAACAGGTTATAAATGAGATTATTAGAGAAAGGCTAGGCATATGGTGAAAAGTCATCCTTTGAGCAAGGTCCTGCCTACATGTTGGGGACAAAGGGAGGTTGAATGTCTAGCTGGACAGTCTACAGGGCTCAGAGTTTATAGTCCGTGGAGTTCTACAAGCCAACTTTGGGCACCAGGAGTCTCTACAAACAAAATTGTTAATGATAGAAATCATCTGCACAATCAGAAAAAAAAGTGTGTTGACTGCATCAAAATCAGGAAAAATATCTCCATTCATGGAACTTGTGAGTTTTCAGTTCTCTCAGATCCTTGGGTCCTGACTCCATGAATGGGTGTTTAAACATGATCACGGTGGGCGTCTCTTTCCTTTCTAAGGCCTCCCAGCATCTCACGTGCTCTTTCTAGTTTGTAAGTGGTCCCTACAATCATTAGCGGTGTCAGTGAAACATTTCTCATTTCCCAGAGAACAGAGAACCACCTCAGGAAGAGTCAGATGTTGGCAGGAGCCCAGCTTGCTCAAGGAAGGGCTTTCAGCTGTCATTCACTCTGGTAGAACCTAACATTGACTCATGGGTGTCTCTGTTAACTCAGTCACAGAGAAAAAGCATTGTTTGGGGGTTTTATTACCTTTCCCAGGCTATTTGAGAGTTATGCCAAAGGCCCATGGTATATCCAGCTGTGTTTTTTTTCCAAAACATGACTTCCGTGTCTTTGAACTGTGACAGGCCTTCTGAGAACTGAGTTGGGCCTAGATGCTCTTGGTTCTCACTGGAAGTATTTGCGATTGGGACTCTTACCCAAGCATTAAAATGCAGTCCCCACTTTTTTTAAAATTTTATTCTTCTTGGATATTTTATGCATTTACATTTCAAATACCCTTCCCCCCCTTTCAATACCCCCTTCCCCTTCTTCTATGAGGATGTTCCCACTCCTACCCACCCACTCCCACCTCAATGCCCTGGCATTCCCCTACATTGGGGAAACTAGCCTTCACAGGACCAAGGGCTTTCCCCCCTATTGATGCTGGACAAGGCCATCTTCTGCTGGAGTGGCTGGAGACATGGGTCCCTCCATGTGTACTCTTTGGTTGGTGGTTTAGTCCCTGGGAGCTCTGGGGGATCTGATTGGTTGATATTGTTGTTCTTCCTATGGGGTTGCAAACCCCTTCAGCTCCTTCAGTCCTTTCTCTAACTCCTCCATTGGGGTCCCCTTGTTCAGACCAATGGTTAGCTGCACGAATCCTCATCTGATCAGTCAGGCTCTGGCAGAGCCTCTCAGGAGACATCCATATCTGGCTCCAGTCAGCCCCACTTTTATCTCCTCCTTACTTCACAGGGCCATCTCCCATCTACAGCGCATGCACAGAACCAGTCCTCAGCCATTCCCCGTTCTCCCAACATGGTCCGCATGTATTTATAATGAGAGTCGTTGCTGGAACTCAGACGCAGACAGAGCAACTAAAACTCTGCCTTGAGAAAGTAGTTTCTAATCAGGTCCGGACGCTATCAGGCTAGGAAATCCCAAGAGACAGAAAACACAGTGAGGAAGCTCAGTGTCTAAACCACATTTACAGCTGGTCCTGGATCTAGGAGGGGGAAGCCATGTCTGCTACACTCATGGGTAAGGAAAAACTTCTACTCCTGAGACGCCAAGGCAGCTGCAGTCCAGCGGGCAAAAGGAGCTTTGAGCAGAGAGAGCCGAAATTTGAAAAAAAAAAGCCCCTTCAAGTCTTTACCCAAATGTTGATCAGAGCCCAAATGGGACAAAGCAACTCAAGACAATAAGAAATGCCTCAAAGGGTTACAGAGGGGATGCTTATGTGGCCACCAATTAGACTATCAAAGTCCAGAATCCGAAAGACATTACTAATCACCATCAGATCTTTTGAGTTTTGCCCTGGACTGTGTGATCATAGTTCCAGCTAGCAATGATCAAGAACAAGCCTCAAAATGACTCGTGCCCAGTCCATTTGTCATAACAAATTCGGCAACAGCTTTAGAAATACTAACAAGTATATCACCTAATACAGTAAAAATCAGAGTAACCTAGAAACTTTTTTTTTAATTTAGAAATAGCAGAATATGGTGCATATTCCTTTAAGCCAAAGAAAACAGAAGAAGGTAGATCTCAGTGAGTTCAAGGCCAGCTTAGTTTACATAGAGAGTTTCAAGCCAGCCATGGATGGTTGGATGGATGGATGATGGATGGATGGATTGGGTGAATGGATGTATGGATGATGGATGGATGGATGGATGGATGGATGGACGGATGGATGAATGGATAGATGGATAATGCATGGGTGGGTGGGTGGATGGAAGGATAGATGGATAGATAGTAAGATAAATGAATGAATAAACAAAGAAGCCCACTTCACTCACAATGACCAGGGGGACAGTTAATCACTTGACCTAGAAGTTACTTATTTGATAGAATTGGTAGAAAAAGACATTAAAATTTAAAAAAAAAAATTTTTTGCTGTGAGCACACTCCATATGTTCTAAAGATAATAAAAGAATTGACATGCAAACTAGAGATATGAGTGATTTGAAAGTGTACTTGGACTGTTAGTAACTAAACACTGCATAGTGTGTCAGAAATCAGAACTATTATAACTATGACATATCCACAAAACAAAACAGTCGGTGATCTCAAAAGACATTAAGGTTAAGTTCATAATTTTTCCGTGATAAGAAATAATTTTCTGAAAAGTGTAGACACTGTGGGAACATGCCTACCCCATTGGCAGCCACACAAAAACAAACACATGTATCACGCATGATACTTAATAATGGCAAAGGTGACTGTTAATGACCGACGCATTTACTACACATACACTGCTCTTCATAAGTATCTTTAGAGTATATTCCTGTAATCTACATAAAATGCTCAGTGTAAGGTGGACCTTGTTCTATCAGCACAAGCCATGTGTAACTCGTGCTCGCCAAGTCTCTTCAACGTCAAGATGCTATTTTGAGCAGCTGACCTTATCTCCTAGGTGTACGTGAGGGCACTCTGATGTCCACATGAAGCAACACTAATACCCCTCATTAAGGGATATGTGACTACAGCAGGATTTCACTCCTGTGATTTTTTTTTAACTTTCAGTGTTTCAAAGCCAGTGAAAGAGAAGCAAACTCATTATCCTGGAATCCTAGTCTTCCTTGTTTTATGACAGATTGGCAAATTAAGCATCTGTTGGCAGCCATGAAAACTTTCAGCCTGAGAACCCATGGTGCCTGTGAGGCTCATATTTATTCAAGATGAGTCGAGTGAAACACTCTGGCAGATGCTTTACAGACTGAACGTACACAAGTGAGTGCCTCCCTTCTTAGCCACAGTCTAGTACAAAGCCAGCCGTGTATTATTTACCAGCCTCCACTTGTAATTTTATACAAAGAAAATGATACGCATAACCATAAGTTATGCAACTAAAAATTATTAGGCAAAGTTATTAAATGTCATTATAAGAAAGACAAAATTAACATTAATCTCTCCGGTAAGGATGATGGTATAAGAAAAAAGATTACTTTTGATCAGACACTGATGTGTGCAGACTTGGAGTGATAGGCACAACACATCAGTTTAATTTATGAATTTGAATATAGTTACATATACTTTATGTGATATTTATAATTGTATTTCCTTTAAAAGCTTCTTAGCGCCTTTTCACTATAAGAACCTCAATTTGGAGGTGACTGGATAGTTTTAAATATAGGAAAACATAGAATACAAATAATTAATTTGCGCAGCATCTCACAGTGTGAGCACTGGGCCATGCGTGCTTCTTCAACTCCTCACAAATCCTAACAACTGCATAGAAAGAATTTTACTAACAAAGAGAAACACAAATGAGTAAAAAAATCATCTTCTCCTCGAAGAGTTGATGTTCAAGTAAATAAATTAAGGTAAATATGAATTCAATCTCACAGACTTTTATGTATTAGTATTTTTATCCCCCTTGATAACATCTCCAAAAACTGTGTTATATTGACTCTGCTGGTTAATCATAGATAAAACTTAACTTCTTTTTTAAAAGCAAAGCCTTGATTAATGCTTACATGTTAATAAAAGAGGTTTTATTCCAAAGCTTTATGGGAATAAAGCTAGCCATTAAACATTGTGCATTTCTGTTTTAGTCCATTCGATCTGCTGCAGCAAAATACAGTAAGTCGGAAGATGTAGGCTATCAAACCCAACAATAAGACCCCACAGACCAGAGGTGACATTTTCTGGTTCATATGAAACTTTCCACCCAGTCCTGGATGCAAAACCACCCTCTGGAAGCCTATCTCCAAATGACTAGTTCCTGATCGCCTCATGTGCCTTACCTTCTCCAGCGGTCAACTTGATAACAAGGTTCTGATAGATTAAGGAGGGATTGCCTACATCCCATTTAACAACATGATGGACTGATGTCTGCAGAGCTATTTCTACACAGTCCCCAAGTAACACGCTCAACACTTGAAATAGTTAACAGAGCGTGTGTGCGTTGTTGTGTGTGTGCATGTGTGCATTTGTGTGTGTGTGCATGTGTGTGTGCATGTGTGTATGTGTGTATGTGTGTGTATGTGTGTGTTCGTGTATGTGTGTGTGTGTTTGTGTATGTGTCTATGTGTGTGTGTGTGCATGTATGTGTGTGTGTGTGTGTGTGTGTGTGTGTGTGTGTGTGTGGTATTTAGCATTAATCTCTTAGTAGGATATAAACAAATGGTCTATCTTAGATTTCAGGCATTGTTCATCTTGCACAAATAAAAATGTTTCAGTGTCTCCCAAGTCTCTCTTCACCTTGACCCCTACAACCACTTTATTACTCTCTGTGTCCAAGAGTTCAATATTTTTACTTGTTGTTCATTTTAGTTCCCTACACAAATAAAACCACATAGTATCTGATTTTCAATGTCTAGTTTATGTCATCAATTTCTTTCAAAATGAGAAGATTTACCTATTGTTAAGGCTAAATAGTAGTAAGCTAGGTGAATAGAAAGACAGACAACATAGATGATTAGATAGATAGATAGATAGATAGATAGATAGATAGATAGATAGAGATAGACAGACAGATAGATAGATAGGTAATAGATGATGGATGGATGGATATAAGTAGACGGATGGATAAGTGAGTGGGTGGATGGATGGATGGATAGATAGATAGACAGACAGACAGAAGATAGATGATAAATAGATGATAGATAGATAGATAGATAGATAGATAGATAGATAGATAGATAGATAGATGCCAGATAGAATATACTTCTTCTCATTCATTCCTTGACAGACACTTGGATTGTCTTAAACCATGGATATTGTTGAATAATGCATAGTAAACAGAGAGTGCAGATATCTTAGAAATGCTGTTTTCATTTCTTTTGGATATATTCTCATATGTGACATTGCTGGACCATACAGCAGTTCTGTTTTTAATTTTAAAAGATTCTCCATACTGTGTTGCCATGATGCTATACCAAGTTATGCTTCCATTAATCACATACGATTGCCTTCTTAGACTTTGTTTGTTCATATAACTGGGAATTGGGGTCAGAGTGCACATGCTTATGCAAATGATCTGCCTCCGAGCTGCAACCACAACCCTCACGTGCATATTTTATCAGGTTTTTTTTTCTTCTCCTTAATAAGAAGCTTCCTAACAGGTGGCCATCTTATGGTGGTGGTGATTTTACGTGGCTGTAATACAATACTTAAGTAAACCATGAGCTACTTTTATCTACGGTCATACAGTAAAATGATTGCCTCAGATAGGCAAATGAATCTATCAGTTTCCAAAGGGGTGTGTGTGTGTGTGTGTGTGTGTGTGTGTGTGTGTGTGTGTGTGTGTGTGTGTGTGTATGCGCGCAAACATGCTAAGAACAGATAAAACTCTTTTAGTAAAATATCAGTATATGAAGTCATTAACTGCAGCTCTCGCCCTCCACATCCAGTCCAGACTCACTATGATGTCATTAACTGCAGCTCTCGCCCTCCGCATCCAGACTCACTATGATGTCATTAACTGCAGCTCTCGCCTTCCGCATCCAGACTCACTATGATGTCATTAACTGCAGCTCTTGCCCTCCGCATCCAGACTCACTATGATGTCATTAACTGCAGCTCTCGCCCTCCGCATCCAGACTCACTATGATGTCATTAACTGCAGCTCTCGCCCTCCGCATCCAGACTCACTATGATGTCATTAACTGCAGCTCTCGCCTTCCGCATCCAGACTGGCAATGATGTCATTCACTCCAGCTCTCACCCTCCGCATCCAGACTCACTCCTAGTGATCACGACTCGTGCTTCTCTAATAAGCTGCGATGCTGGGTGTCGTTTTATGTTCTAACTGATCACCTGTATGGGTTCTTTGAACTATTGTCTATTCTGGTTTTGAACATTGTTTAATTGGATGGTTTGAAGCTTTCGTTATAGTGTGTACAGTTTAGGCACTAACCTCTAATATGTTTTAAAAGCCTATTTTTTTGTTATTCTGGAGTTTTTCTTTGATTTAATTGAAGGCTTCCTTGACTATACAGAAGATTTCAGTGTGATATCATCCCACCTATTCATCTTTTGTGACTGAGAAACAAGCATTCATTGTCAAGGACTTTTCCCCATACCCTCTCGCCCTAAGATTTATGTCTCATTTGTAAATCTTTACCGGGTTTGATTTGTGTTGAAAACGGGCTTACGTTCATGGATGTGTAGGTTCAAGCTCATCGGTTTGTACTCAGACAACTGGTTGTCTCAGCCTCTGTTACTAATGAGATAAAAAGGATTATCTCCACTTAGGATCCTCATTATCTCTGAGACAGCCTTCCAACAGCTCCTCTTTCTTTTCTGATTTTCTTTATCGGAAACTCGACCTTGTCTTAACGCGTTCATCTGAGACCTCATTCCTTCTATCTCTCACCCTAACAGCTAAGGTGTTTGGCTCAGGTTGGCATTGTTTCCTGGCCTTTTGGGTTTTTTTGTTTGTTTGTTTGTTTGTTTGTTTTCATTTATTTATGCTCTGATATTTATTACTCTTTTCTATCCTCTGCCAGCTTTGGCATTTGTTCTTGGCTTTCTAGCTTCCTGGGCTGTGGTGTTACTCCTTGTAGGTTTTCTTCCTGTTTATAATGTGGTGTTCACTAGAAGTTTCTCTTAGACTGCTTTTGCTGCAACCACTGAGATTTTCTTTCTCAGCTTGTTCAGGGAATTGAAGCTGAGGGAGGGGTCGCACCTGCTAAGTGAGTGCTTTATTCCTGAGCTACATTCTCAGCTCATGTCTTGTAAGTATTAATGCTGTAGGATTTTTTTTTCTTTCAAAACACTTTTAAAATTCTGTTTTCTGAGAGCTCTGTGTGTGCGTGCACATGTGCACACGCATTTGTTTTCTGTTTTCTGTTATTAATTTCCAAACTCATCACATTATGGCCAAAAAAATATACTTGGTTTTGATCAACTTCAAAGAAGATGTTTTGGGGCTGGAGAGATGGCTCAGCGGTTAAGAGCACTGTCTGCTCTCCCAGAGGTCCTGAGTTCAATTCCCAGCAACCACATGGTGGTTCCCAACCATCTGTAATGGCCTCCGATGACTTCCTCTGGTGTGTCTGAAGACAGCTACAGTGTACTCATAAACACAAAATAAACAAATAATTGTTTTAGAAAGAAGAAGATGTTTTATCCCCAGAAGAATGCTGCGTCTGTTGAGAACACTGTACACTAGGCTGCAGGGTGAGCAGTCGCTATCATGCTCAGTTACGCGACAATCTTGCTTATATTCACGTTACCAGGAGCTGAGCCCACGGTGCTGGGTGGGCACTCAAGTAGGCCTAGCGCCTTGACCTTCTGGAGTTAACCTAGAACATGTGTGCATGGGGTCCATCCTGGTACTGGGTGGGCTCAAAGCATGACTGCACAAGAATTGCCCTTGAGATTGGGTTTATGGGTGAGTTGGTCTGGATCGGAACCATGAAGGCTCATCTCAAGGTTCATGGGCATTTTATCGTTGGCTTGCTGTCAAGGCTCATAGCAAAAATGTTATAAATTTATCTCGCTTATCTGACATAAAATTACTTCTCTCTCTCTGTGATGCATTAACGAGTCTCGGGGAAGGGATGATACGCTAACAGAAACCTGTCCACGCCCTCTTCAATGTAGCTTTTCTAGTTTCTGTACTCTACCCAGACACTGTAACCTCTTACCTTGACTCCACAGCTCTCAAAATATGTTTTTGTGCATTGATGGTCAATATTGGGGGAGGGGTAAATTTTATTAAGGGCTGGAGAGAGAGATCAGCATTTAAGAGTACTTACTGCTTTTAGAGAAAACCCAGGGTTTGGTTCTCAGCAGCCCTGGGGCCCACAACCATTCATAACTCCGGTTCCAGGGAATCTAGCGCCCTCTTCTGACCTCATTGGGCACTGCAAGTATATGGTGCACATACGTACATGTAGACAGAACACTCACGCACATAAAATAAAATAAATTATCCTAAATGTTTTAAAAATTAGTTCCCTCATTTCTAAAATATTAAACCTATGTATTTTAAATTACTGTTGCACACATGAATACTTAGAATGCTTAAGAATGTGCTGGTGGTTAGTTTCCACACAGATTCCTCATAATATGCCTATTAATTTCATTTCATAATAATTTCCTGGGCACTCTTCTCCCATATCTGTTGCATGAAATTGCAGAGAAAATGGGATTTTCACTTAGACCTGGGCATATTTAAATTATTTCACTGGTCTGTATTGTCTTCATGTTCTTGTTATCACATTAAATAAATAAACAATTTACTTAGGGACTAACTATACATTTGAGGTTAGTCCAATGACACACATAATTCTTAGGAAGTAATTGCTTTAAGCTTAGGTTAGAGATGCACTCATGTCTTTGGGGATTGTTTTTGTTTTAATTGTATCAAAATGTGAACAGCATCAAATGTGCTACTTCAACCACCTTAAATGCACAGTTTCTCATGCATTTGGGTTTTTTTTTTAAATTTTTTATTGGTTATTTTGTTTATTTACATTTCAAATGTTATCACCCTTGGTTTCCCCTCAGCAAGCCCCCATTCCAACTCCTCTTTCCCCAATTTCCACAAGGGTGCTCCCCCACCCACCCACTCCTCTGCCACTGCCCTGGCATTCCTCTACACTGGGGGATCAAGCCTTCACAGGACCAAGGGACTCTCCCCCAATTGATGCCAGACAATGCCATCCTCTGCTACATATGCAGCTAGAGCCATGGGTCCCTCCATTGTACTCTTTGCGTAGTGGTTTAGTCCCTGGGAGCTCTGGGGTGGGGGTTGGAGGTCTGGTTGATTGATATTGTTGTTCTTCCCAAGGAGTTGCAAAAGGTTTTTACCAGATAACAGAATTTTCAGGGGAGGAGGTTGATTTCCCTTTAGCATTTGAAATACATTATCCTGATGTCTTGGGGGACACTAGGAAGCAGCTGAAGATTCTTTTTATCTGTAAATCACTTATTTCTTGATGGCTTTTGTTGTGTTCCATTTGTTTTGTTTCAGTTTGTTTTAAAGTCTCTCAGTTTGGGTCTATCGCGATTTGCCAAGGGCTCTCCGGATTTCCTGCATTTGTAACCTCAACCGTCAGAGTTGGAATGTTTTCGGTTCCCTCTGTCAGTTTTTCCCTGTTCTGATTCCGTGCCTCTTGCAGTGTTAGTCCTCAATGGTGTCACCTAAGTGTCTTGGACTGTTCACTGTTCTTTAGTCCGTTTTCCTTCCATTCTTCAGACTCAGCCAGCACAACTGAGCCCTTGAGTGTACTAACTCCTCCCTGCTCACAGCTGCCCCCACGCTCCTTTAGTAAATTATGCAGCTGAGGTACAATGCTCGCTGCCTTTACAATGCTCTCATTCCCATTTTGTTTTCTAGATACGTTATTTTCTTGACATTGATTAGCCATCGGTTGTGTTCTATTTTACACTCTTCATCTATTAAAGACCATGATTTTGTAGTCTCTGAGGACCTCAGCCTCCACAGGATTTCCTTGGTTCAAACGTAATTCATAGAGTATTAAAGCGTACTCTGCTTCTGCCTGTCTAGTCAGGGATCTGACCACCAGACTGGCCCTCCTGCAGCTCGAGGGCGCACTGGACCAGGAAGGGTCAGCAGAGCGTTTGCTCCTTGTGGAGCACACATCTGTCTGCCCTGGAGCTTTGGCTGTTACCTTCCGAGAGGGATGCTTTCCAGTTTGTTCTGAGAAAGCCAGGACTTGGAGATCACTTGCTCACTGTAGGGCTCTCGTGCCTGGGGCTCTCCACAGCGATCTCTCACTCATGAGTGGGTTCGGGCAAGGGGGAGAGAACTCAGGCAGGGAGAGGGGACTGCTTCCGCTGCCGCGCTGCCGGTCCTGCTCCACCTCCATTTCCACCGCTGTTGCTTTGGTTGCCCGGGCCAGGCTGAGCCAGCAGGAGACTGACTAGTCAGCGGGAGCTTCTGGCAGCAATGATTTCAGGAGAGCAGATCTCTTCCTCAAGCGGCAGTGTTACAGCTCTTATGACAGAAGCTCTCAGACGATGGAATAGTTCCTGCACACCTTTAATTTTGAACTCGACTCTTAAATACAATTTTTGGATGGGTCACTGTCTGACAGCAGGTACTTCCTATTGGTTTGGCCTGAGAGTTTGGGAAGACCTCATTTACTTATTTAGGGGTGTGGTCCTGCTTCTACCTCTGATCTGTCTTGAACCTACGTGACCTGTGGTCGCGTCCTCACCTGTGGTGGAGGGGGTTGGGGCATTGCCCTGTGTGCCTGGTCTGTCTCAAATCTCTCTCCATGGGTCCTTGGTGGGCGCAGCTACTCAAGGCCCTGGTATCCTAGGAGACTGGGAATGCACCTGCTGTCCCTTTTAGGGTCTTCCGGAGATTCGCCCTATCTTAACCAAAAATCACGGTACCTTTCACTGCCCGCTGCCCCACAGTTCACCAAAATACTAATACAGAGCCTCCCAAGTTCATAACACACGCTAAAAATTTTACTTACTCCTCATTATATAATCACTACTTCATAAAAATTAAGCAAGAGATTAGTGTATCTGAAACATTCATAGTGAGGGAGATATAATACTGCCTCCCATTTAAATTTCACGACAAAATGTGGAAGGCATTTAATACATCATCTGATTCCTCGGGAAGAGAAATCACTCGCTATGCTACTGCACTATGCTACTGCTAGGTCAAATTCTCATTAAAAAAAAAAAAGCCTGACCTTTTATAATCAGTGCTTAATAAAACCAATTATGAAATCTCAGCATGGCGATATGCCCCAAAAATATAAACAGCCTACATAACTAACACTCACTTCTTTCTCTTTGTTCTATTGAAAGTTCTTGTCTCTGAAAGGTCTGTTCTTCTCTTCTTGTGGGCCCACTGGATGACTTTCTTGTCCTTTGTATCACCCACAGGAACTGCAGTCTGAATTTACACACACATTGTATTGTCCAGTAAGTTAAGATGTGCTAACTTAAAACACGAAGATTGTTTTTCTGAAATCATTTAAAATGTTTCTGCTGACCCTGGCACGGCAGATCATACAGTTCAATCATGCACGATCCCCATAAGAACAGAAGGGACCGTGTCTGTGCTAGTGAACTAGTCAGCCACAAAACAAACAATAACAAACACTCGGCCCTTACGGCCTTTTCATTTCTACATCCTTTCACATCTGTTACCTCAATTACCCTGATGAAAACTACATTGAGCTGTATGGAACAGTCATTTCCAGGGGCAACACTAAACTGTCTCTCAGGCAGAATTGCTGATGCAAAGTGCTAATGGAAAGTCCATTTTCCACATCTAGACTCTGCACATGGAGGAGTCCTTGTGAGACCAGGGAAGGGAATGAACCAGCTACATGTGGGCACACATCTGGATCAGGGCAGGGAATATTTTCTACTGAATATAGGTATTCAATATTTTAATATCAGAACTATAGTAAACTGGTCAAATGTAAGATTGGGTCATTTCCATCTATATATACATTTATATGTATAGATTTAGATATGCATTAGAGAGATATGTGGCTGATGCTTCTAAGATAATCTTTCCAATGTAGAAGATGTTTGGATAAGTTCTATCCTTTCTGAAAACACAATATTAGATGATTTACCTAGCGATTTCTCCTGCCTAAGGAAGCAGATAGGCAACTGGTTGCCAAGCAACCATTAATTTCCTTCTCGTACCAATAAAAATAAACCGACTACATATTCTTCAATTAAAAACACAAAATAAAATAAGGCCTCGAGTGTCTGAAAAACTGACAGAAATTGGGTCAGGAGGTCTCTGCAGGATCTCTTAAGTACACTGTCCATAACCAGATAACTAAGAATTTCATTCTTATTCAAGAATGCAGAGGAGAACAGGGGAGGGAAGCTCATCACATCACAAATGAGCAATATAGCATTCTGGCAAAGCTGCAAGGAATTCGCAGCTGCTTCTGTCTTCTTCCTCATTGCCGAGTTTCAAAGTAATGCGTGAGATACACCATGCTATTCAAATCGAGGTGCAGACTGTAAGCCAGGGTTCATGTTTTCACAGACATTAAAACACCCGATAGCTCTTATATTTAAGAAAATTCCTACATGTATTTCTTTGTCAAGGTAAATAGGTACGCTTTTGAACAGAATCCCAAGTATGACAGAATTATAAAGGAAACGAAAACATCTGATAATTGCTGCAGAGAAAAGATTTGTTTGCATCATAGCTTTAAGGGTTCAAATACCCAAGGCAGCTGAGAACAGAAACGTAGAGAAAATATCTTAAGTACCACCTGTCAATAAAAAAACTGATGGCCAATGAGCTGAGGCAGGAAATAGGAGGTGGGACACTAACAGGAAGAGAGAGGATTCTGGGAAATATAAGAGCTACTGGAGAAATGCCCGGAGCCAAGGCACAAGACCGAGATATGCCGGGAGCCAAGACAGGAGACCCAGAAATGCTAAGGGGAACACTGAGGAGATGTGAAGGAAGAAGCAGGTCGGGACTGAAGGAGAGTTAACTAACCGAGTGGTAGATATAGAATAGTTTAAAAGGGTTAAATAAGTTACGAACTAGTGAGGAATGAGCCAAAGTTTATAGCCTAGGCATTTAATAATTAAATTATTTAGTCTCAGAGTTATCACCCTGGGAGCCGGGGCTGGAAAGAAAGGACGGATTTAAAAATTATTTTAACGAAGAAAGGGCCTGTTTAGCTCACAGTCTGAGAGGTTCAAAGCCTTGGCGTTTGCATCCGCTCCACTAGTAAGCGTGGCAGATGTCAGCCCAGCATGGCAGGAGCAGAATTGGTGACGTTGTCAAAGTAGAGCAAAGAAGAGAGAGGGCGTTACACGGGGCGCCACCAGGTGATGGCGCCACCCACGAGGATCTAAGACTCTCCTACTAGGTCACCATTTCAAATTTCCTACCACCTTCCAACAGCACCCGATCCTTGCAAAGAGACTTTGGGGCACACTCAAACCACAAGCAGACCACAGCAGTACCTGTTAGCGGTCTTCTCTATTGAGTTTGTTGGTGGGAGCAAATCCCACCAGCGTTGCTGAACTGTGTGACATCCGTTTTGCATGTCCTCAGGACTGAATGTCACTGGTTATTTGGGTCACTTGATTGCTCTGTACAAATGCCTGATCCTGTCCTAAGTTTGGCATGAGGTTAACAAAAACTGGCTCCTGCAGAGACAGCCAACTTAAGGCAAGAGCACAGAGAAGCTGATGCCTGAAGAAGGTGAAAAGGGTTAAGTCCAACAGTAAAAGGTCATACACATACCATATTATGCATAAAGGACTGCATATGGTGGTAAATGTTAACTGTCAACTTGGCCTGATCTGTAGTCCCTCCAGGAGATGAATCTCTAGGTGAGTCTTTGAGGGAGTTTCCGGATTGGGTTCATTGAGGTGGGAAGATCCGCTCTAACTACTGACACCATTCCATGGGCCAGGCACTACGACTGAGAAATAGCAGTAAGTGAGTTGAGCATCAGTCCACATTCATCACCCTCTGCTTCCTGACTCCGTGTGTCTCCCACTCCTGCCTCCCCACTGAGTGGCTTGGGAGCCTGTTTAGAATATTTTTGAGGAAGAAAGAGTGGTGAGTAACTCATCATTCTTTATTATTTAATCAGACTTGCAAGGAGAAGGAGTTGTGAGCCAGAGAGAAGACCAGAAAAACATACACACACACACACACACACACACACACACACACACACACACACACACAGCCTGGTTAAATCAGACTGTTTCTTAGAAAGCAAATTATAATCTCCGTTTGGGGCCTGTGCCAAATAAAACATAGAAAAACTTAATTTTAAACGCACAGCCTTTCTTCTCCCTCACATGATGGTCTTTTGCCAACAAAATCCTGAATCCTTGGTAGACAATTTACATAATTTTATTACTATAAGCTGTTTGAACTTATATCCTTTTTATAGTCTTTTTTATTTTGTGTCTATAATTATGGTCTTAAATACATTGAAAGAATAATCTAGACAAATTGAAAAGAAGCACTTCGTAGGGAAATGCATTGAATATAAAGACATATTTAAGAATCTTAACATCATTAGGAACCATTAATTCAAGAATAGCATATTTCCTAACTCCAAACCAAGCTTCAACCCATATAAAGTGAATGGTTCTTTGTATCACAGTAAGATCTGTGAATCAAGACACAAGAGCAGCAACCTCTCTGGCTACGATTTAACCCAATGCTGGGTGCTCTCTGCCATTTTATTGCGGTCTCACTTCAGAAACCACGAGTTCTTACCACGTTTATGCAACAGGATAAAAGAGGAAGTCTCCAGGGGAGCTGATGACATTTAAAATAAATTAAACCAGAACCTCTTTTTACACCGTGGTCCTCCTTTATCAATATTTAAATAGCCTGTATAAATATTTTATCACAGTGACCATCGGACTGCTATGTGTGAATCTCTCATCACATTGAATTTACCCATTGATCATGAAATGCTGAGTCGGCTCCGTAGATGAACGTCTGTAATCGTTTGTTTAAGAGGGGTTACAAGAAAAGAGGGCGTCTAAAAACAAAGACTATATGAAACATCTTGGCATCGAGGTGAGACTGTAAGAAAAAGAAAAGATTTTGGTGTTTCTCAAATCAAATGACACTGATAGGATACAAAAGTGAGAACCACTAAACTCAGGAATTGCCTATGCACATCTAGAAACCTAAGGAACAGAAATCACAAAAACCAACGTACCTTAATGATAATACTTCAGAAGGAACTAAGAATAGGTGTTACTTACTTAACATAATAAAGGCCATATTTGAACGCCCTGCAGCCAACATGGTAGAAAATGGGGAAAGGCTCAATTTCCTCTAAAATCAGGGATGAGACAAGGGTGACCAGTCTCTTACTCAGCACTGTGTTTCAGGCTGTGGCAGTAAGGTATGGGAAAGAAACCAAAGGGATACACACAGAAGAAGACAATGTGCCACTCTGTGTGGAGGATAGGACCCTAGAGTTAAAAGACCCTCAACCTTCCACAAAGAAACACTTCACACTGATAACCACTTTCGGCAGAGAAGCAGACTACAAAATCAACATGTAGACGTAGTTTGCCGTCCTATAATCAATTCAGATTGGATTTAAAACTGAATTAAAAAGATTCTGCACAGGGAAGGCAAGCATTAACTGAATAAACGGCCCACAACAAGAGGGGAAAATGCTAGTTATGTACTCAACAGTGGGTTAAGGTCAAAAAAGAGCCAACAAGCTATTCAGTGAACGAGATAATGAGATGAACAGAGAGAGCCCTCAGATGATGACGGACAGAGGGCGAGTAAACGGCTCCGTGGGTAAAATCCTTCCTGCGGATCACAAGGGTCTGAGTTAGAATTCTTGACATCATGGCGCACCCAAGCACAGCGGTGAGCCCCTGAAACCCCAGCACTGGGGGCAGGGTGGGAACTAGAGACAGCCAGACCCTGGATGCTCCAGGCGAACAGATGAGCTTCAAGCCCATGTGGATGCATCTGGAACAGTAAGATTGAGAACCACAGACAAGGACATAAGATAGGGACCCTTGTCCTCCACATGTACACACAGGCTCATGAAAGCCTAACCACAAAATGTAGGAGGGGGGAAAGGACAGAGGTGGGTAACAGATGGCAAATAAACATAGAAAAATATCCAACATGGCTAGGCATCAAGGAAACACATAGCAAATTGCATTGAGAATCTGTCTCACCCAGACTAGAACAGCGGTCATTAAAAAACAAACAGCAAAGCTACAGGAAGGGGGAATCCTCACACAGCGCTGGTGGGGATGTAACTTGGTTCAGCCACTATGGAAATCAATGTGAAGTTTACTTTAAAACTGAAAGAATGGACCTACCAAGTGGGAGGGCTGTGCTGTCAACCTGACAAAGGGCATCTAGGAAGAGGCTGGCCTATAGGCAAGCCTGTGGAAAGTTTTCCTATATGGAAGAGCCCAGCTCATTATGGGTGCTGCCACCACTGGCCAAGTGGTCCTGTGTTATATAAAAATCAAGCTTAGTAAGCCGTGAGTGGATTCCCCAAATGCATAGAATGACAAACTCTGACACATGAGATAATTTGTTATTTAAGTGTATTAAAATATCCCCCGCCAAAACCAAGTTCTGCTTTAAGTAGCCCATGCAGTCCTATAATAGGATTCAGATAAAAACTTGACTATAGAAAGAAAGCTGTTTAACAAAGTATAACCTTTAGGATTACTTATCAACCCAGAGCTCAAATTTGGGAGCTGGTGTGCGAGAACCATCCACTAGTAGATTGGCAGCAGTTGTGAGATGAAGATGAGGAGGGAGAAGGGGAGGAAGAAGTTATCATCAGTAAAGTATTTCTCATTTGAAAACACAGTAACTATCTTAAGTCAGGCAAAGAAAACTTGTCAATAAAGAAGGCAAAAATAATGAAGAGGAAAAGCCAAAGACTGGCAGGCAAGAGAAAATTAGATTGCATCAAAGAAGTTGAGGCCATGGCGTCAGGATTATCATCACAAATGTATAATGTCAAGAACAGTAGGTGTAGTTATGGGGGGCATGGAATGTTAGACCACCATTCTAACAGCAAAACCAAACAAGCAAAAGACCTGGGTTGCTCATAAGAGTCACTTAGAAAAAAAAATTAAGTAGATTTATATATCACTTCTTTCTCTCAACACTTAAATTTTCTTTGCTATTTAAATGAATGTGCACCTGAAACGTTTGAGAAACGATGACTGAAAGCAATTGGAAATAGTAACATTTGCAAATAAATATTATTCTTTAAGTAGTTGTTGACTTTTGAAAGGATTTTTCATGAGAAATGAATTTTCATTCAATCGTGTGACCATGAGGAGACCATGAAATAAAATTACTGTGCTTGCCTGGCCAAACTTCTTCCTCAAATCAAGTTTTGTCCTGTTCTTAAAAACAACAGTCTTTCTGTAATTGTCTCCATCTGTTGCAAAGAGAGATCTCTTTGATGGGGGTGAGAGACTCTCACTCCTCTGTGGGTCTAAAGATGAACCTTTAGATGGCACTTGGTGATTATGTTGCTCTACTAAAGTAGAAGTCGCAAGCCCTCCTCTAGGGCTGTAGTCTCACTAGCCCCGGGTAGGTCTAGGTTTCCAGTACCAGGTGCGATTTCTCTCCTGATGAGTGGGTTTCGAGTCCAAATAGAGAGTTGTTGGTTAGAGTAAAGATATGAGCGCCACTGGTGCTGTGCTGGTCATGGCTGTGGTTCACAGGCATTAGAGATGCTTAACACTATCGCTGCTTCCCTCCTTTGGAAGCCTGCGCAGCACGTTCTGGAATTATGAGGCTAGTCCTCAAGGAGGAGGCTTCAAGTGAGGTCCAGCTTGGATTCTCCAGGTCTTACGTCTGAAGGATATGTCTCCAGCAATAGAAACTTACCCTCAATTTCTGGCAGGAAGAAGGGGGGAAAGTAATACCTTATATTGTTTGGGAAGTCTCTCGGGCTTCTCTGACCAACAATTTGGTGTTGGTGTTTTTGTTAGTATTTCTCTGCTCAAACTTCAGAGAACAAGTGGTTGTGTGTATATAAAACATATACATCTCCCGTCTAAGGCTTATGAAACATTGAAGGAAAAAACAAGGTAGCCAGAAGGTCAGGAAATCTACTTAGAGGTTGTGACTCACGGTCATGAAAGGGAGGCTTCAACCATGAGACCTAAACAATATGGCTGCCTCAAAAGGACTGGAAGTACGTCGTCAGTCAAAAGGCCAGCATGGAAGCCATCAATGGAAGTCACGAATAGAGAGGCTCGGATGGAAGGGGGGAATCTCACCGAGGTCCAACTCATAGACAGAGAAATAAGAGGAGACAGATAGTCCTTCCTGGGGATGAGACCCCAACTGGTTATCCAACACCAAGTTGACAGCTTCAAAATCATATACACACAGGTAGCAGTAATAAAGAAAAAGGCTATGAGTTTGAGAGGGGAGGGAGGAAGTACACAGCAGGGATTAGAGGCAGGATGAGGTACACAGGAGGAACTGGAAGAAGGGGAAGAAGATGTGATTATACTTTAATTTAAAAAGAAAAAACACATGTTCATCTCAAAAGATGTAGAAAAAGCACTTGACAAAAGTAGAAGCAATTCCAGGATAAAAAAGCTGAATTGACCAATAACAGAAGGAATTTACCTCCTCGTTATCAAGACCATGGTTTAAAAGCCTGGTGAGCAAAAGCTAAGTGCCCGAGATCAGGAACAAGGCATGGGCGCCCACTCTGCTATGTAAGGACTTAGGACTTGGAACTTGCGAGTCTCAGGCCTCTTGCTCCCCAGTGCTAAGGTCAACAGTATTGGGGATCCAACCCAAGTCTTGGGCATGGAGGTAAGCGCTCTGACAACCAAGCCACATGACATACTAGATACAAGTGTTCCTTACAACAGGAGAAGAAAAGGGAAAGTCAAGTCAGAAATAAATACATAAGAGAACCCCTGCCAAGATGGAACGTTTCAGAGCTGAAGATAACTTTGACAGAAAGGCGTGAACTAGGTCCATCTGATCCCGATGTGTGTAATAGCCTAGTAGCAACAGATGTTAAGGAAATGTTTTCTTTGCTAGGGATCTGTTTAGTTATAGATTTACAGTAATGGTAGAAGTTCTCTCTAGGTTTAGGAGAAACAGATAAAGGCATCTACTCTGGAAAAGAACAAATTAATTTTTCTCTCCCTAAAAAAACAAAACAAAACAAATCATAACAACACCCAAACCCTGTGAAAAGAGCACAAGCATTTCTCAAGAAAGCAGGAGCTGTCATCAGAAGCTTGGGCTAGGATGATCATCGTGTGCTGTTGAATGTGTTTGTGAAGGGCCTTCGGTGCTACACTCTTATTACGTTCATTTATCTTCCCCTCAAATCTCACCTGTTTTTTTATTTCAGGAATTGCACAGTGTCTTGGAGAGTAAATGTGAACATAACTAAGGTTGGATAACTCATAACTCTCTAGGACTATGGCTAATGCAAGAAAACTAGACCATGTTCCACAATAAGACAGGTATATCCCAAAATAATCTGCAAGAGAACTGGCAGATTGGCTGATGCAGGCTGATACAGTTGAGGGCATCAAATCAAGACAAATAACCCCTCTTATGTGCAGTATGATGTTCCAGATCTGCACACCCCAGGTCTCAGGTAGACCCGGATCCCCGGGTCTAAGATGGATCCTTCCTGACCAATCTCTTTCTGTGATTGCAATTGTCACACCCTCCCCAGCTGCATGAAGCTATGGCTTTATAGAGTTAAAGTCAGAATGACTTAAGATGAGGAACTTACACACATCATGCTCTAGAGGAATTCATTTACTGGGAAGGGAAGAATCATTAATTCTTTCCATGGCATTCGATTGCTTATGCTCGTAAGATTATCTGGTCCTCAGAAATTTTGGTTCCAGGCTGAGGAAGTGGCCCAGCAAATAAGTGTTTAGCACACAGGTGTGAACACACGATTTTAATTCCCCAGAACCCGTATGAAAGCCAGATGCAATGGTGCTGCTATTTCCGTAATCCCAAGATGTCTGCAGCAAGATGGAAGGCAGAGGCTAGAGTCCCCTGTGTACAGATCAGCTAGTAGCAAAGGGCTCAGCAGATTTGTCTCCAACAACATGGAAAATGGCTAGCTTCTGAACTCTACATGAGTGGCATGGCACAGTCGTGCCCACATGCACATGCATGAACACACATGCATACTATAAATAAATTAACTTGGGTTCCCAGGGTGGTGCGCCAAGAGGCTTTACTTGAGGTTTTGTTTATTCATTTTACTGAAATTTAAGGTGTGGTTCAGGAATACCTAAGGTGGGTAAGAGCTCCCATTGATGACTCACAGCTCACACCAGCAAGTCCCCCACTGCGCATGCTTGCTGGCTGCTGGTGGGGCCAGGAATGTAGCTGACTGTGGAAGCCTCGATTCCCAAGGGAGTCAGTTGGCTCAGCTTTCATAATGAGCCAGGGAGGCCAAACCCAATCATTCTGGGTGTCAAAACAGAACCACCACATCACACCAGAGTTCCCAGTGAGTTTCCTGTCTGTTCCTACGGTATCTTGATTTCCATTGATGTATCCCAATCAAATAATTGCAGATAGAGTGCAATCTGGGGTTCTGATTTTTCTGATCATTCAAGTCTGTTGCAGGGCATGATTCTGAGTACTTCAAGCCATAGCTACAACATACCAGGTCTGTGTTCTGGTAGATTCACCGCTCCCACCACACACACTGCAACCTCACGTGATTATTGCTTTGTAGCCCTTCAACACTATGTGGCTCAATAAATAAAGCAACTTATTAAAACTTAGTTTCTACACACAAAAGAGAACATCTTAAAAGAAGTGAACAATTAACACCTTTGGACACATTCACCTTCCAAGCTTGTTAGAGGGTCTAATTATGTGTGGTCCTTTTAAAATTCAAGCTCACCGCTTTGAATTGTAAATTTCCTCAATCCCATGTGTGTAATTCTTGCAGAATTACAAATTCAATATTCAGATTCCTTGAAATACATGAACTTTCCACTTACATGTTGAAAACTTTTCCAAAGAAAAGGTAAGGATGAAATTTACAATTTAAACAGACGTACTTGGTATTTTATTGTCTTATAAGTTGAAATGTGCCTATAACAAAGAAAAGTCATGGTATCATGGAAGTCTTGTCTCTCCATTCAAATCCCTTTCTCTGAGTCTTCTTCTTTAGAATCTCCCATTCTGGCTTTTGGACTTCCTGCTAATGTCATAATTCCAAGGAATATACTTATGTCTACATTTCTTGATACATTAGGCAGGACATACCTGCACATGGATACATTATGCATATAAATATGTAAATGAATCTATAGATACATGATAGATAAGTGGATATATGACAGATAATTTATTATAAACAACTAGCTCATGTAGTTACAAGTCCCATGATCCTCGCTGTGAGCTG